>NC_060120.1:690412123-690732104 GCF_021461395.2 Schistocerca americana | reverse complement strand
TATTGCATCCCCCTACTTATACCTCCCGAGGAGATCACGAATGTAAAATTAGAGAGATTTGAGCGCGCACGGAGGCTTTCAGACAGTCGTTCTTCCCGCGAACCATACGCGACTGGAACAGGAAAGGGAGGTAATGACAGTGGCACGTAAAGTGCCCTCCGCCACACACCATTGGGTGGCTTGCGGAGTATAAATGTAGATGTAGATGTAGATGTGCAGTTCAACATCGGGCCACCGTAGGTCCCAACACCCCATAAATTTCGATACTGCACAATTCGACCACCCGACCAAATAGAGAGGATGAAGCCTCCTTCAAACTCTGTCCTATGCTAAAATCACATGCGTGTTCGTGACATATCCATTTTATTTCTAGTTATCATTCAACATCTGACACTGCTCACGCCCCTTATATACCCTACCAGGCCAAGTAACAACACTGAACTCGAATAGCACTAATACACTCTGGTGGTCGTTGTACTTGTCACAGAGGAATTGGATCTCTAATACTCGTCAACGGTGTGTACGTGTACGGAGTTACAGCGCCGTATGGCTCTTACAGCGAGCGTATGTCTCGCCTTCCGGCTCAGGTCGGCTAGAGGCTTAGCATTATAGACCCTCTGGTTCGATCCGTCGCGTGCAGGGGAAGCAGGCAATGCCCTGTTTCGTAGGGCGGGGGGACCGTGTGGAGCTCCGGCGGCTGCACGGAGGCAGAAGGTTGTTGTTGGCGAGAGTGCTTCGGTGGACTGTACTATCGGCCAGCTCGAGGTTGTTCTACGACTTTCCCGTTGTTTGAAGGGAATTCGTTGACGGTTATCACGAGTTCAAATGTTATTGCGGTATTAGGTGTCGCAACGATCATCTGGTCTGTTTCTAAATTCGTTTGGGTTGTTGGAGTTGTGATTAAATTTTCAGGTGGTTTTAAGTGCTGCACAAATCATCTACCCAACCATTTGTAGCAAATTTATCAGTGGTTTTAAGGTGCTGTAGAGATCATGTGGGCAGATGTTGAGTTCGTTTGAGATGTTGTAGTTGTTGATTGTTTTCTCATATGGGTTTAAGTACTGGATAGGTGAGCTGGGCAGACATTGTGTTCGTTAGCTTTGCAGCAGTTTGTTGCTTAAAGTTCCCAGTGGTTTTAGGTGCTGCACAGATTAGCCGGGCAGCTGTTGGCATGGTTGATGTAGCTGCTCAGCAGCTTCTGTGTTGATTAATGAAGCTGCAGGTTGACGCTGGTGGCCCTCATGACAGTTGTGAGTTGGAGGAAGCTATTGCTGATATTTACCATTCCAGACATACCGCAGTGGTAGGCATTGGACTCCACGGAAACTGTATTTCAGCGATAACGCAGTTGTCCGTTATTAGCGGATTGAAATACGTTTGTGTCGGAAGGCGTGAATGATTATAGTTTTAGAACGCTTTTCGGTATATCTTTCAGCCTTGCATCTCTCCAGTTAGTGTGAACCCCAGTGGCCCAAATGGATTGTCACTTCTGGCCGCTCATTGGATTGTTGAAATAAGTGATTGCTAAGTTGTTGTAACTGCGGTAATTCTGCAGCCTCCACTCAAGAATTGATCGGGGGATGGAGCTCGGGTTACATTACATTGACCTCCAACAATGTCTTCAGGGCACCTCGCCTTTTTTGTCAAGCAGTGTAAAAGTCAATCCTCGCCAACTTAATACATCAGTTAATTGGTAGACCCAGAGGAACACCACTGGAATAACAGCCGAAAAGTCGACTTTATAAATTTAGTGATAATTTTGAACTACGTGGCCCAGCATAGCTTTTATGTTGTGTACTTTTCTATTTATGCATAAAGCCGACGTTCTCCTTAAGAGGATCAATTTGGATTATTTTCCCTTACATCACCCATGTCTTCAGGCTACCTCGCCTTTTTTGTCAAGCAGTGTACACGTCAATCCTCGCCAACTTAAAACATCAGTTAATTGGTAGACCCAGAGGAACACCACGGGAATAACAGCCGAAAAGCCGACTTTACCAATTTAGTGATAATTTTGAACTACGTGGCCCAGCATAGCTTTTATGTTATATGCTTTTTTCTTTGCGCATAAAAGCGAGATTCTCCTTAAGAGGATCACTTTGGATTATTTTCCCTCGCATCAGTGTGGCAGGCGTCTACGTTTTATGCCAGTAATATGACTGTTACAGCTACACAGGTTTTCAGTGTTCAATAACATCGCATCCCTGTTACTTTGAAGTTATATTGTCCGGCGTACTCGGGGCGTTCTTATATAGAGTTGGCAACCTATGCAAGAAGAGGAGATCGTTCATTCGAGGATAGTGTAGCCGGTACTTTATGTGTAGCTCTTCAGTATTCGGACTAAAAGTGAGGCGTAAAAAGTTATCCCCGCCCGTATGTGATGGTGCAGAAGATTTCCCAGAAGGCCTGGAGAGGCGTATAGGAAAAGACTTAGGAGAGGCGCTAAAAATCGACGCGAAGTGCGGAGCGCCGCCGGCCAGTACAGCGGCCGTTACACCACCAGAGCGGCCCCTGCCCCTACCCCTACCCCGGCCATTCCATTTCTCTGCGCCGCGCCTCGCTATCTACTGCAGCTCGGGGCGGACCATCATATCTCGCGATGCGCTGCCTGGCTGTACAGACCGCCACGCCCTACCTGATCTCGCCCCCTCCGATAAAGCGGTCGCTTTATTGGGAGCGCCGGCGCCCGGCGGCTCGTACGATAACTACTGCGGCCACAAGCCGGAGTTAGTATACGGCAATGCAATCTCAACGAGGAACAGCAAGTGGCTCCGGCTTTGCAGCTTATCGATTTTCGTTTCCATTTTTTTAGTTATCAACCTTTCAACTGGTTTGATGTTCTTTCCTGTTTGAGCTCATCTTTTCAGCTCTATAACCGATTTCACATATTCTAATCATTGTTTGTTCCTATTAAGCACACCGGAAGAAAAACTAGTCACCCTAGAAGACACCTCGCCAATACCCTGTAACACCGCCTCCAGCTTTGGTAGTCTCAGTTCAACGAGGAAGAGAGTGTACAAGTTTTTCAGGTATGCCATTCCCGGTTTAAACACTTATTAATGCATAGATCGGGCTTATTTACCAATTTTGACGGGGTGGGGGAGTGGGTCGGGGGGGGGGGGGGGAAGGGGGGCTGTTTGCAGTATCCCAGTGCAGTACCCCAATGCAGTACTCCTGCACGATTAGGCTGTACCGCAACACATAAAGCCTTCCGGCCGGGTGCCTCGCCACGACTTGGCCGCAGAACACACGAGACTCCACGACCGCGGTCGGTAAATAACCATATTTACCGATCGACTTACAGTAAACACCGCACAATACCGCGGCGCCAGTATCAAATGGCTCTGAGCACTGTGGGACTTAACTTCCGAGGTCATTAGTCCCCCCCAGGACTTAGAACTACGTAAACCTAACTAACGTAAGGACATCACACACAGCTATGCCCGAGGCAGGATTCTAACCTGCGACCGCAGCGGTCGCGCGGTTCCAGACTGTAGCGCCTAGAACCGCTCGGCCACTCCAGCCGGCGCGCCAGTATCACTCCAGGGGGCGCCACAATAGAGAGCCTATTTCCTACTCTGGTCGCGTGCCAGCTGTGAGCTATACCTGTATGGTGATTAAAATTCTTCTAGGTATTATGCCGCATCATTGCATCCTGTATGCTTCCGCCGAACGTGTACTTAACCAACCGGCCGGCCCACAGACGGCCAGCTTACACCGACGCTTGCCATGTGCGTGTTCAGATGTAGGAGACTTGGCAGCGAAGGGGAGGATAGGTTTCAATGGTACCAAGGGCCAAACTGTGCTCTTCGTCATGAGACGTCCCTGATGCCGCAGCTACAGCTCTTCGGTGAGCCTATACAATGGAGGGATGACCTAAAGAACGTTGGCCGCAATCTTGACCCTACGCTGACTTGAAAAAAGCCGGAAGGTGCAGCAACGACTTAGCGCACTCTATCCACTCGACCCTGATGGTCGGCTCTGGCGTTGCACTCTTCCCCGCTTGTGTCTGACCCTTCAAACACACAGGAAAACACAGTAATGGCCGAGCGGCTCTAGGCGCTTCAGTCCGGAACCGCGCTGTTGCTATGGTCGCAGGTTCGAATCCTGCTTTGGGCATGGATGTGTGTCATATCCTTAGGTTACTCAGGTTTAAGTAATTCTAAGTCTACGGGACTAATGACCTCTGATGTTAAGTCCCATTGTGCTTAGAGCCATTTTATAGACAACAAGAACTATGGCTATATCTATTGTCTGGCAAAAATGTTCAGGCGAAGTCTTGGTTTAATCACTGGTATAGGACTGTCTCGTAGCGTGACTGTCGAGTTCAAGGCATGGGGCACCATGACTATCATCTGTGCTCTCCCCAGCAGATGTAGAACGTCATACTATGGACGAAATGACGACAGAGACCTGGTCTTACTTGACAGATTGTAAGGTCACCTTACTACGATAGAGCAGTCCATGACTATCGCTCAAGAGACGGCGCACCAATACAGTGAAGAAACAAATAAACAGTAATACACACTGCTGTTGGAGTAAGTGCCCAGGGGTAAAGACTGTCTCACATCCTTCACCTCCAGAAAGAGAAGGTACGCATTACTGCTAGCCAGTCGTTCCATGTATTCCAACACGAGTCGTTCTGCAAGCTCTGACATCAGCTGTCTCCGCGAGTATCCAAACCAGTATCACTGCCATTCACAGCTAGGAATGACTCTGCCTGGAGCACGGTCCCCAGTTGCTTTGCTGTCGTTCCTGGGCGGTCGTCGTCTGCCATTGACCGCAGCCTCGTGAGTCTGCTGCCTTACATTCCACCAGCTGCTATGCTATCACCGCGCAAACCGCTGCCCAATGGCCGAGCACGGCCTCGCTGGACGCCGCCTGCCCTACATAATCGACCTGCTCATCTGTCACCAGGTGCTGCAATCGCTCACCGAGGACCCCTGCCTCGCGGGAGTAGGCAGTTACGAATGCTATGAGACAATCTTACTTCAGTGATTCACTGACTTAACCTTCGTGCTAGTGGATACAGTGTAGTCATATTTCTTGTTGTCTAGAAGTGACTATTTTAATCTTCACTCCTTATTTTCCTGCATTGCATGTTCACTGAATTAATAAAATGTTGTTCATCATTATTGGTGGCACATCAATAAATGTTCTCCCCTCGTGGCGACGGACGGAAAAGTGCTGCTATGTTTTACCTGCTGTCCCAAATGGTCCCAGATATTTTCTGTGGGGTGATTAGAAACTCATGACTATGAGAGCTGAGCTTCTGGCTATTCTTCAAGCCCTTCAGTACGCCGTAAAGCGCTGGAACTGTTGACATCTGGACAGTGGAAGATCCACACATCAGCTCAGCGCTGAAACTGTTGACATCTGGATAGTGGAAGTTCCGATTATCAGAGCAGCGCTTAAACTGTTGACATGTGGATAGTGGAAGATCCACTCATCGACTCAGCGCTGAAACTGTTGACGTCTGGACAGTGGGAGATCCAATGATCCAGTAGTACATGACACCATGAATCTGATATTACAGGTCAAAATATGAGTCAGGAAGTTACTATGTGCTGAGCAGACGCACACTGCGTCGTACATGGCGTCAAGCTAGAAAAAGCAGCCATCTGTGACGGAGCGAGGGTACACATTCTGACACTAGAAAAATCGATGCTCCAGGCACTCACGAACGCTACAGGGCACCTCTCATTCAGCCATGGCAATTTCAGGTAGCATTTACATTGTACTAGCCTGGTCGCAACCCCCTTATACGATAGTTGTGAAGTAGACCATGTGAATCATGTGTTTTTGGCTGCATGAGCAGATAAAACGCTGCAAGCCACCTCCTACAACGTTTGGTGACAACCAATTGTTCTTTGCGAACATGTATCACCGTACTGTTCTGCTTGAAAAACCTGAGAACCTATCGGCTTTTATGTGTATTTTTGTCTGAAGAGCAGGGGAATCTCCAATGTGCTCTTTAATGTGTTAAAACCTTGTACGCATGTGTGATGATGGCTGTATGAGACCTGCTCAGACAAACAGTTGGCTGATTTAGTGGGCTAACCGTGGCGCGATCGGGTCAGGGGGGGGGGGGGTGTTCCAAAGAGTCTCAGACATTTTCTTCGAGTTTAATATAGGATCATTTAGCGGGCCAATCGAGACGCGATTGGGTGATTTAATGGAGAAATCAAGATGTGACGTGGTGCCGTAAAGTTATTCAAACCAGGAACGTATCCGTACAGCACAGTCAACATGGCTAGCGTGATCTTGGAAGACGGCAGCAACTGTAGCATACTGTTCACAAAGGTAGTGATAAAAGTGCAGCACTTAGTCACTGAGAATGTTATAAAAGAGATCATGGTTCATATTCACTGGAAACTGAATGAGTGGGCCAAAGTCATGGTACGAAAACAATACCCCAAACATCTTCGACTTGTCACCTGCACACTGCGGCTTAAACGCCTCACCGGGCCATCAGTACATTCGGCACCGTACATCATTTCAAAAGAACCAAATTCGCAAATCGTCGGACTTCATTCCTCGCCTCTAGTCGGCTACTGTCCGGTTTCTGGGTTGTTAGGCCCACTGAAAGCCTGTAACTTTATATGCCGCCTTGAGCAGTGATCTTTCGGAGGTACTCGACTTGAAGTGTCCAGTGCATACAGTTCCCTCCACGACGTTCATTCGAAAACTGGTTGACGCGCATTCACTGGCAGCAGCAGTACTGTCGGTTTCGAGAACGATTGTGTATGACAAAGCGTGGCGTTGAATAAGGCAACTTAATTCACGGTGTGAGCATGAGAATGTCCAAACATTAGAGCTCTTTTCTGCCATTCTGTCACGTTGACCATTTTATTGTTCTAAGTCCATTCAACGACTTCACTTCGACTATATATGTCTGCTATGAATGGTATTAAGACCATGTGATACCAGTTCTGACCATCCATAGCGCTCCCAAAGCACCTGTGCGTTCTTTGAAGGGGATAATTTATATCATGTCCAGTGAGCTTGTTTTTCTACCCTATGTGCTCCGCTTATTCCTGGATGCCGTAGCGTATGTCCTACAAACCTGTCCCTCCTTCTGGATACGATTTTTCACATGGTTCTTTCTTCACCCATTCGGTTTAGTTCTTTTGGTTTTAGTACTTTGTGAGACTACTCATGAGGACGCGCTGAATTTTTTATTTGAAAACTCTTAAAGCTTTTTAAATAAAACTAACGACATTAACGTTCTACATCATTATTCTTGATTCCTGTATACTTGCAGTCTTCTGCCGCTAGAGGGCTCCGAATTGTAGCGCGGAACATGGCTATGTCTGTCGTGAATATGTCGATGCATGGGACACATGTAATCTAGTTTCTAGCGGGCCACACATGGAGCATCCTCTCCTACAGCACGAAAATACCAGATCGCACACGAGCGCTGCGACATATGCAGCAATCCGACGCCTTGGGTTCTCTGTCATCGATCATCCTCCATACAGTTCTGACTGGGCCCTGTCCTACCTGTTTGGAAAACTTAAAGAAAACTTTCTAGGACTTCACTTTGAGAGTGATGAAGCACCGCAAGCAGAAGTGGAGGTTAGGGTTCCGTCAACAATGTCAAACATTCTGCAGTGGTGGTATCAACAAACTGGACTTTCGTTGGGGGAAATGTGTTTGTCGTCACGGCGACTGCGGTGTGAAAGAACGATATAGACAGGCAGAATAAAGATGTGGAATGTTAATAAAGTTTCTTTTATTTAAGAGTTCTTACATAAAAAATTTGGAGGTTTTACCTTTCAGCACGGCACCGTATTTTTTTTTAATGTTTCTATAACAGCATATTTCGAATCCTTCTAATTTTTTTTTCCAGTAGTGCACGTTGAGTAAAATGCTCTATTCCAGACGTACAAGTTCAGAAAACTCTTCCTCGTTTTGTATTGACTTCTGATACCACCTTCTGTGTATGCTAATTTCTTCTGATATCTACCATACGTCGGTCATCCTGCGCAATCTTACTTCCTCGATAGGAGAATTACTTCTTTTCTTCACCTAGTATGTCGTTTCCAATTTTGATTTTAAGCAAGACATTATTTTCGTTTCTGTTGTATATCGGCCTTAGGCCGCGTACGTCCGCTGCGAGACAGCACTGCACTGCAGGGTTGCCTACCTGTCGCCTGCAAGTATCTCGCTTTTGGAAATGTATTATTACAAGACGGGCATCACAAATGGTTCAAATGGCTCTGAGCTCTATGGGACTTAACTGCTGTGGTCATCAGTCCCCTAGAACTTAGAACTACTTAAACCTAACTAACCTAAGGACATCACACGCATCCATGCCTGAGGCAGGATTCGAACTTGCGACCGTAGCGGTCACGCGGTTCCAGACTGTAGCGCCTAGAACCGCACGGCCACTCCGGCCGGCACGGGCATCACATATTACGACACAGTGCTGTATACAAACAGTACATTTATAAGCCATTTCTTGCTACTCTTCTGAGCAGCGTGTGCACCAGAAAACCTGCGAGGTTGCTCTGGTATAACGCCAGTGAACTTTGTGTTTGTTTTTCTCACTTCATCACGGACGACCTTTTAGTTGTTGTTTTTGAGACAAAAGTTATTGTACAGCTACTAAAGTCTTCTGTTCCGAACTTGAGTCATATTTTAACATAGCAAGCAACCAGTTAGGAACCAAAATTTTCTTCTATTTTTCATCACCATTGCCTATATTTTGGTTATCACTGAGTCATATTCGATGTTAATTATGCTGTTCATTACTTTCGAAAGCTCTGTTAAGTCTCTTATAATTGTAAGTTGAATCCAGCGCTGTTAGAACAGAAACGCTGGACTTGGTGTATGGTACTTCTAAAACAGATGCCTTGCACACACAAATGCCTAACTCGCAAGCTATTATGCTAAATCGGCAACAGCCATCCACATTAAGGACACTGGCCACCTATTCCAGGATACAGTGAATGGTTTTCAAATGTTGCATATAATGGACGAGGGACTCCAAAATAACAGACTTATAAGAAGAACTGGAAATTTTTATTCATGACACAATACAATGTAACAGATTTATAAATGATAATCTGGAAAGTAGTAATATAAATTTCTTCGAAAAATTCGCCAATGTGGAATGCTTATTTCATTAAAATAATATAAAAAATTGTTTTTAAATTAATAAATAACCAAGAAATACTACATAATCACACGACTTAACATGTGCCATGACATAAATAACCTTACATAAAAATATTGTTTCTTCATTGTTTGTACTATATTAGCATTTAAGAGCCTTTGGAACGTCAAAATCTGAATGAGAAAATGTATCTGATGGTCTGATTATTACTAAGATTTCTGTGTCAGAGAAATATCCAGTAAAATTGTACGTAAATATGTCATTGAAATGATTTAAACATGTAACTCACTTACGGTGTAGTCTCAAATAAATGAATGCTTCAGTTCAGGTTTAAATTTCGATTCATAATCTCACTACCACACTCAGAAAATAATACTAGTCATACTTCAAATTGATCTAATAATGGCAGCATGATGCCAAAACACATCGTCCTTATAAATGCTACTAGCAACGACTTAAGCAGCAAGAATTATATCCTAAAAGGGAACTACTGAGCAATCCTTATATGCGATCAGAAGGATTACATCGTCCGCAAACCTTAGCAATGGTCTCTGTTCCCCTTGTAGTTCTATTCCTGTTCCGGAATTTTCCTTAGATTCCTTAACTGCTTATTTGACGCAAAAGTTGAATGGAGAAAAAGGAGAAATAGGATCGTAACTGTAACTCAAAGTGATCTCCTAAGAACGTCCTAAATGAGTTGTGTGGGACTACAACAGAAACACAGCCACGCGATGGATATTGAAATTATTTATGGTGTGGTTAAGAGTAGTCCCCTTGTAGCATGAAATCGCCAGCTTCCACATCAGCACGAGGTCATACTTAACCAATAGCGCTCCTATAGCGCTATTAAAGGGCGCGTTTATCAACTCCATAGGAAGTAAATATCGTTCTTTTCTCAAGACGGACATGGAGCAGCAACATGTTTCCTAGGAAAGTCTCAAAAGTGTACTGTGGATTCAATTGGAAGATTGTGATGCCTCATACACACATTCAATTGTTTGATACGTGTACTTTAATTATAGCACTGAACGACCACCAACAACAACGCATTTCCAGAGTACAGCTCTCATCTTCAGATTTTGTTCAATGAATTAGCCATTACTATTCGCGCAGACCAAGTTGGCTTAAGGCGCGGTGGCTGATGAGTGTGGGAGTGCCAGTGACCATGTGTGGTAAATGCGAGAAAAAAAGAATAAACTTCGCATTTTAGCTTGTGCCTTATGTATGCGACGGGAGACGCAGCCACAGGAATTTAATAACATTTAATAATTTTATGCTTGGAAGGTGAGGGAAGGAAGTTGGACTGAGAGGAATTAGAGATCTTCAATGAAGATAAAAGTTCTCCTTGAACAAATGATGAACGATTCAGTACATTACTGAACAGTTTTACCGATATAGTATAGATATTATCATGTTGCAATTAATTAGAGGTGACTGATATCTTTGGTCAGAGAGCTCGAGACGAGGTAGTTTTCTCAGCAATTGAGACTACCGCGTACGTTTGACTGCAGGCTCGGTGAATAACAAATCGATGGGACTCAGTGTCAAGGAACTTTGGACTGGGCGAGCAGTGGGCGGAAACAAGCGTGGTTGGTAAGCATTACACGGAGCTAGTGCTTGCAACGTGGACGGTGACAGCAGTTTAAAGTTAGGAAAACAGATAATTAGTTGACAATGTCTTAGATTTTTTATTGTAACCATGGGAGAAGACTTTTTTCAATAGATTTGTTACGTGGACAAAACGTGTAGATGAGAGCTAGGTCTTTGTAAAAGCATTGTTGATGGACGTGGAGAACAATTTATGTGACTTAATGCTATAATTTAAGTATATACAGGGTGAATCAGAAAACCACTGACAGACGTGAAGAGGCAGAAGTGTCGTAAACATGGGCTATAAAATGCATACCTTAAGAGCAATGAGCAGTTTAGAAGAGACGAGTTTCACAATAGTGAAGACGAACAAGTGCTCATAGCTCTTTAGGTATGCAGTTTGGGCTATGTTAAATGGATATTTTTTTCTTGTTTTGGACCATATTACCAATGATGAAAGTTTTTCCGTGGAGTTTTGGTTCACCCTATATAAATGTTTGTAATATTAGAAGCGTATGATATCTAAGATAATCATAAGATGAGCGGATTATCGTTCAGTATTACCTCCTGGAAATTGAAATAAGAACACCGTGAATTCATTGTCCCAGGAAGGGGAAACTTTATTGACACATTTCTGGGGTCAGATACATCACATGATCACACTGACAGAACCACAGGCACATAGACACAGGCAACAGAGCATGCACAATGTCGGCACTAGTACAGTGTATATCCACCTTTCGCAGCAATGCAGGCTGCTATTCTCCCATGGAGACGATCGTAGAGATGCTGGATGTAGTCCTGTGGAACGGCTTGCCATGCCATTTCCACCTGGCGCCTCAGTTGGACCAGCGTTCGTGCTGGACGTGCAGACCGCGTGAGACGACGCTTCATCCAGTCCCAAACATGCTCAATGGGGGACAGATCCGGAGATCTTGCTGGCCAGGGTAGTTGACTTACACCTTCTAGAGCACGTTGGGTGGCACGGGATACATGCGGACGTGCATGGTCCTGTTGGAACAGCAAGTTCCCTTGCCGGTCTAGCAATGGTAGAACGATGGGTTCGATGACGGTTTGGATGTACCGTGCACTATTCAGTGTCCCCTCGACGATCACCAGTGGTGTACGGCCAGTGTAGGAGATCGCTCCCCACACCATGATGCCGGGTGTTGGCCCTGTGTGCCTCGGTCGTATGCAGTCCTGATTGTGGCGCTCACCTGCACGGCGCCAAACACGCATACGACCATCATTGGCACCAAGGCAGAAGCGACTCTCATCGCTGAAGACGACACGTCTCCATTCGTCCCTCCATTCACGCCTGTCGCGACACCACTGGAGGCGGGCTGCACGATGTTGGGGCGTGAGCGGAAGACGGCCTAACGGTGTGTGGGACCGTAGCCCAGCTTCATGGAGACGGTTGCGAATGGTCCTCGCCGATACCCCAGGAGCAACAGTGTCCCTAATTTGCTGGGAAGTGGCGGTGCGGTCCCCTACGGCACTGCGTAGGATCCTACGGTCTTGGCGTGCATCCGTGCGTCGCTGCGGTCCGGTCCCAGGTCGACGGGCACTTGCACCTTCCGCCGACCACTGGCGACAACATCGATGTGTTGAGCAATTCGGCGGTACGTCCACCCGGCCTCCCGCATGCCCACTATACGCCCTCGCTCAAAGTCCGTCAACTGCACATACGGTTCACGTCGACGCTGTCGCGGATGCTACCAGTGTTAAAGACTGCGATGGAGCTCCGTATGCCACGGCAAACTGGCTGACACTGACGGCGGCGGTGCACAAATGCTGCGCAGCTAGCGCCATTCGACGGCCAACACCGCGGTTCCTGGTGTGTCCGCTGTGCCGTGCGTGTGATCATTGCTTGTACAGCCCTCTCGCAGTGTCCTGAGCAAGTATGGTGGTTCTGACACACCGGTGTCAATGTGTTCTTTTTTCCATTTCCAGGAGTGTATTTCACCTACACAGAGACACACAAAATTCAAGAATATTATCTATACTGAACGGGGCACTCACTAATTTATCTTCCAAATATTTAAAATGTAGAATGACCTTGAAATGATTTAATAACTTGAAATCACAATAACATGACTCCCAGGAGGTGTGCAATGACACTCAATTTCGTATAGTGTACACAATACACGAAAATTCTTCCTTCTCTACTAAAGTATACGGATCTCTTCTCGTAGATGCGACACATAATTTACGTTTTAACTTCGGTAAAATTTAAGCAGATATCAGAAATCAATTAAGACATGAACATGTATTACTTAGGTGGTACAAAAATATATACATGGCGGGACCAGTGTCACAATTTCTTTCAGTAAACGTAATCGTTTAGTTTCATATAGGAATCTGCAAGGCATCAAAATGAAATGTAAATATGTACGATGTGATATAGAGTGGAATGTGCAAATAAATTAAGCTGCGCTTATAAGTCCCAGCCTAGCTACCGGCTCGGAAGCCGCGCCACATTCCAAAACAATCGTCAGAACTGTGTGACACTCATGACGTTGTCATCAGTGCTACTCATTTTACTCGCAGAAATTTAAGCTGTGCTCTTGGATCTGATCATGTCAATAACCGCCAAATATTCCGAAAAAACCACATAAATCATACACTAAGCACAAATGCCACACTACAAATCGAATTTATCGGATTTTTCTTTCACAAAACAGTATTCCACAACAAATCGCGTTTAGTTCATACATTTCCCACAGGTGAAGCTACATCTGCATCGATGAGCAAACTAGTTCATGCATTATCCGAAAAATGTTTAAACCTTTTCTCCCGGTTTAGTGTTGACGTTTTTCCTTAACTCGGTCTATACTTGAGACAAGACATATTCATCAATATAATAAATTAACATGGTCTTTAACATAAAGCGAGAGGAGAAGACGACTGTGAGACCAGGTGACTTTAGAGCCTAGGAAATTGTACAAATCTACGGATGCGCCCTCCATAAAGGAATGTTTTATTTAATGCATTTGAATTTTTTCAGTCATATGTAGCACTTTATACAGTTTAAGTTAAAAGTGTACAAGGTTTAATTCAGTGGCAGCGGCGGTCGCTCTCGATTCCCTGCTTCTTCGTTGCTAGAATTTGATCATATCTATGGCTTAGGAATTGCTACCATTTCCTACAAACAGAGTATCATGCCCGGAGTAATGGAAAAATACACATTTTCAACCATTCTTGAACGACCGGGTAGAAAGAATTAATCCACAGTTCTTAACTGATCTGTACTGCGCTCAGCGTTCAGCGCTGAAACTACTGACGTCTGGACAGTGGGAGATCCAATGATCCAGTAGTACATTACACCATGAATCTGATATTACAGGTCAAAATATGAGTCAGGAAGTTACTATGTGCTGAGCAGACGCACACTGCGTCGTACATGGCGTCAAGCTAGAAAAAGCAGCCATCTGTGACGGAGCGAGGGTACACATTCTGACACTAGAAAAATCGATGCTCCAGGCACTCACGAACGCTACAGGGCACCTCTCATTCAGCCATGGCAATTTCAGGTAGCATTTACATTGTACTAGCCTGGTCGCAACCCCCTTATACGATAGTTGTGAAGTAGACCATGTGAATCATGTGTTTTTGGCTGCATGAGCAGATAAAACGCTGCAAGCCACCTCCTACAACGTTTGGTGACAACCAATTGTTCTTTGCGAACATGTATCACCGTACTGTTCTGCTTGAAAAACCTGAGAACCTATCGGCTTTTATGTGTATTTTTGTCTGAAGAGCAGGGGAATCTCCAATGTGCTCTTTAATGTGTTAAAACCTTGTACGCATGTGTGATGATGGCTGTATGAGACCTGCTCAGACAAACAGTTGGCTGATTTAGTGGGCTAACCGTGGCGCGATCGGGTCAGGGGGGGGGGGTGTTCCAAAGAGTCTCAGACATTTTCTTCGAGTTTAATATAGGATCATTTAGCGGGCCAATCGAGACGCGATTGGGTGATTTAATGGAGAAATCAAGATGTGACGTGGTGCCGTAAAGTTATTCAAACCAGGAACGTATCCGTACAGCACAGTCAACATGGCTAGCGTGATCTTGGAAGACGGCAGCAACTGTAGCATACTGTTCACAAAGGTAGTGATAAAAGTGCAGCACTTAGTCACTGAGAATGTTATAAAAGAGATCATGGTTCATATTCACTAGAAACTGAATGAGTGGGCCAAAGTCATGGTACGAAAACAATACCCCAAACATCTTCGACTTGTCACCTGCACACTGCGGCTTAAACGCCTCACCGGGCCATCAGTACATTCGGCACCGTACATCATTTCAAAAGAACCAAATTCGCAAATCGTCGGACTTCATTCCTCGCCTCTAGTCGGCTACTGTCCGGTTTCTGGGTTGTTAGGCCCATTGAAAGCCTGTAACTTTATATGCCGCCTTGAGCAGTGATCTTTCGGAGGTACTCGACTTGAAGTGTCCAGTGCATACAGTTCCCTCCACGACGTTCATTCGAAAACTGGTTGACGCGCATTCACTGGCAACAGCAGTACTGTCGGTTTCGAGACCGATTGTGTATGACAAAGCGTGGCGTTGAATAAGGCAGCATAATTCACGGTGTGAGCATGAGAATGTCCAAACATTACAGCTCTTTTCTGCTATTCTGTCACGTTGACCATTTTATCATTTTAAGTCCATACAACGACTTCACTGCGACTATATATGTCTGCTATGAATGGTATTAAGACCATGTGATACCAGTTCTGACCATCTATAGCGCTCCCAAAGCACCTGTGCGTTCTTTGAAGGGGATAATTTATATCATGTCCAGTGAGCTTGTTTTTCTACCCTATTGCTCCGCTTATTCCTGGATGCCGTAGCATATGTCCTACAAACCTGTCCCTCCTTCTGGATTCGATTTTTCACATGGTTCTTTCTTCACCCATTCGGTTTAGTTCTTTTTGTTTTAGTACTTTATGAGACTACTTATGAGGACGCGCTGAATTTCTTATATGAAAACTCTTAAAGCTTTTTAAATAAAACTAACGTTATTAACGTTCTACATCATTATTCTTGATTCCTGTATACTTGCAGTCTCCCGCCGCTAGAGGGCTCCGAATTGTAGCGCGGAACATGGCTATGTCTGTCGTGAATATGTCGATGCATGGGACAAATCGTACTGTAATCTAGTTTCTAGCGGGCCACACATGGAGCATCCTCTCCTGCAGCACGAAAATGCCAGATCGCACACGAGCGCTGCGACATATGCAGCAATCCGACGCCTTGGGTTCTCTGTCATCGATCATCCTCCATGCAGTTCTGACTGGGCCCTGTCCTACCTGTTTGGAAAACTTAAATAAAACTTTCTAGGACTCACTTTGAGAGTGATGAAGCACCGCAAGCAGAGGTGAAGGTTAGGGTTCTGTCAACAATGTCAAACATTCTACAGTGATGGTATCAACAAATTGGACTTTCGTTGGGGGAAATGTGTTTGTCGCCACGGCGACTACGATGTGAAAGAACGATATAGACAAGCAGAATAAAGATGTGGAATGTTAATAAAGTTTATTACATAAAAAATTTGGAGGTTTTACCTTTCAGCACGGCGCCGTATTTTTTTTAAAATGTTTCTATAACACCATATTTTGAATCCTTTTAATTTCATTTTTCCAGTAGTGCACGTTGAGAAAAATGCTCTATTCCAGACGTACAAGTTCAGAAAACTCTTCCTCGTTTTGTATTGACGTCTGATACCACCTTCTGTGTATGCTAATTTCTTCTGATATCTACCATACGTCGGTCATCCTGCGGAATCTTACTTCCTCGATAGGAGAATTACTTCTTTTCTTCACCTAGTATGTCGTTTCCAATTTTGATTTTAAGCAAGACATTATTTTCGTTTCTGTTGTATATCGGCCTTAGGCCGCGTACGTCCGCTGCGAGACAGCACTGCACTGCAGGGTTGCCTACCTGTCGCCTGCAAGTATCTCGCTTTTGGAAATGTATTATTACAAGACTGGCATCAGAAATGGTTCAAATGGCTCTGAGCACTATGGGACTTAACTGCTGCGGTCATCAGTCCCCTAGAACTTAGAACTACTTAAACCTAACTAACCTAAGGACATCACACGCATCCATGCCCGAGGCAGAATTCGAATCTGCGACCGTAGCGGTCACGCGGTTCCAGACTGTAGCGCCTAGAACCGCACGGCCACTCCGGCCGGCACGGGCATCACATATTACGACACAGTGCTGTATACAAACAGTACATTTATAAGCCATTTCTTGCTACTCTTCTGAGCAGCGTGCGCACCAGAAAACCTGCGAGGTTGCTCTGGTATAACGCCAGTGAACTTTGTGTTTGTTTTTCTCACTTCATCACGGACGACCTTTTAGTTGTTGTTTTTGGGACAAAAGTTATTGTACAGCTACTAAAGTCTTCTGTTCCGAACTTGAGTCATATTTTAACATAGCAAGCAACCAGTTAGGAACCAAAATTTTCTTCTATTTTTCATCACCATTGCCTATATTTTGGTTATCACTGAGTCATATTTGATGTTAATTATGCTGTTCATTCCTTTCGAAAGCTCTGTTAAGTCTCTTATAAGTGTAAGTTGAATCAACGACTTGTTACTCCAGCGCTGTCAGAACAGAAACGCTGGACTTGGTGTATGGTACTTCTAAAACAGATGCCTTGCACACACAAATGCCTAACTCGCAAGCTATTATGCTAAATCGGCAACAGCCATCCACATTAAGGACACTGGCCACCTATTCCAGAATACAGTGAATGGTTTTCAAATGTTGCATATAATGGACGAGGGACTCCAAAAGAACAGACTTATAAGAAGAACTGGAAATTTTTATTCATGACACAATACAATGTAACAGATTTATAAATGATAATCTGGAAAGTAGTAATATAAATTTCTTCGAAAAATTCGCCAATGTGGAATTCTTATTTCATCAAAATAATATAAAAATTGTTTTTAAATTGATAAATAACCAAGAAATACCACATAATCACACGACTTAACATGTGACATGACATAAATAACCTTACATAAAAATATTGTTTCTTTATTGTTTGTACTATATTAGCATTTAAGAGCCTTTGGAACGTCAAAATCTGAATGAGAAAATGTAGCTGATGGTCTGATTATTACTAAGATTTCTGTGTCAGAGAAATATCCAGTAAAATTGTACGTAAATATGTCATTGAAATGATTTAAACATGTAACTCACTTACGGTGTAGTCTCAAATAAATGAATGCTTCAGTTCAGGTTTAAATTTCGATACATAATCTCACTACCACACTCAGAAAGTAATACTAGTCATACTTCAAATTGACCTAATAATGGCAGCATGATGCCAAAACACATCGTCCTTATAAATTCTACTAACAACGACTTAAGCAGCAAGAATTATATCCAAAAAGGGAACTGCTGAGTTATCCTTATATGCGATCAGAAGGATTACATCGTCCGCAAACCTTAGCAATGGTCTCTGTTCCCCTTGTAGTTCTATTCCTGTTCCGGAATTTTCCTTAGATTCCTTAACTGCTTATTTGACGCAAAAGTTGAATGGAGGAAAAGGAGAAATAGGATCGCAACTGTAACTCAAAGTGATCTCCTAAGAACGTCCTAAATGAGTTGTGTGGGACTACAACAGAAACACAGCCACGCGATGGATATTGAAATTATTTATGGTGTGATTAAGAGTAGTCCTCTTGTAGCATGAAATCGCCAGCTTCCACATCAGCACGAGGTCATACTTAACCAATAGCGCTCCTATAGCGCTATTAAAGGGCGCGTTTATCAACTCCATAGGAAGTAAATATCGTTCTTTTCTCAAGACGGACATGGAGCAGCAACATGTTTCCTAGGAAAGTCTCAAACGTGTACTGTGGATTCAATTGGAAGATTGTGATGCCTCATACACACATTCAATTGTTTGATACGTGTACTTTAATTATAGCACTGAACGACCACCAACAACAACGCATTTCCAGAGTGCAGCTCTCATCTTCAGACTTTGTTCAATGAATTAGCCATTACTATTCGCGCAGACCAAGTTGGCTTAAATCGCGGTGGCTGATGAGTGTGGGAGTGCCAGTGACCATGTGTGGCAAATGCGAGAAAAAAAAAGAATAAAATTCGCATTTTAGCTTGTGCCTTATGTATGCGACGGGAGACGCTGCCACAGGAATTTAATAACATTTAATAATTTTATGCTTGGAAGGTGAGGGAAGGAAGTTGGACTGAGAGGAATTAGAGATCTTCAATGAAGATAAAAGTTCTCCTTGAACAAATGATGAACGATTCAGTACATTACTGAACAGTTTTACCGATATAGTATAGATATTATCATGTTGCAATTAATTAGAGGTGACTAATATCTTTGGTCAGAGAGCTCGAGACAAGGTAGTTTTCTCAGCAATTGAGACTACCGCGTACGTTTGACTGCAGGCTCGGTGAATAAGAAATCGATGGGACTCAGTGTCAAGGAACCTTGGACTGGGCGAGCAGTGGGCGGGAGCAAGCGTGGTTGGTCAAGCATTACACGGAGCTAGTGCTTGCAGTGTGGACGGTGACAGCAGTTTAAAGTTAGGAAAACAGATAATTAGTTGACAATGTCTTAGATTTTTTATTGTAACCATGGGAGAAGACTTTTTTCAATAGATTTGTTACGTGGACAAAACGTGTAGATGAGAGCTTGGTCTTTGTAAAAGCACTGTTTATGGACGTGGAGAACAATTTATGTGACTTAATGCTATAATTAAAGTATATACAGGGTGAATCAGAAACCCACTGACAGACGTGAAGAGGCAGAAGTGTCGTAAACATGGGCTATAAAATGCATACCTTAAGAGCAATGAGCAGTTTAGAAGAGACGAGTTTCACAATAGTGAAGACGAACAAGTGCTCATAGCTCTTTAGGTATGCAGTTTGGGCTATGTTAAATGGATATTTTTTTCTTGTTTTGGACCATACTACCAACGATGAAAGTTTTTCCGCGGAGTTTTGGTTCACCCTATATAAATGTTTGTAATATTAGAAGCGTATCATATCCAAGATAATCATAAGATGAGCGGATTATCGTTCAGTATTGCCTCCCAGAATGTAAGCACTATATATTTCACCTTCACAGAGACACACAAAATTCAAGAATATTATCTATATTGAACGGGGCACTCACTAATTTATCTTCCAAATATTTAAAATGGAGAATGACCTTGAAATGATTTAATAACTTGATATCACAATAACATGACTCCCAGGAGGTGCGCAATGACACTCAATTTCGTACAGTGTACACAATACACGAAAATTCTTCCTTCTCTACTAAAGTATACGGATCTCTTCTCACAGATGCGACACATAATTTACGTTTTAACTTCGGTAAAATTTAAGCAGATATCAGAAATCAATTAAGACATGAACATGTATTACTTAGGTGGTACAAAAATATATACATGGCGGGACCAGTGCCACAATTTCTTTCAGTAAACGTAATCGTTTAGTTTCATATAGGAATCTGCAAGGCATCAAAATGAAATGTAAATATGTACGATGTGATATAGAGTGGAATGTGCAAATAAATTAAGCTGCGCTTATAAGTCCCAGCCTAGCTACCAGCTCGGAAGCCGCGCCACATTCCAAAACAGTCGTCAGAACTGTGTGACACTCATGACGTTGTCATCAGTGCTACTCATTTTACTCGCAGAAATTTAAGCTGTGCTCTTGGATCTGATCATGTCAATAACCGCCAAATATTCCGAAAAAAACCCATAAATCATACACCAAGCACAAATGCCACACTACTAATCGAATTTATCAGATTTTTTTCTTTCACAAAACAGTATTCCACAACAAATCGCGTTTAGTTCATACATTTCCCACAGGTGAAGCCACATCTGCATCGATGAGCAAAATAGTTCATACATTATCCGAGAAAGGTTTAAACCTTTTCTCCTGGTTTAATGTTGACGTTTTTCCTTAACTCGGTCTATACTTGAGACAAGACATATTCATCAATATAATAAATTAACATGGTCTTTAACATAAAGCGAGAGGAGAAGACGACTGTGAGACCAGGTGACCTTAGAGCCCAGGAAATTGTACAAATCTACGGATGCGCCCTCCATGAAGGAATGTTTTATTTAATGCATTTGAATTTTTTCAGTCTTACGTAGCACTTTATACAGTTTAAGTTAAAAGTGTACAAGGTTTAATTCAGTGGCAGCGGCGGTCGCTCTCGATTCCCTGCTTCTTCGTTGCTAGAATTTGATCGTATCTATGGCTTAGGAATTGCTACCATTTCCTACAAACAGAGTATCATGCCTGGAGTAATGGAAAAATACACATTTTCAACCATTCCTGAACAATCGGGAAGAAGGAATTAATCCACAGTTCTTATCCGTACTGCGCTATTGGCTTCACACTGTCACCTGCCAGAGTTATAGCTGGAGTCTGTTGGTAGTTCTTGTACGTATTGTTTCGTGTAATTCCCATGCAAATTTTTTCTGTCCATTAACTAAACACGGAGATATATTAATTCGGAACGCCTCAGACAGTCTCAAAACTTCTTCTATGGCTTTTTGTCTTCAGAATTTCTCTAGCCAATGGACCAGTGAATGTACTTCACACACTGGCAAATAAATAAGTTTAAGAATCGGTAACAGTGCATATTGCTTTTATAGCGTTTAGCCGTTTTGTTTCAAACTTATCAGTGAATGGTCCAACCCCACTTGGCGAAACATGCACTGATATTTTTTTGTACAGGAAGAATATAGCGAAAGAGAGGCCATGTCAAAATTTTAGCTCCTAAGACGAACTGGAAGTATTAAAAAACGTTGAAAAGTGCCAAATTCATAGCTCCCCAGACGGCTGGAGAATTGTACACCCTTACCAGAGATGCAACGGACTGTACATGCGCAACGCAGCAGCCGCATATCTTTGATTGGTGGCGCACCGGTAAACAAATAACAAGACTCGGCGTGATCGTGATTAGTAAAGCCAATATTAGTTTTCGTTGCTAGTTTCTCCGCAAAAATTGTCCGCAGATAGCGTTCACTCAAATTTGTCACTCATTTAATATCCATAATGATTACCAGTCGCTTTTCCAGTAGCGTAAGTGTTAAAAATGGAGACAAAACTGAATTAATAGTCATTGTGTTCAATGTGCATCCCACGTTTTGTGTAATAAAATCTGACCGTGAACTACACAAATGGTTTTTTTTTTTTTTTTTTTTTTCGGAGGTCGAGCCCCTCCACGCCCACACCGGCATGATGGCCAACACAAAAGGTCTACTGCCATCTCTGCATAAGGGTTAGTATTCACTAAAGTGAGGTGTCGCCGGATGTGGGTACTGCGATGTTTGCGTACGTCTGGTTAGGATTAACCATTAATACGCGCTCAACTGGAGATAGATTGGTCGAAATGTGACGAAGGGTAGCGGTTTGAAGGGCAGAGGAAAAAAAGTGCCAAGGCAAGAGCCAAGGGAAAAAAACCTCTGCGATAGTTAGGTCGGGTGGTAAGAGCAGTAGCGGTTGTCTTGCTGCCTGCTATAGGTTGTGCAAGGATAGGCTTTGTTGGTAGTGGGTATCATGCATGTCGATACCTTGACGTTGTGCGTTTGTGCTGCTCGGCGGCTGGCGCTGGGTGCTGGTACAGAGTCCTCGTTCAGCGTCAGCAACCTGCAACAGTTATGTTTGTTATCGATCTTGTGTCCGATAGGTCATATACCGGAAGCACAGTGTGAGGGAATGTTGGAAGATTGTTTGTGCGTCTGTGGGCGAGCTCGTCGGTGTCCCTGCTGTGGCCTGTTGGTCGGATCTAATAGCAGCTGGTAGTTGCCAGTCAGTGTTGCTGGTATGCAGGGGCTTACCGACGTTTGTCGCTGTTTGCGTATGTTAGTTTACCATAGGTGGCTATGCCCTAGCTAGCAGTGTCTTTGGCCGCTTGTGCTTCCACCTGTGGTTGTGAGAAAGATACGAAGTATAAATACTTACTTTGCTTCGGCTTGATAAGGCTCTACTGATCGAAACCGGTGGCAATGAGCATAAAAATAAACAGCTGATGGACATCTACAATAAAGTTTCAAAATGAGACTCGCAAAATTGTGAAAAAAATCCGGAAAATATAGTGTATAGGGTAACCACAAATTTTCGTTACCATCATTAATAACCAACAAAAACCCCTACACTTGCATAAATAACTTGGACAATAGCTGTATACATCAGTTTTCTTGAGCTATGAACAATGTAGAGCTCCTCGTGACGAGCACTGCACCGTTACCGACGGAGATCTATGAGACTGAGCCCTTAGAATCACATTTAAGACGAACATTGCTGATTTCTTCTTGAACTAGACTAAGCCGATTTAAGAAATCATACAGTATAGGAAGCCGCAAAACAATGTTTAATTCAGCAGAAGTGTAGAGGAGGTGCTATTAATTCGTAGCTGACGTGAAGATGAAGCTTGTTTTTATCCCCACATCTGCTGTGTCTAACGCCGATCAATCAAGTTTTGTGAAAGAACTGCTAGCAAATCAGAGTTTATCATTTCGAGACGAAGAAAGATAGTCTATTGTGTAATCGATTAATGCTATCACACACTCAATTACAATAAAGACAGTGATAAGTATGAGTGGATTACCGTTTCCGAAACTTTGTATCTGTCTTCAGGGGCCTCAATGCATTTTAGCACCATAAACATGAAAGTGAAATAAATCTTATAATCAACCTATGAAAATCTGCAAAAGCAGGTGTGAATAATTTTCAAAATTTCATTCGAACGGTTTCGAACCAGTTGCAGAAATTAGTTCCATGCTTTTCTTCGACTCTTGGCCTGGACATAATGATATCTCTGTCTTTCAGGAGGATGACGAAAAGACTGTTGATATAAATCACATTCCACCTGAAACACGCAACGTGACTCTCGATAAGGAATTTTTTTTGACTGTGGAAATTGTTTTGAAGGATACTGTCAGACAACGTAATTTCTGATAGCTCCTTCTCATTTGAGGTTTATCAGGAGTACAGTATTCTTAAATTTGTCATTTGTGCATTATCAGTTTGCATCGGCACATTTTACGAATTGCTGTTAAGTATGCTCAGTATGCAATATGATAAGCGGAGCAAAGGCCAGGACAAATCCTTACTCCACTTTAATTCTGTCTAAATAAAACTAGTAACTAATATGGTGTGCCTGAAAGCATTAATTTTTCTTTTGTTAAGTATGCCTGCCGTAAGAGAAAAATTCTTTTTCGTCACTCAGCTGACGTTCCGCTCTATTGTGAGGACTTCGGAGAATAAACAAGGAATTTTGTTCTTAAAGTATACATTATGCAAAACTTATTCTAAGGACTTCACTACGGGAACTGTTATAAAATGACGCGTGTGTAACAGATATTTCATTTCAATAAATTAAAGTCACGACTGAAGGAATTCGTCTGTAACGTAACATTAAACACTGCCTAGATTTGTTTACCTAGCTCGTCTGCTTGTCACCTTCGTAATAATTACATATTATGCAATAATTTAGCTGTCGATACGAACTGCCTCTCATTCAAAACGTTAGTGATGCGTAACATCTTTTGTACGGCTTGGGTGCTTCAAATTTTCTGTTTCACCACACGGCGCTATGCTCTCTTGCCACGACCAATCAAGCACAAGGCAGGAAGGGTTGTACAAATCACTGTCATCAGTGGTTCTTCGTGGCAGAAAAAACTAGTGACACTTGCAATTTTTAAAAAAATATTGGACTGTGTCTTATCAGCTAAAATTTTGATAGTGCGTTTCTGACTTGTATTCTTCCTGCATAAAAATATCAGGGTGGATTGGACCATCCCCTTGTCAGAAGTTCATGCATTGCCTTTCATGTCCACGAGCAGCTCAAGACCTAAAAACGAAATATTAAGGAAAACATAGTGATTTCTTTTTGCTAGGAAGTCTCAATCTGAATCTTACATTTGTTCGGAAGTACTGTAAGCATGCATGCTGTTTATTACATGACGGTATTGAACTGCAGGAGTTTCTCCACCTGTAAATACGTCGATATACGATAACACACGCTCGACGAAAGATCCAATCACAAAGACTGGAAAGCTGCAGAGATCACACCAGTTTTAATAAAGACAACAGGAGTAATCTACTAAATTTCAGGCCCATATCATTAATGTCGGTATGCAGCAGGATTTTGGAACATATATTCTATTCGAACATTATGAATTACGTCGAAGAGAACGGTCTATTGACACGCATTCAACACGGATTTAGAAGACATCGTTTTTGTGAAACACAACTAGCTCTTTAGTCACACGAGGTGTTGAGTGCTATCGGACAAAGTATTTAAAATTGATTCCGTATCTATAGATTTTCAGATGGCTTTTGACACCGTGCCTCACATGCGGCTTGTAATCAAATCACGTGCTTATGGAATATCGTCTCAGGTATGTGACTGGATTCGTTACTTCCTGTCAGAGAGATATTACTTATTATTTCACGCGAAGTTGGCTGGTTGCTCGTAAAGAAGCAGTGTTAGAGCTCACCGCTGTCCTAGTACTTTATATTGAGCTGTGTTACTGTGTAGTTGTGCTGGTTCACTGATATGAACAAGTAGCCATGGGCAAAGAATTGTAAACTTCATACCGGATTGTGAAAGGAAGTCGCGCGCCCGTGTCGGAAAAAGACATACGATCCTCAATTTCAGTGTGAAGAAAGACCCGTTATTCTTCGATTGCACGATTGCCGAACAGTCGCCGGAAACAGTCACATCCGTTTGATATCTCTAAATATGCGCACGAAGCGATTTACGGACTGCAGGAAGGGTGATGTGGACCAGGTTGAGATTCATTGGAAGAATTCTCAGGAAGTGCAGTTTAACCTTTTTCGGCCGATAATTATTACGCCAGTCTGGAATCCTTAAAAGGTAGTATCCAAGAAGAACAGCGCGTTTCGTCTAATAACTTATGCTAATGGAAGCCGGTCACGACTTCGACAACCACCGATACTTCGACAGGTGACTACCCTATCAATTTCAAGGCAAAAACGCAACTATATCGAAATTAAGTTACCTTTAACTAACGTTTTAGATTTCCTTGCTCAGTGAACACTCTTTGCATTTGTGCCTTGAAAGCTGACAGGGTGGTCACCTGTCAACATATCGTCGGTTGCCTAAAGAATCACCCGGCTCCATTCCTACAAGTTATCTAAACATTGTGAGATTTATTTGTTCAATTACGAGAGCGTACATTTCTACATGAGTAAGGCAACACATTCCTCGTAAGGAACAAATTTTTGGTTTTGATGGTTCAATAGTCATGTGACTTGTTTTATGCGGCCGGCGACGACTTGCTCCCCCGTGCCTTCGTCTGAGTGTACACCTAACATTCTCCACTATTTGCTACAGTTTTCTCAGACTATAGGTCCCTCTAGCACAACTGAATTTATTACTGTTTTAGTACGTAGCCTGTCATCCTGCCGCTTCTTCTAGTCAGTTTCAATAAATTGCTTTCCTTGTCCATTCTACAGAGAACCTTATCGTTTTTTTATCAGTCAGCCTACTTTTTAACACACTTCTTCAACACTCCATCTGAAACGCATCGACTCTCATCTTTTCCAATTTTACCAGGCTCCATGCTTCAATTCCATACATGTACATTCTCAGTTATTTCTTACCCAAATCGATATTTGATACTAATAGACCTATTGGCTAGGAATGTCCTCTTTGTCTGTGCTAGTCTTCTCTTTATGTCCCCTTTGCTTCGACCGCCATCTGTCATTTTGTTTCCAAGGTAGGACAACTGCTTCACTGCGACTTCTTCGTGGGTCCCAATTCTGAAGTAAAGTTAATCGTTAATCTCATGCTGCTTCTCTTCATTACTGTCCTCTTTCTTTGGTTTTCTCTCAATCCATATTCTGAGATTATTAGACTATTTATCCCATTTAGCGGCTCCTGTATTTATTATTATTTTCACTGAGGATAGCAATGTTGGCAGCGAATCCTTTCATCCGGAATTATATCCCACTCTTTAACTTTTATTTCTATTATTGCTTCTTTGATGAGCAGGGTGAACAGTAGGGGTAAGACTGTATCCTTGCCTTAAAACCATTTTCAAAACGAAGCAGCTCTCTTCCACACGTATTGTTCGCTCTTGGCTCTTGTACACGAGCTAAACGCTTTTTAAAGGTTCTCAGATTCCGCGAAGATTTCCATTTGGCTTCATTGTGAATCTTTATTGGCCTCTGCGTCCAGTATTTAAAAAATATATTCAATCCTTAAATGTTAGTGTTCATTTATCATAACTTCCATTGTTGAAGTCACTATGGAACAATCATTGATCCGACATGGAATAGTCGGTGGAGGATTACTACAGACGGAAAAGAATGTTGTAACTAGGACTGTAGTGTTGTTCTGTCACGTGAGACAACTTGTGTGAAGTTATGAGATGTGAACCAAGGAACTTAGCGGGACCTCTACCTTCGCTAGGTTGTCAACACGCAGCATCAGTGGTGGTAGCAGTAACAGGCTGGTGGGCGTAATGAGGTGCAGCGGTAACGAGGCTGCGGTGTGCTTGCCACACGTGGCAGAGGCCTGCAGCGGTGGTCGCAGGCGCCGGTCCGCCGCACACAGCAGCAGGCGCGCAGATTAGGGTGTTAAGTGGCGTGCCCCCTGGAGGATCACAAAGCACCGAGCACTCTGGAGCCCGCTCCAGCGGCCCGGCCGCCCACCTTAACACAAATTTATGCCCTGCTCCCTGTGCGGTGTTTGCTCATACCGCAGCAAGGAGGAAAAAGAAAACAAACAAAAAGCGTACAGGGGACAAAGTGCGTCTGTTTGCCTTGCCACCGTCCCAACAGCAGCTAAAGTGTGCGGCAGTGTCGCTGAAGACAAATGCGGAGGAGAGAACAGTGACTTTTAGCCAAAAACGTTGGTATCAGTGTTAAGGTTCGCGCCTTTTCTCAGATGAGATTAAAGCAGGTTAGATACGCTGTTCATTCAACAGATTTTTACTATTTGTGAACAGGAAACGTTTAATAATAAATAACAATATAAGAATAAACATTTCCCACAAGAATTAAAATGAGCTCATTTAACCTTCTTTCCACAGAGCATTACTGAAATTACCCTCTTGCGTAAGTTTTTAAAGTGATCTTCAGTCCGAAGACTTGTTTTATGCAACCACGCTAGGCTAGCCATCCTTTTCATCTCCGCAAAACTACAGCA
This sequence comes from Schistocerca americana, assembly GCF_021461395.2. Classification (NCBI taxonomy): domain Eukaryota; kingdom Metazoa; phylum Arthropoda; class Insecta; order Orthoptera; family Acrididae; genus Schistocerca; species Schistocerca americana. The sequence continues at coordinate 690,704,183 of NC_060120.1, read as the reverse complement.
ATCTACATCCTTTTGAACACGTTTACTGCGGTCAAGCCTTAGTTTCCCGCAACAATTTTAACTTCCCCCTCCCTCCACACACACACACACACACACACACACACACACACACACACACACACACACCTTCCTTTCATTATGAACTTGATGAGTTCTTGATGCCTCAGGATATTTGGTAAGCGATTCCTCGTTTCGGTCAAGTTTTCTGTCCATTGCGATTCAATGCCTTCTCTTTAGTTATCTGCTATATTTAGTTTACTGATTTGCAAGTACTAGCATATAAGGAGGTCAGAAGTGGAATCTTAAACAGAATTTACATTATGTACCATTAATAATACATACACTCCTGGAAATGGAAAAAAGAACACATTGACACCGGTGTGTCAGACCCACCATACTTGCTCCGGACACTGCGAGAGGGCTGTACAAGCAATGATCACACGCACGGCACAGCGGACACACCAGGAACCGCGGTGTTGGCCGTCGAATGGCGCTAGCTGCGCAGCATTTGTGCACCGCCGCCGTCAGTGTCAGCCAGTTTGCCGTTGCATACGGAGCTCCATCGCAGTCTTTAACACTGGTAGCATGCCGCGACAGCGTGGACGTGAACCGTATGTGCAGTTGACGGACTTTGAGCGAGGGCGTATAGTGGGCATGCGGGAGGCCGGGTGGACGTACCGCCGAATTGCTCAACACGTGGGGCGTGAGGTCTCCACAGTACATCGATGTTGTCGCCAGTGGTCGGCGGAAGGTGGACGTGCCCGTCGACCTGGGACCGGACCGCAGCGACGCACGGATGCACGCCAAGACCGTAGGATCCTACGCAGTGCCGTAGGGGACCGCACCGCCACTTCCCAGCAAATTAGGGACACTGTTGCTCCTGGGGTATCGGCGAGGACCATTCGCAACCGTCTCCATGAAGCTGGGCTACGGTCCCGCACACCGTTAGGCCGTCTTCCGCTCACGCCCCAACATCGTGCAGCCCGCCTCCAGTGGTGTCGCGACAGGCGTGAATGGAGGGACGAATGGAGACGTGTCGTCTTCAGCGATGAGAGTCGCTTCTGCCTTGGTGCCAATGATGGTCGTATGCGTGTTTGGCGCCGTGCAGGTGAGCGCCACAATCAGGACTGCATACGACCGAGGCACACAGGGCCAACACCCGGCATCATGGTGTGGGGAGCGATCTTCTACACTGGCCGTACACCACTGGTGATCGTCGAGGGGACACTGAATAGTGCACGGTACATCCAAACCGTCATCGAACCCATCGTTCTACCATTCCTAGACCGGCAAGGGAACTTGCTGTTCCAACAGGACAATGCACGTCCGCATGTATCCCGTGCCACCCAACGTGCTCTAGAAGGTGTAAGTCAACTACCCTGGCCAGCAAGATCTCCGGATCTGTCCCCCATTGAGCATGTTTGGGACTGGATGAAGCGTCGTCTCACACGGTCTGCACGTCCAGCACGAACGCTGGTCCAACTGAGGCGCCAGGTGGAAATGGCATGGCAAGCCGTTCCACAGGACTACATCCAGCATCTCTACGATCGTCTCCATGGGAGAATAGCAGCCTGCATTGCTGCGAAAGGTGGATATACACTGTACTAGTGCCGACATTGTGCATGCTCTGTTGCCTGTGTCTATGTGCCTGTGGTTCTGTCAGTGTGATCATGTGATGTATCTGACCCCAGGAATGTGTCAATAAAGTTTCCCCTTCTTGGGACAATGAATTCACGGTGTTCTTATTTCAGTTTCCAGGAGTGTACAAATGTGGTTCCACTAAGAAAGTCGTCGATAAGTTAGAATAAATTGGTCACCAACAATTTCCTCTGGTTTCTCTGAAACTGCGCTTTACAAATAAAATTTTTTAAGCTCCTTGAAAACTCACTGGAGTAGAATAAAATAATTTTAAGTGTTGGGCTGCATCGTTGTAACTACTAAAACTGCTAAATTGTCGACATTTCAACCAACTTGCTGCAGTACTCTTCGATGCGGTTCAGTGGAAATGCCATTTTGTTGTTTTAGTAGTTACAATAACACTACCCAATCCCCAAAATTATTTTATCCTAAATGACACAGGCTGTGAAAGTGTACGAACTTATATTACGGGAAAAGGTCCAGATTAATACACACTGTCGTCAGCCAAAAGTGCCTTTGAAGGCTACTTGTAGATTTTTCTCGCGAACCAAGCCGTTGGTTAAAGATAAACAGCCGAAGTATGTAACGCAGTATCTAGTCGGAAGACGACTTAATTATGCCTTCGATCAACTAGCAGCAGTAAAGCCGTAATCTAATATTCTTTAAAGAGTGTTGATTTACACACTCAAATGACATTGACTATCCACACAAAATGTCAGCAGTTTGTATTTGTTATCTAACGGATTAAGTACATTAACGCTGTGAAAATTAAATGCCTTTATCAACAGAGCAACTCATTACAAATTCGGTGGTGTGGACATTATATTATTTATATTCATTCACTTAAGAAACAGCTTAAGCAAACCTTTTCTACGATTTTGGCAAGTAGTATATTGACATGGTTATGACTGAAAGCAGTAAATGTGAAATAAGAATCACATTATGAACTCATTGTTCGTTACACTTACAAAATTTGCTTATAGGGACGTGGAAGGATTTAAAAAAATATAACTGTTCCTGGATGATGCTAGTATTCCTAAATACTGCAAACATGTCTGGAAGTGATGTTAAACTTTTTATTGATGTCAGAGTCGAGTAACTCTGTAAGAACTGTAACTGTTCATTTGCACTTGGTAATACATTTATGCTTTCGATACGATTTTTGAGTTTCTGAAAATGCCATTTTGACTATTTGGATGATTTGAAAATGAGTTTCGGGCCCAGACTAGTCACCACTTAAATAAAAAAAGTGAAATTTGCAGCTCAGACTGGTATTCCGTTGTACTGAAAAGTAAGTGTGTTACTCCCGCGCAGGTGTTGATAGTAGTCGGAGTCCGAAAGAAAATGTATGTATGAAACCCATTGAGTTGGATGAACTTGAATTTGCTACGCAGAATTTTCTACTGTTTCGTCACGACATAATATGCGCTTACACTTTCCACAACAAGCTTCGAGCTTCTGAAACAATTATCTCAACGGAAAATGTAACTTAATCACGCAGCTAACAGGTCGAAAGCTAAGCAACGCCGAAAACTTACAACTGTGGAGCCAAGTGCAGAAATAGCTTGTGAACGTCATGATGTACTAATGTCAATTACTGTCATCCTGAATCTCCACCCTGGTGAAATTGTACTGTCTCAGCATAAAACGCCCATTGCGAAATCGACATAATTGTGGAATGTGTAAAAGATAATCTAATTTCTGTCGCTACACAGAATAAGCTCAGAACGCTCGGCGTTGTCTTCGAAAAATGTTATATGCCTCAGAAATCACTACCAATCTGTGTCTCCCTGTGTAAACGTGTATTACCAGCACCAGGGCTAGTTAAAAAAATCGGGGCTTTCGAAGGGGTGCTCTCTCAGAACCTTGTGTAAGCTGATGTTCATTCATTTATGCATATTTTTGGGCCTTACTTTACAAGTTCGAATTTTTTATCTAAGGACGGCAGCAGGCGAAATGACATTATAATTAAATAAGTCTATTAAGCAATCGAGATAGTTTTACTAGGCATTACCCTGCTATGTGTGTAGCATGTTTCCGGGTTTCTTCTACTTCTCATAGGACTAACACTAATGCGCAAAGTGGAAAAATCTTATCTGGTCGGTTCTTCAGTAACGTAATTCGAAATGGATTACCATAACAGACAGGAAGCATTCAGAGATAAGCTGCGCCATCCCTCACGAGTGTTTAGTTGGCGGGAGTTGCTCGACAAAAGTACGTAACGAAGTCTAGTGGAAAGCGCAAGTATAACATAAGTTTAGCCATGGAAAAACTTATTACTAAAATTGTTAGCGCTGAATTTCCCAGCAGTCAAGAAAATGTTACATGCCAAACAACTTGCGTAATTCCCATGCATCAAAAATGTCATGAGGCGTTCCTACATGCCCTCTATACTCTGCGTCACTCAGCGTCACTACGCCAAGCCATACCGTGGAGAAGTGTAAACATACATTCGAAACTACGGTGTATATTGATTTCGAACATACACAAAGTACAGTAAAATTTAAATCCCTATTTAATCACCGAATAACTACAGTATAGTAATTTTATATTTAGAAAAATATGGCTTCGAGAGGTGCTCTTTCCCACAACATTGTGTAAGCTGCTGTTTATTTACTTGAGTTACCTACTACATGCATATGCATGGATGTACGTGTGATTACATGCAAGCGTACACATATATATGTTTACCTGCAAGAGGAGGTAAATATTTACTTACGGAAGTGTGGAGGTTTGCTCTGACATTCCACATGAAAGTTCGAACTGCGGTGTAGGACTGACATTTCGGACGTCACCAGATGAAGTAGATGGAACTGAGATGAATAAAACTCTCTGACGTTAGCGTTGCTTGATATCAACATCAGTCAAATATCCTACTCGTTATAGTATTCTCGTGAGTTCACAATTAAAAACAGACGCTACAAGGAATATGGAAAAGTCATACGTTTCCTAAACACTACATGAAGAATGGCACACCGTTGTTTCTAGTACTTCCTGATCAAGCGTGAGATTGTTGACATTGAACCACGCGAACAATAATGAATTTGCGACTTTAGCAAATGGACAAGTGAAGAAACATAGTATCGCCTCCATTCGGGATTTGACGCGTCTTTCATTTACTGGATCTGCTACGCGAACCCTCGAAACTGTGGCGTTGGCTGGCAATATCCACAGAAACAGGTGACAACATTGTGACGTAATACCGTTAATACGACGTTGCAGTGCCTGTGTTACACTGAGTTACGATGTAAGGTTCAAAGGAACTTTGCATCGTAGTTCAGAATAACTCAGACACTGCAATATCATATTTACCCGACGATACCGGTCAACCGATTTTCGAGTAAAGGTCTCACTTGTAGGGAATATACATAATGGATGTAGACTCACCGTTGATGACATATGGAAGTTTGTGTCCGGCCGTGAGTCGTGCGTGGGTAGCCAAATGATAAGACGGCCGCTCGCGACAAGGGTGAAATCCAGGATCGAGTCCCGGTCCGGCACAAATTTTCATTTCATTGTCATCACTCCATTAAACAGCTAATGGTTATCTGTCTTAATGTAATGACGTTAATGACCATTTTTACCTACTTACAGCAAGAGGGCTACTCATGACACAGAGATAGGCGCTTCATCCTAGTAATCCATCTAAATGGATATATTTCAGAATCAGAACCGTCGAAGAAGTAGTTCTTGTACGGGACATGAAAGAGAACGCTGTCCTCGAGGTGGAAGAGAGCTGTGACGTCAAAACGTGGAATTACAGGTTGCGAAACATCTCAGAAAGTGAAAGGCAGAATCGTGCCAGATTTTTGATTCGTGGAGAAGAACGCAGCAGGGACTGATGACCTTAGCAGTTAAGTCCCATAAGATTTCACAAAAAAAAAGAACGCAGCCAACGAGATGTAAGATCATTTTCTACGTCACAAGCCGAATCTAGGAAAAGCCACACTGGACAACTTCGTTTGCAAAATCAAATGTGTGTAAATTCCTAATGGACCAAACTGCTTAGGTCATCAGTCCCTAGACTTACACACTACTTTAACTAACTTATGCTAAGAACAACACACACATCCATGCCCGAGGGAGGGCTCGAACCTCCCGCGGGAGGGAACTTCGTTTGCAGTTGAGGCCTTTATTTGGTAATGTTCGTATTATAAGTTACATGCCGGTACATTGAGAATCTCCCGAAAACACGTTTTTCGTCCGATTCGCTGTAATAAAATGACAGTAAACGACATCCTACTTTAAATGCATTAGGTCGGAGTTAATGATTCCAAGCTGGCCGGAATGACCGTGCGGTTCTAGACGCTACAGTCTGGAACCGAGCGACCGCTACGGTCGCAGGTTCGAATCCTGCCTCGGGCATGGATGTGTGTGATGTCCTTAGGTTAGTTAGGTTTAATTAGTTCTAAGTTCTAGGCGACTGATGACCTGAGAAGTTAAGTAGCATAGTGCTCAGAGCCATTTGAACCATTAATGATTCCAAAGGACTATCAAGGCAAATTTTTAAATACGCGCAACACGTTAAACATTGGACCTAGAATACCAAGCGAGAACAAGAGAAGTGGAAGGGGAATTGTTCATTTTCGGCTTGCACAGCTATCGTAAATGTTGTACGCGCGCCCATTGTCTTAAACTCTGTGGTTTGCAAACCAGACAAAGCCGACAGCAGTGGATTCAAATGAGGATGAGAGGCATGTTCCGTGTAATGTAACAGTTCATTTCTGAGCATGCACCAACCATGTAGGAACCACGTTTGGAGTGCTTCATTTTGAGAAACAAGTTCCCTGCGAGGACCGTATAATGTATCCGCCACATTGGCTGTCGTAACTTGTATTAGACTTCCCTTTTATTTTGACTTTTTCCCTACTGCACAGTTTCGACATTGTAGCCAGTTTCAAGTGTCTGATAAAGCCGTTTAAGCAGACGTATTTGGATGAGTCAAAACGTAGATTAGTTATACATTTTTGAAATATAGTTGTGTCGCCAGACTTTAAGACAAACAGCATGGCATCATGTGAACTAAAATACTATTTAAAGTTCGTTGCTGGTTATAAATTAACTGTTCACTCCAGCGCAGCAAGAATAATAGTTTTGATACTTGCAATGCTTTAATGCGACGGCAGTGCTTGTGTTCTGCTATTCCAAAATCAACATTCTTGAAACTACAGCAACTGCTACTGTGATTGGTCATTACAGTTACTCAGAACAGAGTAATTACTTTAAAAAATCAGGACAAAATTTTGCTCACGAGCACAAGAACGTACTTTGAAGTTTGAAATTTAGCTACATTCCCAAATAAATCAGTTTAACAACGGACCAGGTCCACAACTGGTAAGATCATGGCTGAAGCATCGGAACATCGCCTTTGTGACGTGATGACGCGGTTGGATTCGTTCCGCTTATGTAAATTACGTGTTCGTGCTTTTGTACTGGCTCGATTGTCTTTTAATCCTTTACTGAGTTCCTTTTTTCGATCATTTCACGCTACAACAAGCAACACTGTTGACGGTCATGTCAATAAACGTTTCCGGAAGGTACAACGCGCAAAGCCCAGAAATAGAAATGATGTCTAGCCTGCAGGAACATAAACTTTCGTTTGCTGTTACCTCAACGACACACAAAGTCTAAACGAGCCGAAGAAGTGTTCATTTGAAGTTCATAACCGTGCCTGGCGGCGTCATGCTGCAAGTACTCATTTTTTGATTATAAATTGGTGATAGAACTATCAGCCTTAGTAGTAAATAGAACGAAATATACCAAACATGTCAAACATTGCGATATAAGTGTGCTAACATATGCAGTCAGGATACGTTCATAATAAAACAAAATTACATACGGAAAGAAAAGAAGATAACATGTGTGTCTTGAACTATGAAACTTTTCCACATCCATATACTCTGGAGACATCTAGCAAACTATCACTTGTTTACCCACCTTGAACTGTTTATGGCAAAACGTATACCAAAGAAGTAATTGCACGGATGTTTTGACGCCGTCGAAATTCCACTGCAGTGAAGTGCTGACCGTTTATATGAATGATTTAGCGGTTTGTGGACCACATACATCTTTTATGGAGAATAACGTGATGCTAATTGCATTTTAGGACAGTTGTTATACAATCTTTCAGAAATAGCTTTATCTTACGAAAACAGTGGATGATAATAACTGTGTGGTTTACCGAAGCACACACACACACACACACACACACACACACACACACACACACACAAGCACACACTCAGACTCACACATACACACGCGTTCGTAGTATTGATGTTGCGAGGACTATGGAGTAAAAAGTTTTCTCAAGCTGACATCACTTTAAATGACTGGGCCATTCCGATTACGGTGTAAGTGCAATGAGACCTTATATGTCCACATTATAATACTGAAATGGCCTCATATTGCCGGCCGTTGTGGCCGTGCGGATCTAGGCTCTTCAGTCCGGAACCGCACTGCTGCTACCGTCGAAGGTTCGAATCCTGCCTCGGGCATGGGTGTGTGTGATGTCCTTAGGTTAGTTAGGTTTAAGTAGGTCTAAGTCTAGGGGACTGATGACCTCAGATGTTAAGTCCCATAGTGCTCAGAGCCATTTGAACCATTTTTTTGGCCTCATATTCTCATATTAAAAGCGTAATCTGTGATCCTGGAGATATACCATCAGACAAACAATCACGAATATAGATGCGCACGTATGTGTGACAACTAGCACACTTAGCTTACCAGCTCATGCATCCAAATTGTAAAAGAAAATTGAGGCTCTGTTATGACTATTAGTTTGGCTCTAGGATAGGTAAAGCATTAAGGAGGCTGTTCTGACGTTGTTTTTGATAATGGAAGCAAGGCTTAAGAAAAATCAAGACATTATCATAAGGTTTGTAGACTTAGATAAAGCATTCAACAATCTAAGATAGTGTAAAATGTTCGAAATTCTCAAGGAAATTCGTGTAAGCTATAGGGAAAAACGGATAACATAAAATATGTACGTGAGCAACGAGATAAAAATAAGAATGGAAGATCAAGAATGAAGTTCTCGGATTACAATGAGTATAAGACCGGGGCATACTGTTTTAACCCCACTATTCAGTCTACATATTGAAGAAGCAATGAAGGAAATAAAGGCAAGTTTCAGGAGTGGAACTAAAATTCAGTGAAAGAATATCAATGGTAAGGTTCGCTCTTGCACTGCTATCTTCAGTGAAAGTGGAGAAGAACTGCAGTACTTTTTGAATGGAACGAGCTATCTAATGAGCATACACTATGGACGGAGAGTAGACTGAAGAAAGGTGAAAGTAATGAGGAGTATCAAAAATGAGTTTAATGATAAACTTAACATCAAAGTTGAGAACAAAATAAAACATGACGGACGAAACTTAAAAAGCAAACTGGCAAAGGGAAAGAGCGCATTCCTGGAGAAAACAAGTCTACTATAATCAAACATTGGTTACAATTTGGCGAAACTATTGCTGAGAACATGCGTTTGAAGCACAGCGTTGGCGGAACTTAAATATTAACTGTGGTAACTACGAAAATAAAAGAAATAGAATATCTCAGATGTGACGCTATAGAAGAATGTTGGAAATACGTGGATTGATAAGGAATGAAATTCTCTGCACAATCGCCAAGGAGAGGAACATGTGGAAAACACTGAAAGGTTGAAGTGACATGATTATATGACGTATGTCAAGAAATCAAGGAGTATGTTTCATGGTACTTGAGGAAGCTGTAGAGGCCTAAAACTATAGGGGAAGACATAGACAGGAAATATGCAGCAAATAACTGAGGACTTCGAATGTAGGTGTTGCTCTAAGCTGAAGATGTTGGTGCGGGGGAGGAATTGGTAACAGGCCTCATCAAATCAGTCAGTATGACGAGAAAATGTCTTCAAGACTCGAATTCAAACTTTCCTATGGCGGACAACTTGATTGTCAACCGAGTTAATCGAAACACGTCTCACGATCCTCATTCAGCCTGTCTCTCTGGGTGCCCTAACGAGAGAAGTTTGAGCTACAAGAGATAAACTAGCGGATAAAATTATAGCGTTAGCCATACCTGGCAAAAGCACAACTCACGAGTGGCATGAGAACTCCCAACAGCTGTACTCTCGCGGGAAGTTCCATTAGAGCGAGAACTCTCCTGTGGAGTGAAAGAAGCATTCTGGACTCCCTAGTACTGACAACTTGGTCCAACAGTCGAATATTCACTGACAGTTTAGTCCTCAAGTGTTATCAGCTTTTATGGGAAGTGACATGGTGTACGACTGTACAACGTGAAGAATAAATACTTATATGGTTTCCTTACCTATTCAGCCTTACCCACTGCGCATCCGATAGAACCAGTATACAAATTTCTTCGGAATATCCATAATACAGGGTGAACGAGACCTTCACCGCCGAACTTTCCGAGATTGGTCAGGGTTACCTTCTGTTTATTTTCGTATAAGAGACCCACGGAGACCGGCGGCTTGTTACACAGTTATTGCATTTCGTTTGGTTCCTTGCCCCAATTACCTTTGTATCTTTATTGCACTGAAAATAGCGCACAACAGTGCAAATGTCGACAGTATGCGATGTGTCTTGTATCCAATCGCTCACGGTACCAGCTGTAGACAACTCCAATACCCATTTAACTCTTCGCCTTCAACAATGCTTTCAGTATTGCTCGCTTCTGTCTTGAGTTTGTTCTGTCGGCAGTGTTACTAGTACGTTAACAGTGATACACCGCTGTGTGGATAGGCTGAATGACGAAGAGCTGCCCGATGTGCTCCTCATACACTGAAGAGGCAAACAAAATGGTACACCAACCTAATACCGCGTAGGTCCCCCGCGTGCACGCAAAAGTGCCGCAACACGACGTGGAATGGACACGACTAATGTTTGAAGTAGTGCTGGAGGGAACTGACACCATGAATCCGTAAGAGTACGAGGCGGTGGAGATCTCATCTGAACAGCACGTTCCAAGGCATCCCAGATAGGCTCTCTAATGTTCAAGCCTGGGGAGTTTTGTAGCCAGCGGAAGTGTTTAAACTCAGAATAGCATTCCTGGAGTGACTCTGTAGCAACTTTGGACGTGTGGGGCGTCGCGTCCGCAGCTCGTGGTCGTGCGGTAGCGTTCTCGCTTCCCGCTCCCTGGTTCCCGGGTTCGATTCCCGGAGGGGTCGGGGATTTTCTCTGCCTCGTGATGACTGGGTGTTGTGTGATGTCCTTAGGTTAGTTAGGTTTAAGTAGTTCTCAGTTCTAGGGGACTTATGACCATAGATGTTGAGTCCCATAGTACTCAGAGCCATTTGAACCATTTGGGGCGTCGCATTATCCTGCTGGAATTGCCCAAGTCCGTCGGAATGCACAATGGACGTGAACGAATGCAGGTAGTCAGACAGGGTGCTTGCGTACTTAACATCTGTCCGAGTCGTATCTAGACGAATCAGGGGTCTTATATCAGTCCAACTGCACACGCACCGCACCATTACAGAGCATCCACTAGCTTTTAGAGTCCCCTACTGAGATGCGGGGTCCATGTGTTTATGGTCTCCATACCAGTACACGCCCATCCGCTCGATACAATTTGAAACGAGACTCGTCCAACCAGGCAACATGTTTCCAGTCATCAACAGTCCAATGTCGGTGTTGATGCGCCAGGCGTGGCGTAAAGCTTTGTGTCGTGCAGTCATCAAAGGGCACACGAGTGGCCATTCAGCTAGGAAACCCATATCGATGATGTTTCGTTAAGTGATTCGCACGCTGACACTTACTGATGTCCCAGCACTGAAATCTGCAGCAATGTGCGGAAGGACTGCACCTCTGTCACGCTGAACGATTCTCTTCAGTCGTCGTTGGTCCCGTTCTTACAAAATCTTTTGTCGGCAGCAGCCATGAGATTTGATGTTTTTCTGGATTCCTGATATTCACGGTACACTCGTGAAATGGTCGTACGGGAAAATCCCCACTTCCTCGCTACCTTGGAGATGCCCTTTCCCGTCGCTCGTGCTCCGATCATAACACCACGTTCAAACTCATTTAAATCTTGATGTCCTGCCACTGTAGCAGCAGTAACCGGCCTGACAACTGCGCCAGACACTTGTTGTCTCATGTAGGCTTCGCCGACCGCAGCACCGTATTTGAATACGCATGCCTGGATCAGTTTCTTTGGCGCTTCAATTTATACGGGTTCACTGAATACAATGGAGGAGCAGCATAACGTTATGCTGGGATGGCAACCACATCACAGTCCAGTGTTTAGTCTGAGGGTTGTCGCAGTCCTCAGTGTTGTGTGTTGTACGTCTTCGTTATTGCATATTACAGACTTCTTCACTGTTGTGACGGCTGTAACAACCCGAGTAAATAAAAGTTACATTATTATTTCGACCCACCAAAGACCTTGTGTCCCTTACACAAAAATATTGGAAGGTATCTCTGAACGACCTCTGAAAGTTTGTAGGTTGAGTTTTCGTTCGCCCTGTGGAATCTGCGTAATAGCGATACACCTCATCTTTGCAGGAAAAATATTTTATGAGCTTGAGCTATATTATGCCAGAAAGTTTTCCTGCCAGATGGCTACGGATGTAAATATGCAAAATACATTACTTTTTCATGCATATCAACACAACGAAGCAGCTTGTTGCTGAAAATAAAGTTTCACTAACGGTCTTAAGCAGAGAAGCAATGGGACAAGTAGATTTTAATTTAGTCTCCATTTAGAAGGTGAGGTAACTTTACGTAAAATGCTTACAGAGACGTGAACGTCAGTCTTTCAGCATTAACTGTCTGCAGCTATATTAATCTAAGAGACGACTCATTACGAAATCATAGCTCCGTAGAGAGCAAGTACTACCTAAATTTGTTTTCTTACGTCTACATTATTCATATTAATTAATATATCGTGGCCCATAGACGCATTCCTGAAAGGTTGTATTGATATGCAAATTCCGGTAGTAATACATCATTCTGAATTCTCATTGCGGCAGAAAACTGCTAGCTGCGAATGAAGCACATCTCGTTTCGAGTGCTGTACTGTTACACATCTGCACTTTGGTGTTACAAAGATTATTTCAACTTTAAGCTCAGTTTCTGGAATACCTGAGAGGTATAAAATTCTCTTACTGAAATAAACCCACCTACTGCTTATATTTTGAATAAAAATTATCAGTAGTAGTGGCTGAAGGCTTCTGGCTTAAGAAGACACACTCGTTCTGCCAAGGCCATGTCAAAGAGAGTGGAGGAGCGGACAGGGTTTCATGGGAACCTTTTGTTCTTAGAGTGGGAAACTGCCCCTTAAAGGCGGAAGAATCAGTAGTGATCAATGGCATGAGGATGCAGAAGGCAATGGAAACAGCTACAGTAAAGAGATACAATGTGTATCCATAGGACATGTGGCCCTTAACTGAGAGAATGTCATAATGATCTCTCCATTGGCAAAATATTCCTGACTAGCCACACTTCCGGATCTCCGAGAGAGGACTGCCCATATGGAGGCAAAGGTGAGAAAGCGATTGAATAACTAATGAAAGGGTACTGAACTAGGAGAGGGAGTGTGGAATGTCAGAAGTTTGAATGTTGTACGGAAGCTAGAAAATCTGAAAAGAAAATGTCCTATGTAGATGTAATGGCGGTCACTGAAGTGAAATTAAAAGAAGAAAAGGATTTGAGGCTAGACAAAGATAGGGAAACAACAAGTGCAACAAAAAACTCTATAATGGTTGTAGGATTCCTTACGAGTAGGAATTTAGAGCAGATAATGTGAACAGTTCAGCGATAAGGCGTTTATTAGCAGAATCGACAGCAAACCAACACTAATAACAATAGTTCAGGTGAAGAGATACAATATGATGATATCGAACGGGTAATTCAGTATGTAAAGGAAGATGACAATCTATCAGTCATGGGGAGATGGGAATGCGCTTTTAGGGAAAGGAGTAGAACTAAGAGTTACGGAAAAATAGGGGCTTGGTAATCGGAATGAGAGGAGTGGAAGACTAACTGAGTTCCGCAATACATTACAGATAGATAAAAAAGAAGTAGAGACGTACTTAGAAAAGAACCCTGAAACAGCTGGCAGCAGCTGCATCGCTTCAGGATCCTACCAATAAACCGCAATCTAGAGTTCGTCTTACCCGTTATTTGTGTAATCTGATCGTTCCATTTGAGATCATTTCGATTAGTCACACCCAGATACTTGACGGATGTTACCGCTTCCAAAGACTGGGAATTTATTTTGTACTCGCACATTAACGGGGATTTTCGCTTTGTTACAAGCAGTAGGTTACACTTACTAATATTGAGAGATAACTGCCAGTCACTACACCACGCATTTATTTTCTGCAAATCCTCATGTAGTGTTGGCAGAAGAGCCAACACCGTGTTGCTACAGGAGGCCGAAATGCACGCTTTTAAGCTCACGCAGATTGGCGTGAGGTCTGGAACAAGGTAAAGTAATTATCCTATAAAGAAAAGAACGTAGTTCTTGGAATACTTAACTTTAATCCACAATTGGAGAACATCGCTCTTGTTTAAAAAGTATTACAATCTCAATATAAACTGGTAATGGCGCCTTGCTATCTCGTAGCAAATGACGTAGCTGAAGGCTATGCTAACTATCGTCTCGGCAAATGAGAGCGTATTTGTCAGTGTAGCATCGCTAGCAAAGTCGTCTGTACAACTGAGGCGAGTGCTAGGACGTGTCTCTAGACCTGCCGTGTGGTGGCGCTCGGACTGCAATCACTGACAGTGACGACACGCGGGTCCGACGTATACTACCGGACCGCGGCCGATTTAAAGGCTACCACCTAGCAAGTGTGGTGTCTGGCGGTGACACCACACCTCACTGATTTGTTCACAACTTTCGTGTGATACTACTTTCCTGTAGACTACAGAATAATCGGCAAACGGTCTAATGTCGCTGTCAATACCATCAACCAGATCGTTTATATAAATCGTAAAAGGCAGCGTACCTATTACGCTGCCCTGGGGCACACTTGATGTTACGCTTGTTTCTGTTGTGTCCCCATTCAGGACGACATACTGCTCTCTATCTGTTAAAAAACTTTCTATCCAACCGCATATGTCATCGGATAGACAGTAAGCGAGCAATTTTTGGAGCAAGTGACAGTGCGGAACTGAGTCGAACACCTTCCGAAAGTCGAGGAATATGGCATCAACCTGGGAGCCTGTATATAGAGCCTGTTGTATATAATGCACAACGAGTTTCAGCTGTGTCTCGCATGACCGCTGTTTCCTAAAACCATGCTGGTTTCTGAAAATGAGCTTCTCAGAGTCTAGAAAGGTCATTATGTTGAACACAAAATATGTTTCATGATTCTACAACAAATCGATGTCAGTGAAATTGGTCGGTAATTATGTGCATCCGATTTTCTACCTTCTTTATAGATTGCTGTGACCTGGGCCTTCTTCCATTCCCGTGTAACTTTCCGCTGTTCCAATGATCTTCGATAGATGATGGATAAGAATGGTGCTATATTTGTAGCATAGTCAACATAAAATCTTACGGGGATACCGTCTGGGCCAGATGCCTTCCTGGCGTCTAATGATGTTATCTGTTTTACAATCCCAGATAAGCTAAACACTATGTCAGCCATCCTTACGTTTGTTCGATAATTGAAAGGGGGAATGGTGCTGCAGTCCTCTAATGTAAACGAGTTTTTGAAATCTAGGTTTAGAATTTCGGCCTTCTGTTTATCATCATCCGTTACATTACCCGCACTGTCAGCAAGAGAAAGTATTGAATTATTTGTAGCGTTCATAGATTTTAGGCAAAACCAAAATTTTTTGGGGTTATATTTAGAATCTGCAGATAAAATATTGCTTTCAAATTCGTTAAAAGAATCTCTCATTGACCTTTTGACAACTGCTTTCATTTCGCATAATTTCTGTTTGTCAGGGAGGCAGTGACTACGTTTAAAACGACTGTGCAAAATCCTCTGCTTTCTCAGCTTCTCTTCTGTTGGGTATACAAATGATCCCTTGCCCAAGGGATGTACAGTACACTTGACTACCTTTCTGTCACAGACAGGACCCAAGGTACGAGCCCCAAACGAATTCCGTTTTCCTTGCACAGCGTTTTGGAGCACATTAGATAGCGCATGCTGTCTTGTGCGCAACGATATTGAAACAACATTACTAATTTGTCAAACAATGATAGTTACGAAAATTTACCAAACAAAACTGAAAATGTTCTTACTTTATGCAAAGGTAGCGGCTGGATATTATCTTCTTCAACATATTGTAAGTTACAGCAACAGCATTCCGAAAATAGACCTCCACACAAGTACACGTCTACTTCTGCGAACGCCCGACGCCAAAGTCTGTCTCTCACGTGCACTGACTACTTGACAACAACATATACTTTGGAATACAGAGAGTCTAATTTACATATGCACTCAGGAAAAGCGTTATCTGTGGCCAATACCATGTACAAAACCACCACTTCTCACACGGTAACAACTTTGCAGTATTAGTGGACCTTAATGTAGCAACCAGGCCGCCATGCACTGTTGTCATTTTTCGGGGTGCACTCAGCCTCGTGATGCCAATTGAGGAGCTACTCGACCGAACAGTCGCGGCTTCGGTCAAGAATACCATCATAACGACCGGGAGAGCGGTGTGCTGACCCCACGCCCCTCCTATCCGCATCCTCATTGAGGATGACACGGCGGTCGGATGGTCCCGATGGACCACTTGTGACCTGTAGAAGGAGTGGTTTTTTAATGTAGCAACTGTCCGTTCTTCTCCTTAATGAGGCTTGAGTTCTGCTGTGGACATCTTCGATTATGTGTCCGAATGCCTGTGGAGGAATGGCAGCCAGTTCTTATTCTCAGGTCGGGATTCTGGACAGGACAGTCCGTTTAAGGAATGATATTGGTACAAACCATCGCCTCACCGATGCTGCGTTATGGCAGGGAATGTACTTCAATTATCCTCCAAAACACATTCCTCGCATCGTATTGTCACAGAGTCTAACGTGACTCATCCCTCTAAATCACTCGCTTCCAATCATCCAACGTCCAGTGGTTTCGCTCTTTACACTTCCTCAAGCGTCGGTTAGTATGGACTCAGAAATGTGTGGCTTATCTTTGTACCCTATTTTTTTTTTACTATCTGCGCACATTCACTGTGCTAGATGGACTGGTAGCAGCACTTTGTAATTCATGAGTGATTGCTTCCGATGATTTCATTCGATTTTCTACAACCACCTCCGCGATGTTCGACGGACCCTGTCTGTCAGCTCATGAGGTGTGCGTGTTCTTGGTTTAGCTGTGGTTTCCCCTTCGCGTTTGCACTTCAAAATCACTCCACCAACAGTAGACCTGGGCAGGTTTATGTTTGAAATGTCTCTGCCAGATTAGTTACTCGATCCAAATTAAAAATCACTGCGCTCTGCCGACCCACTGTGCTATTACTACTTCTCTGCTGATAACGTAAAGCTCCCCACCTACATTTATGCTGGCGGGTCCGCCTCTCGCAACATCTAGTGGTCAATTTCTCATTACATATGAGTGTCTGGAAACTTTTGACCCATAGCGTACGGCTTCCGAGTCTACCAACGGATCATGCTTCATTTCTTCGAGGCAACTGCTCGACATACTAGCGGGCTGTAATTGAACTGACAGTATTCCGAGTGCTGCAATGCGCGCTGTGTATATCGCAGAATGCTGAAACATCGTAGCTATGTCCATTAATCGGTGCGCTAACGGAGTATGTTGAAAGAAATAATAGTTCCAATTCCTGCACCCAGGTAAAATATGGCGACATAAGCAGTCAGAATGTCGACTGGTGCAGGAAAAGGTGCGGAACGGACAAACACATGATAACCGTAGTTCTGGCACACTACTAGGACATGGTTATAAATTGTAACACATTTTCATTTATGTCTCCAACACTGCAACATGCTGCTTCTGTAACATGGCGTGGTCGACAGTTGTTTGCAACATACCTAGTGTAATAAGAGGGTCAGGTCGTCGTATGCTGTCCTACATATAAGAAAGAGCCCGGCTACATCCCTGATAGACACGACTTTTCAGATATCCCCACAAGCAGAAGTCACACTGGTTTAAGTCGGGGGATCTGGAAGGCCACACATCTTGAAATTACCAGGAGATGATGCTGTCGTTGCCGAAGGTTTCTCAAAGCAAATCATCCATCTGGTAAGCAACAAGTGGTATCACCCCATCTTGCATGAAAATAGAGGTCTGAACAAAGTTACATTCTTGTAAAGCTGGAATCACATGTTGCACAAGGAGGTCCATATAACGATTGCGAGATGCCATCTCCTCGAAGAAAAACGGACCGAGAATGGAGGATCTTGTAAAGCCACACCACAGAGTCACACAAGATGAGTTCAGTGGATGTTCCTGTACAACATGTGGCGGAGGAGAACCCCATATGTTAGAGTTCTGTGCATTCACGGTCCGATGCAGAGTGAAGTGTGCCTCGTCCATTCAACGAGTATTCCCCGGCTACATGCCATCCATTTCCATGAATGTCAAAACATGAAGAGTAAAGTCACCTCGTTGTAGCATATCTTGTGGCTTCATCTGATGCGCATCCTGATGCCTGTAGGAATACCATTGTAAAATGCCCTTTAAAATCTTTTGAACCGTTGACTAAGGGGCAGACAATTCCTGTGACACAGCTTGATCTCTGGAGCAGACTCTGAGGCATGTGCTGCACCGTCGCCTACAGCTACAACAGCTTCAACATCTCCCTACTGCACCAGTTGGGTCTCTTTATATCTGTTTCTGTCGGCGAAAATGCAGCGTTGATACTGCTGCCGTTTTGATAAAACAAATTTATCTTCAGTGCCTGGTTTTTCTTCTCAATAGCCATTGCGTTTTGTACCGAAAACTTCAGCCTTCTTAACCCTTTACACCAGCTGCCACTTCGCAAAAGAAATCAACATGCATTGCCAAGCGACAAACGGTATACTGACATCAAAACAGGATACATTCTATTATGACTGCTTACAGCGCCATATTTTCATCTGTAGAAAGAATGTGGAACTATTATTTTTTCAGTATACTCCAAGGGTGCACTGAGTAATGGGCAGACCTACGATGTTTCAGCACCTCGCGATGTGTACCGCCTGCACTGCACCACTTGGTACACAGTTTGGGTGGTTGCAGCTGGCTACTGTTGACAGACCTGGACGCTATAACCTGAATGTTTCTGCACACTTATTGCACCCTCGGTGAGTATGTTTATTCAGCTTGTTAAAATACAAAGATAATTAATAATCATTGGAACGAGAATTTGTACCAAGAACACAGAAGGTTAGGTTCTGTGGGACCTTCTTTGTATTATTATACTGCTTGCCAGCTGCAAGGAACGGTATTATTCTGGGATTGGTTGTATAATTAACGAATATTTTACTTATAAATGTTATTTTGTTGTGCATTTTTAATGGTGCTCGAATGTTAGTATCATCGGTTTATGTTTTTTTATTGAGTTATGTTGGTTTTGAACACTTTATCAAAAAATGGCTCTGAGCACTATGGGACTTAACATCTGTGGTCATCAGTCCCCTAGAACGTAGAACTACTTAAACCTAACTAACCTAAGGACATTACACACATCCATGCCCGAGGCAGGATTCGAACCTGGGACCGTAGCAGTCGCGCGGCTCCGGACTGAGCGCCTAGAACCGCTAGACCACCGCGGCCGGCAACACTTTATCATTTTATAATTATGCCAAAGTCTACAAGCTTGCCACTGGCTCACACGATGCGCCTTCTATGCTAATGAAGTAGTACTTAACATGCAACACGTATCACTTTACTACTGGTGAAACATAACATGCAGTGTTTCATACGAAATGCAGCGGACGACATCCGAATGCTTGCTAGGGGACCAGGGGAACAACAGAGGCTGCGAGAAATACAATGAGGTTTGTTCCTTAGTGCAGGCAGCGGGCCATATGTTGGTGTGTATCGGCAGCCCCAGAGGCCGCCGGAACGCTGGAACGGGTCGCGGGGATGGCGAGGAGGGGGTGGGGTGGGGGTGGGGATGGGAAGAACAAGAGGGATGGCGGCCGCGGGCCGTTTACGGCGCAGATATTGCCTCTTTCATAATGTAATGACCCGTGCGGCCGGGAGGGGCGCGCCCCGTAAATAAAGGCGAGCAGCGAGCGTGGCGTGGCGTCGCACTCACGGGAAATTTCGAATAAGGCTCGCGGTTGAGACGTTCCTGGTGTGGAGGGCCATGTTTATTCCTTTCGCATCGCAGCAGGGCGAGGAGCCGGCAAAGAGACGCGGCTTGCTTTTGCGAAAGTCTGTTTGCTGTGGCGTCGCCTGCTCTTCTGTGCGTGGTTAATCCTATATTACTAAGATCTTGTAAAATTTACGATTGCATTTGGTATCTCTTCGGGATTCCTTCCAATCAAAAGACATGAGAGCCACGTGCTCCTGAGCACCTTCCTGCCAAACATCATCGTTCTAATGGATGAATTACTTATTGCCTGCCGGCCGCGGTGGCCAAGCGGTTCTAGGCACTTCAGTCCGGAACCGCGCGACTGCTACGGTCGCAGGTTCGAATCCTGCCTCGGGTATGGATGTGTGTGATGTCCTTAGGTTAGATAGGTTTAAGTAGTTCTAAGTTCTAGGGGACTGATCACCAGAGATGTTAAGTCCCATAGTGCTCAGAGCCATTTGAACCTTTTTTACTTATTGCCTGACTCCAGGAAAGTATGCCCAGTGGACACCAAAAATTCATCGAAGTTCTACCATGGCAGCTCCCAAAAGCGGAACCGTCCGTATAGATAACCATTGTCTGCAGGGGGAAATGCTGAGCGAGTTGCAGCAGACACGGGAGCTATTGCAGCACAGGAGAACGACCGAGTGCCCAAATATGCACGCGAAACATAATGACATAATGGAAACCGAGAGACACCGTCACACCAGCGACAAAACAGAGTCTCGTAAGGAGGCCTAGGTACAACACAACAGCATGTACTGAGGTGCTGAACCTCTGAAAGGAGCAGCTGCGAAAATATGAAGTCATTACGAAAGCTGACAGCGAGGGAAAATCAGGACACTTTATGTCATCGCCATTCCCACCGCCACAGAGCGCACGGGCAGCACCAATATAAAACAAATGTCTGTGTGGGTTGCTGACTGTCCGGTGTGTGGTCTCAGCCGTTGTGTCAGTTGCAACTATCCAGTGAGAGAGGAGGCTATGGAGGTCCACCCTTGGCATGTCTGTCCTTCATCGTCTATGGAGCCACTGGTCCAGCTGAAAGGCAGCTGTTGCT
This sequence comes from Schistocerca americana, assembly GCF_021461395.2. Lineage (NCBI taxonomy): Eukaryota > Metazoa > Arthropoda > Insecta > Orthoptera > Acrididae > Schistocerca > Schistocerca americana. The sequence continues at coordinate 690,683,285 of NC_060120.1, read as the reverse complement.
TCCAGCTGCGCTGCCTATATCCGAGGCAACGCTGAGTTGGGCAAAGGCCACCACAGTCCTGCACGCGTGCTGGAGACTTGACCAACGTCAGCTGCCTTCTATAGGGAGAGCCACGGCTGCTCCTCATCCCATTCCTGAGGCTGATATGGATGCTGTCAGCTTCTGTCTCCTAAATGGGTTCTGAGAGCGAACCCCTTCAAGTCAGCGAGTATTTCCGGCGGACTTCGGGGCGTGACTCCTGAGTGCAAATGTTCGACTTGACTGATATATCGATATGTAGAGCTGGAGGCCGCCAGCGATCAGGGGTTGACTGCAGCCCTGTGATGTTACCACTGTCATCTGACACTGCATTGGCGACCGGCCGGTGTGCCCGGGTGATTCTAGGCGCTTCTGTCTGGAACCAGGCGACCGGTACGGTCGCAGGTTCGAATCCTGCCTCGGGCATTGATGTGTGTGATGTCCTTAGGTTAGTTAGGTTTAAGTAGTTCTAAGTTCTAGGGGACTGATGACCTCATATGTTAAGTCTCATAGTGCTCAGAGCCATTTTGAACCGCTGCACTGGCGGAACCGCAAGCTGAGCACATACCAGCCCTCTACTGCTGATAAGGCCTCTGATTTGCCAGCCCGTCTGTAGTGCAGAGCTTTGGAAAGCAATTCTGTATTGCTGCTTAATAAATGTGATACTGTCAATGATGATTTCTTGGTGCTCTCTAGAGTAGCTAGGTCCTCACTACCATCTCCCGCGAGACTGATAACTGAAGCGGTCTAGGACGGGACTCCTATAATATTACAAATTGTCAGTAATGGTATGCCTGTTTTCTAGTGGTTGGTAAATTGGTTTTATTGCTTAGAATTTATCTAAGTGTGGCGTCACAAGTGAACTATCAAGCAGACAAAGTTAGAAGTGTGTTAGTTTGTATCACGTTGGTCCTCTTCAGTCCTAATATCGTCTTTTACTACGAAATTTGCACTATATGGATTATGCTGGGTTTGATTTCGACACAAAAATAGTGGGTGATTAGCTTGGGAAACTTCACCTTAGCAGCAGCAGCAGATTCTATAACCACCTCAAAGCAGAAAAGTATGTTCATTTTGTCCTTCAAGTAAATGAAGAATGATGATATTTGTAACAACTGCTCAGAGTAATTGTGCGGAACACTGAGGTAGGTCTTGCTTAGATTGCCATAATAGTGTCTAAAGCGCAAGAATCTACTCATTTTGGATGTAAAATATTCTTGGAGCTATAATAATTATAATAACGCTTGTACCTAGTGCATAACATGAATTATATCTTCTTCTCTGATAACATTTTGAGCAGTAAATCTGTCATTATGCTCTAGGGTGAATCAAACATGGTTTATGACATTTTACTGATATTTATAATAAATTGACAGTTCATCTACAAAACAGGAACGACCACCAGAATTTGCAGTATCTGATACCAACAAGAATAACATTTAGGTCCAGTATAGGTACTGTTTACAATTCACCTGGCTTAAAATAAATCCGCACTGCTCAAAATTTCGGCTTTTGTTGAAACCAGGTCAAACATTATTACCGGTGAGCAACTGTAAGATTGTGAAAGTAATCAAAGTGAAGCACGCAGAAGAGGAGTAAACGAAATAAAACTTCATGGAATGAAAAGTGTCTGCTGTTATTTCACTAAATACGAAATTTAGTCAAATTTACAAAGAGCATGGCAGTATGGGCCCACTTATCAGTGAGATGTGGCACTTCCTCTGGCTTGGATGCGCTTGGGAAGGATGTCTTAAAACTGTTGAATGGATATAGCTCGTTAACGTTGAATATAGGTAGTGGTGACTGGGCCATGTACTTACTGTACTGAGTCTACATGGTGCGGGTCCAGACTGGCGAACAGTTCTCAAGAATCATTCGTGAGCTACGTGTTTTCAGCAATAAATTTCTGTGGAATCCTTTCAATTAATCTGATTCTGATTCAAACTTAAAACTAATTTGATGTCGTAGTTTGATTTCGAATCGCCTCAGAAGCATACTCTTAGATATTTAAATATTAACTCTTTCCAGTACGTTTTCCTAAACTATACTATTAGAATCGACTAAATTGACCATGGGGATGTGCATATAACATTATGAAATATATTGCATGCCAGTTTGGGGATAAGATGCGACGTAACATTAGCCTGGTGGATGGTGTCAAAGTGGTGAACGTGCTTTGGGTATAGCAACTTCTGGAAAGGAATTCGAGAATGTTGACAAACAGCTTGTTTGTGTTAATAACAGTCAGGGTATGCAGCCGGGTGTGTTGTGATACAAGGGAGGTATTATCATATCAGCAGACGCCGTCAGCGTGATTAAGCAAATTACATGGAAGTTGATTGGTTTTTGCCCTGAGTATGAATCAGTTGTTTATTCAATGGTTTTAAGAGTATACTCTGGCGATTCTTGTGACTGAATACGTGGTTCATTCTTGTGCGTTGAGAATTTGTTTCGTTGTTGCCTTATGTGAACGAACTATCATACATGTAAAATCCTGTCATATTTTATGACAAACGATTAAGATATATACGTGTGTAGCTTGGTAATGTTGTTTGTAACTTGTGTCTTAGTTGTTGGGTGTTGTTAGTAATAGCAAAGTAAGGTGTAGAGAGAGTTGGTATTATTGATCCTAAGTACGTCAAATATTTTTTGGCATTGTTAGCTTTTGTTGTAATTATGATGATGGAAGAGTGCAAGATACTTTAAAGCCTGTGTTATTGCCTGTTAGCCCGTTGTGTGGTCAGATTGCTTTTGTACTATACATCTGACTTTGTTCTGTTGTTGTCAAAATGATATCGTGTGCTAGGTTATTTTAGTCCTTCTTATGTTCTTTCAGCCTTTAGGAAATAATGTTTATTTTACTGTAATTCGTTTCTGTTATGTTAACTGAAATTTTTGATTTTAAATAAAAATACAGTCCTACTTCTGCATAACTTGCTGCCCGAACATCACTCCAACGAAATCTCACACCACACCTGGGTGGTAGCATGTGCGAACGTGAACGTCGACCTGGTGTAACACGAAATGTGATTCATGCGACCAGCGCTCGTATCCATGATTTGCAGTTTAGTATCGATGATCACATTCCCACTGCAATCGTAATTGACGGTATTGTTGGGACAACACATAGGGGTGGTCTGCTGCAGAGCCCCATAAACAACAATGCACACTGAACCAGGTTATTCGAAAACTTGTGCCTCCACCAGCACCGTACTCCTTTGTCAGGTTAATGCCGCCTATCCAGCTTTACGTAATGGGAAAGCCTCTGACCTACACACATCCGACACCTCGTAGTCAACTCGTGTTTCACCATCTTCCAATGATTTCCCATAGATATGACAGTAGCACGCAAATAGCCGACCAGCTTCCCGCTTAGGAGATGTTCATTCCCAGGCGCGGGCTCTAAAAGTCTACCTTTTGTGAAGTCGCATATATCAGTGGACTTCCCTACTTGCGGCACGTATCGTCTCTGTAGTGATTCCCTGTCTTTAACGATAATGCCTCCTCCCTCCTTTCCCACCCACCCAGCTTCATCTCAGCATTTATTTAGTTGCTCCACAACCAGGAAAACCAAATGGTATGCTCGTACTGGAAGGGAAGATCCCTGTAAAACAAGATCTTGAGAAAATTTCTCAAATGATGAGTAAATTAGCGTGTGTATGTCTCATTTGACCTAATTATCCTTTTCCCTTGATAGAGTTACAGAAAAAGACGAATTTGGCCAATGTGTAGTAGCTAATAAAAGATAAGGATTCCTTACTTAGTAGAAGATAAACACGATGTGAGTAAAAAGAGTCTACCTCACACTCGTTGTCTTGCAGTCTCTATATCATGTTGTTGCTGTTGCATGGACTTTGCAAAGTTTTCTTGGAAATTACGTGTTATCGATGTTCAGAAAAATTGGTGGACGAATTGCCAGTAGCGTAAGCAAAGATTCTGAGTTGGAAATCGCTCTGTATTGTTTGTGCTCGATGAGAAACGCTATTCTTATGGCGAAAGCATTTGAAGTAAAGTTAATGAACTTATTAACTGTGATTTGGCAGCACAATCACGAGTCCTTCCGAGAAGAATGTGAATAAGAAAGCTTTGGTTTTAATGTGATGGGATGCTGAAGCCAGTGGTGAATTTAATATCACTCCTGAAAACTGCTATTCGTGTCTGACTGTGCAACTACCTGCAGAACGTCAGACGATGTTACATATTATTCTTCGAGTGTTCACACAATTCTTGACACCTGCAATAATTTCTGTTTCAGTAGGGATTCAAATGTATGCTTCCGTTACCTAAATTAAAGCAGATTCCGGTTGTCAGCAATTGAATACCGGACCAATAAAAAGAAAGGAAAACAAAAGAGGCTACCTAAATATTGTGCTTTAACTTTGTGACTTGTTGCTGTCGTTAACACCCTTAATAGCGCGTTACCACTGTGAACAGTGACATAGCTTGATAATTAAGTTTCCTATTACCTTCGTCTATCACACGCTGCAATATGTGTAATACAACCAGAAACACTGTCTTTTGAAATCTGATGAATTAAGTAGGGCGTACGGCGTTCTTTGGGTAGGCGTTACGTAATCTGAAAGAGATTTCTACCTCCGTACATAGTGACATATTTCCACGTTGTTTTCGGACTTTTTTCTTACGTGTATCTGTTGAATGTAGGTGACTGTAACGGATTTTAGTGTAGTCTAGTGTTCTGTTCGTTTTGTGTGATGACGAAAGAAGGTACACGATGAATCCTGCTGCCAGCTTGTAGCCCATTTCTCTAGAATATCACAAACGGGGCCGCCGAGCTTCACAACCCCTGTAACGCAAATGCAAGTCGTGTATAGCCTTAAGTATAACACTTCATTGCAACTAGCGTTACCCTCTGGGAGGAATTTTGAAATGTTTGACAGTGAGTTAACCTAATGGACAAAGGGCATTGAACATGAATTTCGTGACTGACAATTAATAGAAAGCTGAAAGACTTTACCTTAGGAAATAATAAAAGTAGTGAAAGTTTTTCATGAATGAAATAATAAACGGTCGCCAGCCTAATTAGACATAATTATTTGTAACATTAATGTCAAAAAATTTAAATATAATTAAGCAAAAGGGGGTTTCATTCTTTCTCCCTTGGTGAAGTGCCATGAACACACACAGACTGTAGCCCCTAGAACCGCTCGGCCACTCCGGCCGGCAGCACGTTACTCCCATTAATAATAATCACCACCTCAACCATTAACCAGTTCAACACCAAAAAGTTATCAAAGACCTCACGAGACTCACGAGAGAGTCCTGGTTTAACTAACACACACTCCACACATGCAGATAAATAACACTGTGCAAACACTTTTTTTACCCTCTCCCATTTATGGAAATATCTCAGATTTCTTTAGCAAAACAATCTTTACTTTAACTTTTTCATAATAGAAAGGAATATAGTGGGGACCTATAAACAGTCACTTCTTTTACAAGCAAACTATGCACACCTGTCATAAACAATTTGCATCACGCTAATACTGATTTCCAACTCCACTTGAAATTATTTATATTTCAATGCTTTATAGCAATTTACACCAACAATATTCTTAATTAACTTCAGAAATAAGTTCAAGGTAAAGTTAAGTTTCAAGTAGGTTCAAAATTGTGTACCTATTTCATTACTTGTAAAGCAAATGATTTTAACTAACAACATTTATGCCCTTTAGCACTAAAAGCAAAATAAAGTTGTTTATAAGTTCCAAATTATGTGCCTCTCTCTTTACCTGTGAAATACGTAATTTAACTAGTAACATTTATATGCTTTAACTCTGAAACTGAGGCACATTCAAATAGAAATAAGTTAGTGGTTCTTCATAAACAGGATACTCGACCTTTAGCATGTTTAGGATAGGATCCTGCTTGGTTTCATGAACAGGACAGTTTCGAAGTTCAAACACGAATTTTTATCATTGAAATACGCTCACACACAAGCGTACTGGTTCATACTGGTATACATATCTGATTTCCAAAGTTGGTGAAGCAGTGACGCAATAGTGGTGGCAAGCACGTGGCGGCTATCTGGTGTCACCTCTGGCGGTTTAATGCTGTATTCAAATCTTTTTGGCGGCGTATTTATCATTTTAGAGCCATTCCAAAGTGCGAGAGCACCATTTTACAGCCTAAACCACATCTGAGGCCATTCCTTCATAAATCGGTTTCTGAATGCATGACTTGGCACCCGCAGTGTTGACTGTACAACTGCTGGCCGCTGACTGCGTAATGTGCTATCTCTCTTGTGGCCCAGATTGACCGCCACATTCACCTTTTCCCGCGCGCCACACCACTTCCGTAGCGGAGGGGTTTTCCTACACCTTTTCCTTCCTTATAATACAACTTCCCTATGTATGAACCAGTTTTATACATAAAATTTCTCTTTTAAAAATAGGCACATTTTATAAAGTTTCATTATTTAAACATACTGTTAATTGTTTTCAAAGTATCCATCACAAGCTTCCACTTCCCTCTGGCAATTCAAAGAGATTAATCAGTAAAGACGAAACATTTCATAGTTTCATACATAAACTTACACCGTATAAATTATTTATAATCGATCTTGGTGCCACACCCCGTCCATCGGACGCATCAGTAGTGTCACACGCATCATTCCACGTTACACTGTGTGGGGCGCGGCGTAATAATCGCAATTCCTGTGTCGTTATGAAAAGGCATTTAAATTGTCTGTGTGTGCTTTAATCTACCTTCGTCATTTTTGTGGTCAGCCTGAAGCGATGGAGAACATACTGACCATAATTTACAGTCTGCACGTCCACGTTACTCTTAGCGGTCACTGAAACAAAATGTTACTACTTGCTATGTACTCAGCAGAATCAGCAACTATGACTGTAACAATTTTGAGTTTTGACTGATTGACATATTCTGTAAAAGTTCACATTCACAAAATGTAATAATTTCCCCAGTAATACCAAAATTTCCCTATCGGAAACGGCACTATTAAGATTCCAGAATGAGATTTTCACTCTGCACTATTAAGAGTTCAGAGACAACCTCTATGGGAAGTTCGAAGTAAAATGATCTATCACAATTATTCTAATCACCAAAAATTAATTGCTCGCCTTAAAAGTGGAAAATAATCTCGCCACTAGCCACGCGTTTTTGTCAGTGTTATGGGCGGCACACAAACTGTTACTTCCGTGAAACCTGATCTCTGGCTTTATTTATCCAGGGGCGGAGAGGACCGCCAAATGGGACATCTTCTATTAACCGCCCACGGCACAGGTAGCAGCATCTGAATGGCCACATACTAATTAATTACTCTGTCGTTTAACAATTCAAATGGGTCAAATCGCTCTAAGCACTATGGGACTTCACATCTGAGGTTATCAGTCCCCTAGACTTCGAACTACTTAAACCTAACTAACCTAAGGACATCTCACACATCCATGCGACCGTAGGAGCAGCGCGGTTCCGGACTGAAGCGCCTAGAACCGATTGGCCACAGCGGCCGGCTGTTTAACAATTTACAGTCTTCTTAATTTTTGTATAAATAGAGTTAAATTTGCTTTAGTTTCTGAAAAATGTTTTAACTTGACTGGATTTAAACTTTGCCAGCTAGAATCTTTAGAACGGAACCGACAGTAAAACATGACCTGTGAACTGGCCCTTTAAGATTCCATTGTTGTTTAAAATATAGTCTTGAAACTTGGTACAGCTGTGTTACTGCATGAATATAATCGAATGCTTTAATTTCAAATTTCTATTACAAATACAAATGATACCTAATCTGCCATGAGTAAGGACGTTTTCGTTCCAAATTTTGTTTTTAGTAAGTAACTTGAAAACTAATACAGGTAGCTTATTTGTGTCACATATTTAACAGTTTTACATGAAACTGAGGCCGCATATGAATTTTCAGCTTCAGGTTTCCGTGAAAAAGCCGATTTTAACCAAAATATGGTGCTGATCAAGTTGAGACTTGTAACTTCTAAATGTGACATACATTTGTATATTCTGAACAGTTTTTAGCTTCGTAGTTTTATTATTCAGCGCCACTAATTTTTTTTCTTAAAATCATATTGTATTTTGCCTAACACATTAACTTGATCGTCCTGAGACTTCACAATGTTAAGATTAACATAATTAAGCACAGAATGACGAAGTTTGGAAACATTATTTCAGTTTTTAATTTCGCTCTTAGATTACGGTGCAATCCTTTGTATGTTAAGCACAGACGCGTTATGACGATTTGGCGGTGGTAGTAGTGAAGTGGAGTTAGCCACGGCACACTCGCTCGCCTTTGTTCCTCTTACACGCATACAGCGCTTGTTTTGTCTCAATTGCAATGAAGCCTGGAATTACACTGAAGAGACAAAGAAACTGGTGCACCTGCCAATATCGTGTAGGGTCCCCCGCGAACACGCAAAGGTGCTTCAACACGACGTGGCATGGACTGGACTAATGTCTGATGTAGAGCTGGAGGGAATTGACACCATGAATCCTGCAGGGCTGTCATAAATCAGTAAGAGTGCTAGAGGATGGAGATCTCTTCTGGACAGCATGTTGCAAACCATCCCAGATACGCTCAATAATGTTCATGTCTGGGGAGTTCTGTGGTCAGCGGAAGTGTTTAAACTCAGAAGAGTGTTCCTGGAGCATCTCTGTAGCAATTGTGGACGTGTGGGATGTCGCACTGTCCTGCTAGAATTGCCCAAGTCCGACGGAATGCCCAATGGACATGAACGGATGCAAGTGATAAGACAGGGTGCTCACGTACGTGTCACCTGTACGAGTCGTATCTAGACATATCAGGGGTCCCATATCACTCCAACTGCACACGTCCATCCTCTCGATACAATTTGAAATGAGACTAGTCCGACCAGGTAACATGTTTCCAGTCATCAGCAGTCCAATGTCGGTGTTTACGGGCCCAGGCGAGGCGTAAAGGTTTGTGTCGCGCAGTTATCAAGGGTACACGAGTGGGTCTTAGGCACGCTGACACTTGTTGATGGCCCAGCATTGAAATCTGCAACAATTTGCGGAAAGGTTTCACTTTTGTCACGTTAAACGATTCTTTTCAGTCGTCATTGGTCCCGTTCTTGCAGGATCTTTTTCCAGCCGTAGCGATGTTGGAGATTTGATGTTTCATCGGATTCCTGATATTCACTGTAGACTCGTCAAATGGTCGTATGGGAAAATCCCCACTTCGTCGGTACCTCGGAGATGCTGTGTCTCATCGCTCGTGCGCCGACTATAGCACCATGTTCAAACTCACTTAAATCTTGATAACATGCTATTGTAGCAGCAGTAACCGATCTAAAAACCGCGCCAGGCACTTGTTATCTTATGTAGACGTTGCCTACCGCAGCGCCATTTTCTGACTATTTACATATCTCTGTACTTGAATTCACAAATCTATACCAGTTTCTTTGACGCTGCAGTGTAAAATCAGAGCTCTGGCGCAGCGTTTGGTAATAAGGAATCTTAAGCTGCCACCTCTCCTCCACTTGCCTTCCATATATTGGTGACGAAGATCTCTTCCACTGTAAGTAGTCTGTTTAGGTTTTTTTATTGGTAACGCCACCTCTGTATGAAAATCACTGGCTGTGCTGTGGGCAGTCTGTGTCTGCTTTGCATTGTTGTAATACTCGCCATTGTAGTGTTGGGCAGCGGCAGCTGGATGTGAACAGCGCGTAGCGTTGCGCAGTTGGAGGTGAGCCGCCAGCAGTGGTGGATGTGGGGAGAGAGATGGCGGAGTTTTGAAATTTGTCAGGAACTGCTATATTTATAAATGATGATATCAAGGTAAATACGTTGTTTGTTCTCTATTAATATCTTTCATTTGCTAACTATCCCTATCAGTAGTTGGTGCCTTCCATAGTTTGAATCTTTTATTTAGCTGGCAGTAGTGGCGCTCGCTGTATTGCAGTAGCTTGAGCAGCGAAGATTTTTGTGAGGTAAGTGATTTGTGAAAGGTATAGTTTAATGTTAGTCAGGGCCATTCTTTTGTAGGGAATTTTGAAAGTCAGATTGCGTTGCGCTAACAAAATATTGTGTGTCAGTTTAAGCACAGTCATGTATAATTGTTAAAAAGGGGACGTTTCACCACCACCAGAACTAGTTTTCGTCAACTGGACTGTGAGGTGCAGTATCTCTCTCTTTTTTTTTTTTTTTTACATCCATATCGCTACCTCTAACGAGCAAAATATTTGTTATAGCTGTAATTGCTACTAACGACGGATATAGTTTTTAACATTTTTTCATGACAAAGGTATGATTTGTTTGACGTTTATTCTTGGAATTCACGCATTCAAAAACAAAAAAAAAATAGTGCTTTTTTTGCTAACAGGTGCTCAGTACGAAACTGTAAAGTCGTAGCGCTGTGATCGTTGTGCGTCGCTGTAAAGTTATATCCCCATACGGCAGACAAAGAGATATTGCTGTTAGAGGAAACCGCTTCATAACACAATTGTGGCAAAAAAGTCTGTGACATGGCTGATAAAACTATCTGGTTTGTAATAAATGCATGAGAAAATACTAGCGCTACTTCATGCGCAAAATAATAGCTTAAATTGCAAATACTGAGCAGATCGAATGTCTTCGAAATAATTTTATGAAAAGTGGTTCAATAGTGGTGAGGAACTCTTCACAGTTCCGCAATGAGTACGTACCGTGACAAACACGTTCATCGTACATTCATGAAAAGGAACACATCATAAACATCCATATCAAACTATTTATCCGCGTAAAGGCGGCACGGTGAGATGTTTTTTCAAATTTTTGAATAACTGCACTCAATGTTTAGTCCATCTATTCTCTAATGTTTCTCGCCCTTTATTTAAATCACTCAGACGAACTTAGAAAAGAGGGCGCAAACGTGTGTCCTACCACTTCGACACTTATGAACCATAGTGGGCTGCCGGTGATGACCTGACAGTCACGAATCGACGGAAGAAGAAACCCAAAAAGACATGTTCCTAGCGATTTGCCTTTGCAGTATTACCAAGAACTATACTACACGTCTCAAAACCCTATACCTTATGTTTTCTCTGTTTCCATCAATAAACTGTAATTCTAAATTGATAGCTGATATGTCACTGCGAAATTCTGGATGACGTTTCGTTTTATTTTATTTATTTTGATGTGCTCAGTGACTGGATGTATTACATTTCCACTAACTGCATGTGGTGGTTACCGACCGAAGCAACACAAATATTTCGTTGTGACGTTTAACATGTTTGCGTTAATTCGTCCGGATGACGCGATATATTCGCTGTTGCTGGCGTTCTAACAGTATTTATGGATAAACGGATAATCGCTTAGCACTCCGGACATATTAAAATTTATTTGTAAAGTTCAGAAAATGTGTTGTCAATTCGATGGATCAAACTAAACACCGTGCATGGATGTCAGGATAAATAGCTCTGTGTGGATACTATTCTTCTGAGAAAATTTGACCACATAGCGTACTAAAAACAGTATACTGACTGTCGCTGCTTGTGGCATCTTTTAATGCTGTAAGAGACTTAGCGGGGCAGAGATTGTTCAGTATCACCGTTGTCATTAGTAGGTCGAGTTTTTTCACATATGAAGTTTTGTTTTTAATAATAATCTTTTTGCTACAAACGATGTATAAACATCAACACTGTAGTATTTTATTATTTAAGACAAACTACTCAGAATGGGACTCAAAAAACTTAAAGCTCTTTATTTTAGCTCAATAAAGAAGTACAGGCTATGTTTTAACCAGACAGGCATATTTCATTAACACTTTTGAGATGCATGGATTTAGTCATGTGCCAAGGTAATTGATTACCGAGCATATTGGTTCATAGTACGCAGTTCAACTTAAGAAACTCTCGATGTACTTTAAATTATGTAATATTTCTTGAAAATCGGCAACAGTTGCATACTGAAGCAAAATACGTCCTAGATTAGCATCTATATTTCCTTTTTGTTTTTTATAAAATTGCATTTTTTTGAAAAGGTGATTCTTTAAGACACTCGTTTGTCTTATACATTCACTAATTAATTATCAGTAGTTTACTCCGGTAGGATAATAAAATAGCTTTAATCTGGTTGCCACTGCTACTATGCAGTAGAAAATCAACAATGTTACTATTCATTAATTTCATTTAAGCTTCTGTCAGAACATGTAGATTCCTTAGAACAACTTATGAACTGAATGCACACTTCAGTTAGTAAAAGCTGAGCGCAAAATTGAGTGTACTAGTTATCGGTCCATCATTAATAAGGTGATGTGTGGTTGTGAGAAAACAATTAAGAATTTCAATGTCAGTATTGGTCTAGAAAAATGACTCTTCAGTATAATATTAAACCTTGTAATGAAACTTTAAAGGTAAGGCAGGTTCTGTCAGTGAGCTTGCGATATGCACTTCAGGCTGCTGCAGTGGCGGCTGATCAGTGGTGTCACTGTTTTATGACGACAGATTTGATACACGCTCTTCAACAATTTTTGCTGTAAAAATATTGAAAAAAAACAAGCTATGGCAAGGAAATGTTTAAAGTAATAAGTAATTACCACCTGCTTATGGTTAAGCGTACCATAAAACGTACAAGAGAGAATGAAACTACCTTCTGCTTAATGTGTAGTCAGGAGGAGTGCTATTCCACCATTTTTTCTCTAAACAAATTACAAATTAAGCTACATATACATACAATCATATCATATACGGATTTGGAAAGCTTTCAGTATTCCATAGAAATGTTGTATTACAGCATGCATCATGATCTCACAGCGAAATTGTAACAGATTGCTCCACAAAATATCACTTGCTGACAGTGTACACGTGCAGTGGGTGCCAGCTACTAGGGTCTCAGCTAGTGGGGTTAATGGTGGTCACTCTACAAATTGACTGTCATTGCTGGGATGGAATAGTGGCCACTCTGTAAACTGACCGTCGCTGCCCAAAGAGGTATTGGTGGTCTCCCTATCAACTGACTATCAGTCATTATGGTGAGTTCAGCATAGCAGCCTACTAAATTTAAGAGTGCTAGCGTGTTTATCTTGGCAGTTTTTGTTTGGTGTGTAATGTTGATCGCCTCCCACTAGTTTAGCCAGTAGATGCGCCCTGGATGACGCCAAATGTTCTACAGAAGATGTTCAAAATGCATCTCAATACAAATGCATCTAGGGTTAAAATAGTTCTCTATTTAGATTTCCATGAGAGAATGGTATTCAGACACAGAAAAGTCAACAAAAAATTAAATTCATTACACTGGAATGCTGGAAGAAACACAAGATGAAGAAAAAGTATGTGCATGTGTAGTAATGAAAGCTAACGTTAATGGCGATGTCAAAAGGTACTGTAAGTTTGCAAATTACGAAAGGCTCTTTGTCCATAAATCAGAGAAGACGGCTAGTGAAATTTTAATTGGTGTTCACACTGAGTTAAGAAATGAGTGCGCCGTCACTAAACGCATGAAAAAACAAGATAAATTAGAAGTTAAGAAACCTTCTGGAATGACTAACGAAACTGAAAACAGATAGATTGCAAGGAAGAAAGCTGAATCACAGGCAGAACAAAGTGACAGTATTTAAAAGTAACAGAATTTAAAAAGACAAATGAATGAAAAGAGGTACCTCCAACAAATTTATTATAAATTTAGATTACAGAAAAGTCAATGGCAATGTATTCAATTCACTGAAAAACTTGAGAACTAATATACGTGTAAGAAACTAGACCAATAAATACCTCTAATACTAACAACAATTTATATGCAGATTTAAATATGGCTAAAACTTTCAATAAATTATATTCCCAACCTAAAGGTATACACAATGAATTTAAAAAGAAAGATTAATAAATTTCTACATGGAAATGCATGTTTAGATACATTTACTGAATTATTTAATGATTTTACTTTTGAGTAACTCACACATTATTTCAAGTTTGAAGAAAAGAAGGAAACTAGGACCAGATAATATCATTTCTGAGTTCTTAAAACATTTTGATCTAGTTAAATGGAAACATTATTGAAATTAGTAACCAAATATGAAAATCACACATACCTGAAATCTGGAATAAGGCCATCGATATTCCATTATTAAAATCAGGAAAACCAACAGATAATTTGGAGACTTACTGACCCACATCTTTAACAAGCATATAAGCTAAAACTAAGGAGATGATTTTAAATTCTTGATTGATGTGATACCTTGAAACAGAGAAACTTGTTTCTGTGGATCAATAAGCATTTAACAAAGACCATTCAACCACTAATCAGAATTTAAACCTCTCACAAGAAGTAAAAGATACCTTGAGTAACAGGAAAACTCCCTGGCATTATGCGTTGGTTTTAAAGGAGCCTACCATAATATATGGAGCGTGAAATTGCTGCATAAAACAAGAAATTTAAACAATTCTGGGAAAATATTGGACTGGGTACTTACTTCACACAAGAAAGATTATGTGTAACTAAGATCAATAATACATTAAGTACATATAGTAAAACAAAAAATGGAGTGCCCCAAGGTGCTGTTATCAGTACAGCAATATTTAATACTTTCGTCAATGTCTTCTCATGCATATCTACAACCCAAGAAGTAAAAACCAGGCTATACAGAAGATCTAGTTATTTGGATTTCATTACTAAACAACAAAAGAAATCAATAATCAAATGAAATCAACTAAGTGAGTAATCACCTTAAAGAGTGTTTACATGAAAACCTTATGGAAATAAACACTCAGGAAACCCAGTATCAAATATTTTCTTTATGTCATTCCCATCCAAAGTAACTAAAAATTGGAGGGGAAGACTCGCAGCTGCATGATCATCCTCAATATTTAAGAGCATGTATTGATCAAAAATTGAACAGGCAGACACACATAAATGAAGCTGCTGAGAAAGCAAAAACAGACTCAGCGTACTGAAGAGATTAGCTGTTAGTAAATGAGGATGTTGAAGAACAGTGCTCAAGAACACCTACAAAACTTACAAAAGACCAATTTTAACACATGGTAGTGAAGCAAAAATTCGACAAAGCAGTTATTTTGTGATTCTAGAGCAGCAATATCGGCAGTTGCCAACACAAAAGATCAAAAAATTGTTCAAGTTGAACAAGTCAAAGAAGTAATTAAATGTCTATGACAGAAGAACAAGACAAATCCAGTTCAGTGGATACCATCTCACTGTGCTTACATGGTAATGAGAAAGAAGATTTTCTAGCCCAAAAGGGCACAGACATTAAACGGACTAGAAAAGTTAACATGTATTTTTCTGTGAAACGCGTTATTAAATACATTATTCAAGGAGATTTAAAATGTTCCAACAATTTTTTAAGTGAGGGAAATACCTGGAAAAACCTCATGGACGATTCGGTAATGCCTAACGGACCAATAATAGAAGCAGTAACCATATTCCCCATTACTATTGGACATGACTATTTGGCATCCCTTCTGGAGAAGATCTCAATCTTCTGTGTCACAAGGCTGAAGAAGGTTTAAAAGAGTGCACAAAATTAAGTTATTGCAGTTCAGACTTAACAACATTGTATTGGGAAGCAAGAAGGCGAATGGCAATAAGTGCCAGAACATTAAAATAATTATAACGTTTGGTTGCAGAAAGAGACAGACCGTTTATTCTACGCCACAGCACAGACCACACTTAATTTGCCGTTTCCCTGTTTCAGCAGACTTATTAATGACTAGACAGCATCAAGACACGTCCTACTTTGTAACAATATTAGAGAAGGAAAGTTGGTACTCACCATATAGTGGAGAGGCTGAGTCACGATAGGCACACTGCAGACGTATGTGTAAGTTGGGTTTATGTGTGTTTGTGTGAAAGCTATAATTTGTGCATACAAAATATATAACATATACATAAATAAAATTGGAGTCTACTGATACACAGCGACCACGGTATCCGTTACGGTTCAAACAGGCCGCCACCAAGGCGTTGTCCCCCAGATAAACGACCAGCTACAACGGATGACGCGCACCACTGATTATACTACTGAAACAACAACATAAAGCCACACAGCAAGTGGGCAGTACCCAGCATAACACAATCCTTAAAACATTAGAAAAATTTCAAAACAGGAATGCGGCCAAAAGGGAACCACAAGCCATTCATATTCTTATTATTGCCAGAGGAGAAAGTGACAATATACTCAAATATATGGGGTAATCAAAAAGTCAGTATGAATTTGAAAACTTAATAAACCACGGAATTATGTAGATAGAGGGGTAAAATTGACACACATGCTTGGAATGACATGGGGTTTTATTAGAACCAAAAATAAAACAAAGTATTGCTAGACG
Organism: Schistocerca americana; assembly: GCF_021461395.2. NCBI lineage: Eukaryota > Metazoa > Arthropoda > Insecta > Orthoptera > Acrididae > Schistocerca > Schistocerca americana. The sequence goes on along the minus strand of NC_060120.1, from coordinate 690,666,999 downwards.
CATAAAAGATCTCTTGCGCGCGTCGTTTGGTGATGATCGTGTGCTCAGCCGCCACTTTCGTCATGCTTGGCCTCCCAGGTCCCCAGACCTCAGTCCGTGCGATTATTGGCTTTTGGATTACCTGAAGTCACAAGTGTATCGTGATCGACCAATATCTCTGAAACGTCCCCTTTGAAAAATTATATGTGACTGTGCTTAAACTGACACACAATATTTTTAGCGCAACGCAATCTGACTTTCAATAATCCCTACGAAAGAATGGCTCTGACTTACGTTAACCTATACCTTTCACAAATCACTTACCTCACAAAAACCTTCGTTACTCGAACTACTGCAATACAGCGAGCGCCACTACTGCCAGCTAAATAAAAGATTCAAACTTAACAGTGTTCAAAAGTCATAATATATACATAGCAGTTCATGACATCCAGTCTTACAAATGTACTGTCTCTGATGGACACACGTCCAGATCATCTGCTCTCAAAATTCCGCCATCTCTCTCCCCACATCCACCACTGCTGGCGGCTCACCTCCAACTGCGCAACGCTACGCGCTGTTAACAGCCAACCTGCCCAACACTACAATAGCCAACAACAATGCAAACCAGCCACAGACTGCATGCAGCACAGCCAGTGATTTTCATACAGAGCGCTACGTGGCGGTGGCGTTACCAATATAAGAACCTAAACAGCCTACTTACATAGCCCCCATGCTCCCCACAAAAATTTTTACAAATTGTTTTGGGCACTGGCCAATACATATTTGTTAAAATTTTTTCACAATTACAATAACAAAGAAATCAAATGCACACACTTATTGATACAATGTTGGTCAAAATCTAAAATTTTCTCACAGTCCATAAAGACAGTCCTGATCATTCATCACAGTAAAATTGCAGTTTTTTTCTCAAAGTCTGATTAGTAAAAGAAATGCACATGGAAGTAGTGGATTTACATGCAGTCTTGAAGAAGTAGTGTTGTCCTTCCAACGGAAAGACTGTGCTGGCTCTTGACATGCAGATAGGTAATGGGCCACAACAGAGCAAACCCACAGCAGAGTCAGTCGAAATTCTGAAGAATATCGGTAGGTAGTTCATCACAGAGCAGACCCACTGTAGTCCTGGTAGAGAGTATGGTATTGGTGGGCCATCAAAGGTGCAGACCCACTGCAGTCCTTGTAGAAATAATGGTACTGGTGGGTCATCAAAGGTGCAGACCCACTGCAGTCCTTGTAGAGACGGCCAGCAACCATCTGCTGTGACTGTGCAGGTGCACAGTCACCATCAGATAGTCTTGCGGACAATATAGCAAGTCCATAAACCACCACTTGTGTACTCACAAAACATTTTGGAATGTCCTTAGAACCAGCAATGCTGTTAACCAGTCCCTTGCTGAATTATCAACACACGTGCAAGCACTAACAGTCCTCTTTTTTTTGCACATATTGTGCATATACTATGACCAACAGAAATGTGTGCAGTGAAATGTATGATTACAAGTTACTTAATTTGATGAACTGGTGTCCATTACAATTTTATAACATGAGAATACAATTACAGAGATACAGAAAACATCATGAAAACATAATAATACAGATAACATTTGTAGTAATACAGGCTTTACAAAAGAATAGAAATAAACATGTACATCAGTGTTACTAAAATTATGACATAAGTACATACATAAAAGATCAGAATAACTTTTGAAACATCAACTTCACACATGAGCATTAAAACAAAACAGAATAAATAATGTCTAAACATCTTTACAAAGTAAATAACATATTATCAGAAAAATTCTACAACATAATTCCTATTAGCTAAACACATAAAGACAGGAAAAACACAAATTCACATAGCGTAATAACACAAAAGTACAGGACAGGGTATGTTTTCAGTGTGACATTTGGTACTGCAGTCCAACCCAAAACTTCATTCTGTAGATCTTTCCTCTTATTTCAACATTTGTTTCCACCAAAAAAAAATCCTATCCAAGCATGCTTTCTGTATTCTATTCATATCCTTCTCCAAAAATAGTTTTTCTCCACTGTACACTACTTTTTTGGCCAAACCATTTTGTTACAGCTTCTCAATGCATTTCTTCCAATTCATCACAACTCGTTCTTTTATATAGCCTACCCCATCTTACAGTAACTTAAATCTACTGAGCTCAAATGCATAAACCAAGGGACGAGGCATTGCAGCACCACATAACATATTAACACAAACAGCAATGACAAAAAAATGCAGATTGGCAAAGCTAGCAGCAGTAAATCTAAATTAGCAGACCAAATGCAACATTGTCACTAATATGAGCCAATGTGCAGCAAAAAGAAAATAAATCAGTAGTAAATCTGGCTTAACAGAGTAATACAAAGTGAAATTTAGTAGCGCTATGCCTGGCAAACAGCGGCAGCAAATGGAATGACATATCTAAACATGATGAAGCTCAAGCAGAAAAAATATTACACTAAAGGTGGCCATGTCTAATACCTATGTCACATTTTAACACTAAAGTGATGCATCACTGTAACTTACTCTAGCAGACAAGTTACCAAGTCACTGACAAAAATTATGTATGCAATTCCTGTGAAGTGGAAATGTCTTTTTGTGCTTCCTCGTTTTTTTGGAAGTAAATCATGAAATTATTATTTACTGAATTTGTAGGCATAAAATATCTATATTAGTACATCTATCAAATTTTATTTTAACCAGTGCTGCAGTGCAGCTAGAAACTAGATATTAAACAAAATAGGCAAAGCAAGGCGTGAAACGTCATTCAATAGCCATATGGCATTTCATAATGCAGTAAACAATCTTTCAACTAGCAAGACAATGGACGTGAAATGTTTCTCATTTCATTTAAGTAAATATCATAAATTAAGAACTCTACAGTGTAATCATGTTTTCAAGTTTGAGCGTGTCGTATTTGCGATGCTTTCTACAGAGAACTGTCAATATCGAGGTTAATGGCCTCTTTTTACTCCACCTAATGGCTTTTTCTCCAGGTGACGCACAGCTGGGCTCAACGATGCATTACGTGAAGGTCACTTAACTTTCTTACCGAAATATTTACGACAGCAGTGACAGTCTCATATAAAAATTTCACAGGCCGAGAATTTGCGTTGCAAACGTGTAGAAACAAAATCCTATAAATATAATGGTGTCCAAAAAATATTCGTCAGCATTGTGATACATTCACGCATTTACACACATTTCATAACTCTTAAAGTACGATTCTTGGTTTCCAATATCCTTTTTCACAAATCAGAGTCCGTAACCACTACTCATTACTCCTTACCTATTTACACATATACATATTTATCGACACTTCTTCAATATTTCATCATAATAAATACGTAGCATAATCAAATTTCTCATATAACATCAGCTTATTGATCATAAACATGCCTCAACAGCATAATACACATCGTCGTCGTAATAATAACATCATAACACCTCAGTCAAATCTCAAAATCGTCTTAGCTTTCTGCAGTAATTTCAAAGCCTAAAAGAATTCTCTGTTCATTTCAATAGGGTCATCTACCTCAAACGTACTTTAAAAATCATGATCCCATACCAAATACGTCATTCAAAACTCTCATAGTATCACAATGTTTCCGAAAAAATATGAACAGTTCACACAGTACAGACAAAATACAATTTCGTAAGTGTGAAGTCATCCAACTGCGTAATTGCGTAAACATCTGTCACTGACGTAGTAATATAAATCTTTGTCTCTCTCAGTTAAATAATCAGATAACTGTGTAATTCTGAGTTAGAGAAATATGGTACCGATGTGTAAAGTTGTATAAGCAAATACCATATTAGCTAGGGCTCCTTGTGCTTGCCAAACACATGGTACACAGAGTAAGCGTGTACCCCCCTGAGGATTAATGTAATTATACCCTCAGGTGTTACAGATTACAGCAGTGGAATGAAATGTATCACGGAAAACTTTCTTCGTAATTCAGAAATCTTTAAAAATAAATGTTTTAAGTACAAGATTAATCACTGAAATGCGTGTCCTGTAGCGCTAAATTGTGCGTCTTGTTGTAACATAATCTCTGTCATTACTTACAGGTAAAAAATGTGCGAAGTGTAATTATCGTCGTCCGTAAGCAAAGTTCTGTGGAAGTCAATGTACTTACCTCGTAATATCGTAGTTATTACGTACAGTACTGTGATCAAGAAAGTACTACACTGTAACGTATTGTTGTGCTACAAAAAAGGCTGTCTTATTGTAGCTATACCACAAAGTTATTACTAAAACATGTTTTACTTTCCAGAAGAATTCAGGAAAACTGTGCAGATATAAAGCAGATACAGCACAAAAGCAACAATGTAAATTGTGTCACACATTAGAAGCGTGATATAATCGTGTAGCTGTCAAAGAAACCAAATGCTAAGTCATCTTTAATCCCACAGAAAGTACTTCAAATAAAGAATGTCTTTTCAAGAAAACCAAAATGTTGCATGAAAATCTCATTAGCAGTGCCGGTATATGTTCTAAGTATGTGAGTCTTATAGTCGTTACGTGATCGTGCAACTAACAAGCAAGAATGTACAAATAACAACACTGTGTCGTCTGTTCACTATAACAATGCATTCGTAATTTCTGTTTAAATAAGTTCTCTTGGTTCTTGACTGGATATTTAACTTCAAACATTGCAGATCATCTTTCAATAAACGGTTTTACATGTGAAATGTGGTGTAAACCTTTACTCTTCCTAGCACGCAGAGTTTCAACTTCAACACAATTATCATGTGGTATACGTCGGATTCTGTAAGGTCCATTTTAAACTAGAAAGAATTTGTGACTCAAATGTTTCTTCTTATGTGACAATGAATGAGCTTTAATGAGAACTTTCTGACCAATATATAATTTCTTTGCATTTGCTTTACCGTGTAGTTTTCTCCTTTTGTCTGCTTCAGAATTTTATATTTTTAATAGCCAAATCAATTATGTCTTTGTGTCGAAGTTTACGTATATTCGAAAAAGGTACAAGCTCTCTGATTCTGTTCGGTGGTTCTTCATTCTTTAGTACAAGAATATGTGGTAAAGCAGTGGTGTCATGAGGTATTTCATTCAGCACGTTTTGAAATATGTGTAAATATCTGTCCCAATGCTGATGCTTTCTGTGACAATAAAGTGTGCAAAGCTTATTGATTTCTTTCATAATCCGTTAAGACGGGTTACAATGTGGTGAGTACAATGAAATAAGAACAGGTTTGATTTTATGGTTCCAAAGCATGCGTGACCAAACAGCAGATCTGAATTGCGGTCCGTTATCTGAAATGACTTTACTAACGTGTCCAACTTCATGTAAGAAATTTTTAGCAAAGGCGTTCGATACAGACTGTCCAGAAGCTTTACGTAACGGAGTGAAAGAAACAAATTTTGAAGTAAGTTCAACAGCGACTAGAACGTACGAAAATCCATTCGATGGTCTGACAAGGGGTCCAAAGAGATCAACAGCAGCATATTCTTTTAATTTAGAAGGAATGATAGGAAACAACGGAGCACGATGTGAGATAGTAGATGGTTTCGCCTTTTGACAAAGTTTACAAATAGACAAGACTCTTCGAATTCTCTTTTCCATATTGTTAAAATAACAAGTCGTTCGAAGAATATGATAACATTTTCGTAGACCAAAATGTGCGTAGCTGAAATGAATGTACCAAATGAGCTTATTAACAAAATCGTCTGGAATGCAAACTATCCATAGCTTGTCATCAACAGTGCAGCGTTTAAAGAGTATGTTGTTTCTAACCAGATAATAATGCCGAATCTGAGTGTATGTCTGTATTTTCATGCCGTTTACTTTTGATGTCTTCCCAAATCGGATATTTATCTTGTTCATGAGCAATGTCCTTTAAAGATGTGGTGATGAAGTTTTCAAAGGCGACTTTCTGAATGTAAAGAATACTGAAATTTTTCTCGAGGTTGCCTTCTCTGTTACTTTCCTCAAGCCCAGCCGGTGCGCGTGACAGTGCGTCCGCAACAATGTTTTCCTTGCCGGGAATGTAGACTATTGTGAAGTGAAATTCTTGCAGAAACAATGCCCAACGTTTCAACTTGTCATGATTTAATTTTGAAGACATAAGAAATTGTAATGCACGATGATCACTGTATACTTTTACGTGCTTACCAGAAAGAAAGAAACGGAATTTGTTAAATGCCCAAACGATAGCTAAAGCTTCTAATTCAGTAACGGAATGATTTTTTTCAGATTTTGTTAGCACTCGGCTAGCAAAAGCAATGCTTTTCTGAACAGTAGTGTCATTTTCTATGGCTTCTTGAAATAAATGGGCACCAAGACCGACTTTAGAAGAATCCGTGCTACGGCAGGAATCTTGTGACAGATCTGGATGAGCTAGTATTGGCGCGTTAAGTAACGATCCTTTCAAAGAATTGAATTCCAACTGTGCTTGTTCGTCCCAGTTCCAAACAATATTTTTTCCAGTGAGAGAACAAAGTTTCGGTGTTGCTAGAATTTGCATATTCAGAAAACGACGGTAAAAATTTACGAGACCTAGAAAACTGCGGACTTGTTTTTTTGTGGATGGAACTGGAATGGCTCTGATTGCTTCTAACTTTTCTGGATCCGGCTGAATTCCTTCAGAAGAAATAATATGTCCCAAAAACCTCACCTTTGACCTACCGAATTCAGACTTTTTCAAGTTAACTGTAATTCCAGATTCTGCAAAAATATGTAACACGCTGTTGAGGATGCGAGTATGTTGTTCCCATGACGCTTCTGCTTTTAGAATATCATCCACATACAAGGTGATGTGACGTTTTAAGAAATCAGGTAATATGGAATTTAGCCCGCGAATGAACGCTGCCGAAGAAATGTTCAAACCAAAAGGAAGTTTCCGAAACTGATAACAAACGCCGAAACAAGGGAAAGGTGTGTATTTTCTACATTCTGGATGAAGTTCGATCTGATAAAAGCTGGATCTGAGATCAATTGAAGACAACACTTTTACACCATTAAAATTTTGAAGAAGTTCTTCCATCGTTTGCGGCCTGTCTGTTTCAGGAATGATGATAGTATTGACTTGTCTCGAGTCTAAGACAAGTCTGATCGATCCATTTTTCTTCTCAACAACATGTAATGGATTGTTGTATGAGCTTACTGCAGGCTCAATAATGCCCTCGTCAAGCATAGATTGTATTTCTGTTCTAACACGGTCCCTATAATGTGCTGGAATAACGTATGGTCTAACACTAAATTTAGTATGCTCACGAACACGAAATTGGTATTGAAATCCCTTGATTGTTCCTGTTTTGTGAGTAAAAACTGTGGAATGTGCTTGTAAAATCTCAAAAAGGTCCTGTCTATCAATGTCATTACAGTTCTTAATTGTTTGAATTTTATTCTGAATTAACTCATTAGTATCAAATACGCGTCGATATCATCCCTGTGAGTACTCGCAGAGTGATTGTTAGTGTCAAGTTCCGTCGAAAATTCCGAACTGTTGTCTAACAGAAGGTAAAGCCGATTAATTTCCTCGTCATGGTTTGAGAGCCAATCTTCAAATTTCAAAGCAATTGATTTACCTTCTTTCTCTAAACTTATTTCAGCATCGTGAAAGTTTAAGATTGCTTTGTATTCATTCAAAAGTCTACTCCCAATATAATTTCCGTCGACAATAATGGAACAATAAGAAAGTTCGTAGAGAAGCTGTGGCTTTGACAAAAGAATTCTAAGTTGGTTTGTTGGCATACGTCTACACTTTTTCCAAAAATTGCACCTTGTAATTTAATATTACGTATAGGAAGTGTGGGGCAATCGTTCGATTTGTTGCATTTGCTAAAAGCTGTTTCATTAATTACTGAAATGGTACTGCCAGAGTCAAGTACTGCCGTAAATTTTACGTCATTTACTGAAATGTGAATCACAGGATATGCAATGTTGTTATGTTTTACGTCGTGTTCCTGGAGTAAGATGTCCCTAATGTCTTCCATTTTTACGTAATTACTAGCCACGGCAGCTACATCGTCATCTTCATAAGTACATATTGTGGCTGCCAGCGGTGTGAATCATTGTCTACTGTCTCTCTGTTGGTGCACATCGTTATTGGCATTAGGAGGCCTAACTTCTACAAATTCACCTTGTCGAGAGGGCCCTGCCCTGTTTGAATCCCGCCAGTTCTGATGCAATTCAGGTCTGTCGTTACGATGATATCGTCTGTTGTCATGTCGGTAGATTCCATAGTTTCTTTCTTGTCGGTCACGTGGTGGAGAATTTCTTCCTGAATCGTAACTGTGCGCTGGACCGTTGCATCTGAAGTTATTCTGTCTCCCTTGATAATAATTATTTTGGTTCCCATATTGTCTGTTTCTTTGATTGTCTCTGTGATAGTCATTACCGCAGAGAGGTGATCTTTACCTGTAATTATTAATACTCTGCCAACGGTTGTCATACGGGTGGTGTCTGTTTTGGTCACGATTTACGTTGTAAGAATAGCCTTGTCGCGTCCATTTATTATTTCTGTCATCGCGGAATTGTGACGGATGTGACCTGTAATTGTTGTGTTCCTGTTTTCGCGTTCCGCGATTGTCAGTGTCAATTTCCAATTCTTGTAACAGTCCCTGAAAAGCTTCAATGTCGTCTTTGCAACGTCCTGCCAAAATAAATTTTCTAAATGTTTGGGCAATTTGATTAAGCAAATGTGGATGAGTTCTGAGGGGCTGTAAGGGTTTGACAGGTACTGATTCTTGTGCAACATGTCTTCAAGATATTTCACAAGACTGGAAAATTCAGATTGTTCGAAATGTTTCATTATGATGCTGTGTTGTACTCGGTCTTGTGTAGCTTGAGACCAATATGCTGAGAGGAAGGCATGATAAAATTCCCCTTCACTGTGGCAATCGTGAATGACCGATCGCATTCATTCAGCTGGTTCATTCTCTAAGTAGCCACACATAAATTCTAATGTGTGCTCTAATGACCAGTTGGGAGGAAAACAATGAGAGAATTGATGGAGCCACGCTTGTGGATGAATGTCGTGGCCAGAAATATTAAATGTTTTGAATTTACGTGTAGTAATGAACAGCTTATAGTCAAAATCATCGTGTCGGCGAGTCGCATATCGGTCATTGTTACGTCGTGTCGGCGGTTCCATCTCAAAATTCGGTGCACCTTTCCAATTTCTTTCATAATTTCCGAAATGCCCTGTGTTATTATTTTGCGGCTTTTCCGTATTTCTAAGTCCCTCTTCCCGTGTTGGAGCGCGAGTGTCCTCTGAAATATGTAATTTTTGTATTACTTGTGCCAACTGATCTTGTACTTCCCGGATTTCTCTTTTGTGTTGCGTATTAATTTGATTCTGATTTTGTTTGAATTTCTTAATTCGTTCATATTCTTCTGTGTCAGTGATGGCTACAGGTCTTGTGTCATTCAGATCATCATCTACCTTTGTAGATAAGTTAGTGAACTGATCCGAAAGTTCGGCTACTTTCCTCCGATTGTGTACTTATTTCCTCAGTGTGTTTTTTTGAACCAAGTTTCAGAGTGTCCATTTGTGTTGAAATCGTATCTACTGTGTCCTTTAAGTTTTCCTGAGTTTTTGCAAGTTGCGTAACCGAATCGGTAGATGCAACTTAGTCAATTTTGGCTTGCAAGGTCTCATGATTTTCATGAACAATAGTTTGCAGTTCTTTTATGGCTGCTTCGTGATTCTGTAATGTATTTTCATGCCAAGAAAAAATAGGTTGAAAATGCTCACAAATTTGTGTTTTTACGTCATTACAGACTTTTTGACATTTCGATTCGATTTTATGTAACTCAGTAGTTAAATCTTCATGTGTTTGTTCAAGCGTGGTGTGAAGATTTTGTTCCATTGCGTCTAACTGTTGCTATGTTTGTCTCTGGTGTTGTTCCATTGTGTCTAACTTTTGAAGATTTTGTCCCATTTGTTTCTGATTTTGATCAAGTGTTGTGTCTAACTTTTGTAGCCTTTGTCCCATTTGTTGCATTAACTGTAATAAGAATGCACTGGTGTGTGAAACATGTTCCTCAGTGCTATTCGGCAGTGCATTTGAACCGGCAATATTTGCATTTTGAAAAGCAGAAAATGTGTCTTGACTTATCTGAGAAAACGGTGAGGACGCAAAACCTGAATCTACAGTATTTGCAAGATTGTGTCCTATCATTTCGGATTCCTGAGGCGAGCTGTTGCCGACCGATCGATCGATAATGCTTCCCTGTTCACTACTTGTTTCACTCTCTACGCCATTATTTGCCGCCCGCTCCATTTCCCTATGCACAATTACCAATTACTACTTTGAATGTCTGTTAATTCATTACACAGTGGTGCTGATAAGCTACGCTCATCGTCACTATTATTTCTCAGTTTACTTTGGAGCCTAGTGTTACGTTTTTCACACGCCATAATTATCACGTATTTCACACGATAACACAGAAAATCACAATTTGAAGAGCAAAATAAGAAAACACATTAACATAGCACTGGAAGTAATATTTACTTAATTGCAAGCGCAGCTGCGAAATACTTGGTGCAAATCTACATGCATGCCACAACTGTTTCACTGTACAACAATGAAAAACTACAACTACAAAGGAAATTCTCTCTATAATTACGTGCTAGCAATAAACAATAGCTACACTAATTACACAAACTACAAGAAAAAATCAGAAGTTTCCAGTGAGGTATCCTCGGCTAAGGGTCGACATATGAAATGTCCCCTTTGAACAATTATACATGACTGTGCTTAAACTGGCACACAATATTTTTAGCGCAACGCAAACTGACTTTCAATAATCCCTACAAAAGAGTGGCCCTGACTAACATTAACCTATACCTTTCACAAATCACTTACCTCACAAAAATCTTCATTACTCGAACTACTGCAATACAGCGAGCGCCACTACTGCCAGCTAAATAAAAGATTCAAACTTAACAGTGTTCAAAAGTCATAATATATATATAGCAGTTCATGACATCCAGTCTTACAAATGTACTGTCTCTTATGGACACACGTCCAGATCATCCGCTCTCAAAATTCCGCCATCTCTCTCCCCACATCCACCTCTGCTGGCGGCTCACCTCCAACTGCGCAACGCTACGCGCTGTTAACAGCCAACTGCCCAACACTACAATAGCCAACAACAATGCATACCAGCCACAGACTGCACGCAGCGCAGCCAGTGATTTTCATACAGAGCGCTACGTGGTGGTGGCGTTACCAGTATAAGAACCTAAACAGCCTACTTACATCTCTAGGGATGCTGAAAGACAACATCCGACGCCAATACCTCAACCATAACTCCGGACATGCTTTGCTGTGCTATTTACAACATTATTCGTCGACTACAGCTATTGTTGAGGAATGATGGTGGACATATTGAGCATTTCCTGTAAGGAACATCATCTTTGCTTTGTCTTACTTTGTTATGCTAGTTATTACTATTCTGATCAGATGAAGCGCCATCTGTTGGACATTTTTTGAACGTTTGTATTTGTTTTGTTCTAATAAAACATCATGTCATTCCAAGCCTCTGTGTCAATTTGTACCTCTCTATCTACATTATTCCGTGATTTATTCAGTTTTAAAATATATACTGACTTTTTGATCACCCGGTATAAGAACCTGGTAATAGTGCTAAATCACGCACTCGTAATTTAACTCATAACATAACCCAAGAGCTGAATACGACAGGACTCCAGCATGTAATAAATTTTTCCATCATTAAGCTCCTGCTTTATATCTCTGACCACATTACCTAAATACCAGCAGACTACCAGAAAATCGAAACTCTGGTTATTTCGGTGTGCACAGAAATGCACTTAGATATACATTCCTTGCCCGTATCTCTAGTAGGGTCAAAACAGGCACTCCTCATTCACACAGGTAACCAATAACTTATGCACCAGTGGTCAATATGGAACAGACATGGGCGACCGAACACGGGGAGGTTCAAAAGTGGTTCAAATGGCTCTGAGCACTATGGGTCATCAGTCCCCTAGAACTTAGAACTACTTAAGGACATCACACACATCCATGCCCGAGGCAGGATTCGAACCTGCGACCGTAGCGGTCGCGCGGTTCCAGACTGAAGCGCCTAGAACCGCTCGGCTACTCCGGCCGGCGAATAGCACGAATTTCAGTATACATATATACAGCAGGACTTTAAAAACCTGAATGATTCCCACCGTTTGATTCTGTAGCGTATACATTCCAAAGCCACTTTCACATTTTCACATCGTTTAGCAGCGCAGACAAGACCATTGCTCTCTGACTAGACGCAGTACATGCTCGCCGACGGCACGTACGGCTCCGGCGGCAGCCTCACTGCCTACGCGACAGAAAGATGCAGAGCATCCGCAAAGAGCGACCGCCGACAACCAGACTGCACACCCGATCGCCAACCAAACGACAAAAACCAGCCCCCTCCCCACAGTGTCGTGCGCTTAAATATCTGAAAAGCGACCAAAGAGAAAAACCACGGCCACGCGATACAGAGTCGATGGCAGATATTTTAAACGAATACAGAGAACCGACTTGCGTCAACGGCGCCACGTATCAATAAGCAGTATGAAAATTCAGTTTCGTAAAATGTGAACATGAATCGTAGAAATTTAAGAAAGATTTGCACAGTTACGTACCAAAATGAGCCTTGCAAATGTGTGAAAGAAGATTTAGAACTGCTCGTGAGAATTAGTGCACCATTACCGATTGAGTTCTACGAGACTGAATACTCTGAATTGCAAGTGAGATGAACATTACTGATTTGTAGGCTTCTCTAACCTGGATAAACAGGCTCATGAAATTATACGGAAACGGAAGCAGCGAACTATGAAGTTCACCTCTAGTAAACGTGTAGAAGAGATGTCATTAACAGGTAACACTAAAGAAATATTCATTGCTGAAGTGTAGACGAAGCTTCTTGTTACCACCTAAAATGCTGTTTACACACTGAAGAGACAAACATTGTGACTACTGCCTGGTGGCTTGACGCGGTAATGAGAGTGTACAGGGCGAAGAAAAATTCGCGCACTCGGACCTCACGACGCAATTCCTCGTAAGTTAGCAATACAAAAACGTCTCTCACAAATGTTTGTCCTCTGCATATTACAGGCAATAAATGGACGTTAAAGACTGGTACTCTGCCAACACTGTATTCACATGTGTGGTAATTATCTCTGTCAGCACGCAGGACTAGGGCTGTGAAGTAGGTGCAGTGGCTGGCATTTTGGGTTAGGATGCGGCAGGTCGAGGATTCTAATCTGGGTCAAGACGTATTTGTTTGTGTTTGCCAATTTTTTCTGCCATATAACACTGTACGATACACCGTTTCTTACGCAACATGTATCCGACGTTTACATAGTACATATTTGGAAATTATTTGCAAACCACGTTCTGACGTAACGAAATGTAATGGACCAGAACGTGGCAAGAGTATTAGTTGGTATGTTAGTTGGTACTAATCGATGGGACCACTGGGGGAGAGTACACAGGAAACAGGTTGAGAATTTAGTAGATGAAGCGGTGTGAAACAGTTCGCGTCCAAGACTTGCAACAGACTTCTTTAAAAGCTGGCCAGTGAAAACGATTGTACTTCCATTTCTATGTTCGTAGCATGTAAGTGCAAAAATTTTGCAGTAGACTACGCAGAGTACGTTTATCAAATAAAAACAAATACGCCTCGACCCCGAATCGAACCCTTCACCTCCTGCATGGCAACCCAAGACGTTATCCTCTGCACTACCTGAACAACACCACCTCGACACTCTGACAGAGGTAGTTACCGAACAAATGATTACAGTGTTGCCAGATTGCCAATCCTTAACGTCCACTTACTGATGAAAATATGTTCAGGACGAAATTTTGCGAGACATTTTTGTATTGGTAGTATGTGAAGAATCGCACTGCGAAGTCCGTGTGGGCGAATTTTTCTTCACCCTGTATAAGGCGAGGGGCAGAGACGAATGGGGAATCATTCTGGCAACGATAGGGAAACTAAAGAGGCAGTTCTACTGACACAAGCAAGTTTAACAAAGAGCAGGTTGTATGGACCGGACCTGGAAACGACCATATCGGAAAAGACGAAGCTGGTCAACTGTTCGCATGCTGATATCGTGAACATCTACGGAAGGTGGTTGAAGGACGGTGAAACCACGAGAAGACGACAATGTGTTGGGCGTCCACTCTTATCACAGAACGTGGATGTCAGAGGCTTGCCTGACCTGAAAAGCTGGGATAGGCGGAAATCTATGGCAGATCTGGAGAAAGAGTACAATGGTGGTGCAGGTACAAGTGTTTCTGAGCACATTGTTCTGCGCATACTGTTGAACATGGGGCTCCGTAGCAGACGACTCTTACTGTTCCTTGTTAACCCAACAACATAGTTAACAACTGTAGTGGGCTCGGGATCATCGAGATTCGACCTTGGACCAATGAAAACTTGTCGTTAGACCAGGTCGATGGACGTGTCCGGATTTTATATCATCCAGGCGAACGGCTACTCGAAACGTGCACTTCGCCACGGACGCAGGCCCTTTTGGATAACATTAAACTATGGAGGACATTCAATAGGTCTTCCACGGATCCTGCGGTAGTAATCGACTGTACCATGACGGCTGCAGAGCACGTGAACATTACAGCGGGACAGTTGATTTCTTCTTGCTTGAAGTCCGTCATAACGGCGGGCACCTTCCAGCAGGAAACTGTCAGTATCGCAAGGCTAGAATCGTGCTACAGTGGTTTGAGGAGTATTACAATGAACTGTATTATAATGTATTATAATGCTTTTGCTACCAACTTCGCCAAATTTGAACCTATTTGGGACGCCACCAGGCGCCAGCTTCGCGTCCAAGAACCACCTGTCCGTAATTTACGGGCGTAGTGTGACCTGTGCTCAGGCATGTGGTACTACATGGCTTCAGAGACCAACCAATGACGTAGCGAATCTAAGCCATGCAGAATCGCTGCTGCAGTGCGTTCCAGAGGTGGACCATCACGCTATTAAGCAGCTGGTCATAAGGTTTTGCTCATCAGTGTATAGCCAGTCAGTCAGGTCTCGTGCAAACCACATTTTATTATTTCGAGCGACAAAAATGGAGTCGCAAGTTGATGAATGCTGTGACACATTAATATGTAAGAACGTCACTGAAGAGTGATTTACTGTTCCTACAGCTTTATATCTGCCCTCGGGAACATAAAGGCAAATTAGGACGAAAAATGAAAATAACGACAACTTACTTGCTAAAATTTTGTAATTTATATAGTACATTCTGTAAAAATGGCAGAAAATAATTTTCAGTGTTACATCCGAAACGTCTTTATATCATTTGCAGACAATAATTCATTGCTTTTGTTGGACTCTGGGGATGGACATAACAATTCTGTCTTTAGGACGACGAAAAGACTGTTAATATAATTCGATGTCCACCCTGAACTAATAGTGTGATTCAGCCTTTCGATAAAACGTTTTTCAACCATCTAAAGAACTTTTCAGAATATTATTGGGTAATATAATTTTCGATAGCTGTTTGTCATTTTATTTTTATCAACGGAAGAGTATTGTTAAACTTCAGTCATTTCTGTATTGTTAGTTTGCATCGCCACATTTTACGAATTTGAGCAAGTATTCCTGGTATACAGCACAATATGCTGTACAAGGGCCACGGCCAATTGTCTGAATAATACTAGTAAATCAATGTGAAGTGCCTGAATGTATTAATTTCTTTTATCAGGTCTGTCTGGTGTAAGGAAAATGTTTGTTTTCGTCTTCCATTAGACTCTTCGCATTTTTGTAATGGCTACAGACAATAAATAAGAAGCGATTTCATTGTTAGCAAAATACACTCCTGGAAATTGAAATAAGAACACCGTGAATTCATTGTCCCAGGAAGGGGAAACTTTATTGACACATTCCTGGGGTCAGATACATCACATGATCACACTGACAGAACCACAGGCACATAGACACAGGCAACAGAGCATGCACAATGTCGGCACTAGTACAGTGTATATCCACCTTTCGCAGCAATGCAGGCTGCTATTCTCCCATGGAGACGATCGTAGAGATGCTGGATGTAGTCCTGTGGAACGGCTTGCCATGCCATTTCCACCTGGCGCCTCAGTTGGACCAGCGTTCGTGCTGGACGTGCAGACCGCGTGAGACGACGCTTCATCCAGTCCCAAACATGCTCAATGGGGGACAGATCCGGAGATCTTGCTGGCCAGGGTAGTTGACTTACACCTTCTAGAGCACGTTGGGTGGCACGGGATACATGCGGACGTGCCATTGTCCTGTTGGAACAGCAAGTTCCCTTGCCGGTCTAGGAATGGTAGAACGATGGGTTCGATGACGGTTTGGATGTACCGTGCACTATTCAGTGTCCCCTCGACGATCACCAGTGGTGTACGGCCAGTGTAGGAGATCGCTCCCCACGCCATGATGCCGGGTGTTGGCCCTGTGTGCCTCGGTCGTATGCAGTCCTGATTGTGGCGCTCACCTGCACGGCGCCAAACACGCATACGACCATCATTGGCACCAAGGCAGAAGCGACTCTCATCGCTGAAGACGACACGTCTCCATTCGTCCCTCCATTCACGCCTGTCGCGACACCACTGGAGGCGGGCTGCACGATGTTGGGGCGTGAGCGGAAGACGGCCTAACGGTGTGCGGGACCGTAGCCCAGCTTCATGGAGACGGTTGCGAATGGTCCTCGCCGATACCCCAGGAGCAACAGTGTCCCTAATTTGCTGGGAAGTGGCGGTGCGGTCCCCTACGCCACTGCGTAGGATCCTACGGTCTTGGCGTGCATCCGTGCGTCGCTGCGGTCCGGTCCCAGGTCGACGGGCACGTGCACCTTCCGCCGACCACTGGCGACAACATCGATGTACTGTGGAGACCTCACGCCCCACTTGTTGAGCAATTCGGCGGTACGTCCACCCGGCCTCCCGCATGCCCACTATACGCCCTCGCTCAAAGTCCGTCAACTGCACATACGGTTCACGTCCACGCTGTCGCGGCATGCTACCGGTGTTAAAGACTGCGATGGAGCTCCGTATGCCACGGCAAACTGGCTGACACAAATGCTGCGCAGCTAGCGCCATTCGACGGCCAACACCGCGGTTCCTGGTGTGTCCGCTGTGCCGTGCGTGTGATCATTGCTTGTACAGCCCTCTCGCAGTGTCCGGAGCAAGTATGGTGGGTCTGACACACCGGTGTCAATGTGTTCTTTTTTCCATTTCCAGGAGTGTATTAAGTACACAAAAATTATCTTGAGAACTGTGTTACGGCAATTATTATAAAATATTTAATTTCAACAAATTAAAGTCCCGATTGATGGTAGTAATGTAACATATCCACTGCTTTGACTTTCTTCTCTCCGCTTGTCACTCGTGTAACAGTTTCATCTGTAACAGTTTAGCTGTTGATATGAAGTGCAAGTTATTCAAAAAAATGAATCATTTGAAACGTTTTTGGTATGGTTAAGTGCTTAAACTTCGCCTGTGTGCACTTTTGACTTCGTTCCACGCAGCGCATCATCATCTTGTCACTGCTGTGTCTGCTTATTGGACGATTCGGCGCTAGACAGGTAGGGCCGTATAAAGCGCTGTAATAATCAGTTCTTCGCAACAGTTAAAAAAAAAAAAAAAAAAAAACACTCGCAATGTGGTTAAGGAGCTAAAATTTTGAGAGTGCTTTTATTTCCGTGTATTCTTCCTGTGTGAAAAATTTCAGGGTAGGTTCCAACATGTCGAATTCGACCACTTCCTTGTAAGATGATTAAAGGTATTATTAGAAATAAAGATAAGGCGGAGAGCTTACAAAACTGCTAAAATAAACGTATACAGAGTGAAATAAATGAACTTAAATCTTAAATTACACAAAATCTCACTGTTTGATATATAGGAAGGAATTTCAAGAAATAATTTACATGTTATTATGGCAGGTCAAGTAACTTTTATTGAATGCTGTACTACACTTCAAAGAGACGAATACATGGCATTACTTTTATTTTTCAACATAATTACCAAGTCTCGGTAAACAATGGTCTGCATGTTTTCTGATGGTTCAATTCTTCTACGACAGAAATCCGCTCCTTGGTCACGGAGACATTCGAGAACCGCTTTGTGAACATTGTCATCGTAGGGAAAGATGTCCTCTTATTCGGAAAGATGAGAATCGCGTGGTGCCTAAGCTGGACTTTCCGATCAGAACCACCTACGACAATGCGACCTTGAGCAAATTGTTGACACAATTTCACTACAGCTGTGCGTGACACTGACTTTGTTCTACATACCAACAGAACCTCAAAATGTATCTGCAAGCAATTTAGACGTTTTATTCCGTTTGGCGTACTCCAACTTTCGGAGTACGTTTTCAGTTACCGCGCCGACTACTTCACTCAACCCTGTAACACACGCGATATTTGGGGATAGCCGAACTGTGTCTGCAGGGAACACGGAACATGTAATCTCTTCTGACTTTGGGCCACTTGTTTTGTCCAATGGTCTTAGCGTGGGACGACATGTGTAACTTACTTTCTTAAGTCCCTACATATAATCGCACTAAAACTGTTAGCAAATAGTGCATAAGTTCTTGTACACAGAATAAATCCAGTCGTCATTGTTCAGTTACTTGGTGAACAGAAACGTAAGAAATGAAGAGAGATACTAGGTCATGGGACGAGCGACAGACATACCATATAATGACGTAATGGCAGTACAACACTTAGCCTTACCTGAGTGGCGGCATGGATGACCTCGCAGCTCAGTGGTGATTGCGCTTTCGAGCTATCAGCTGTCATCGTACTTCACCTAAACGAGTTATTACCACTACCGAACAATAAGTTGTTTAAAATGACTGCTCATCGAAAACCAGTAACCTTTCTTGTTACATAAAATTCTGGCAGCACTTTAATTGATGGTGTATGTGGATTGGAGGCTGACTATACCGACTGCGGAAACACATGTTGTAGTTCCCAAGATCACCTGAAGAGCGAGGTTGAATGCTCTTGTGGGATAATATTTAAAATCCCTTCTTCCTTCCATCACCCTTAAAAAATTGATGAACTGATTAAAGTGCACTACTGTTTAGAACAACTCTGAATCGGATCTTTGTAGCAAACTTTGAAAGGACAACTCAGGCAAGTTATTTTGCTAGACTCTGGCGTTTTCGTACTGTCAAGGTAACAGGCATGTGAAGACAGGGATTTATCACACAAAGGTTTATATTCAACATGTTATCAAATGCGACTTGCAAAAATCAGGAAAAAATAATTCTTCGCTAGTCGAACATTATTATGTTGTCATTTCTTCGTCACCTGGGAAATACATACAGAATATTCAAATTGTTGGCCTCATTAATTAATAAACATTTTTCGTTGGAAGTTTCAGTGGCTTCTAGCAATTTTACACAGTTATTGAATATAATCTCGATAGCTCCACTCCTCGCAAGTGTGGCATCACATGTTTTGAAAATATGGCTGTATTTTTCTTTTTCTGTTTGTATACCCGTAAGGACAGCTCATCACAAACCAAACAACTTTTTTCTGCGTTTCTGACCGGAAAGAAAATTTAGTGAAGTGCATTGATTTTCCTGTAGATTCAGCCCACTATAGTCAATATGACCCCAAAAGAACTTTGGAAACACATATTCCCCTTGTTTACAAAACTATTATTTTCAAAATACGAATGTCGTTCAATAAGTAAAGCGCCACATTTTTCTCTTTACTCATCGCCCAACTGTATTCCTATCGCCGGCCGTTGTGGCCGAGCGGTTCTAGGAGCTCCAGTCCAGAACCGCGCTGCTGCTACGGTCGCAGGTTCGAATTCTGCTTGGGCATTACATCCAGTTATACTTTATTCAGATTTATATTTACATTAAAATTTATTTTTGCACTGAGTACCAATAGGGTCAATATGAACCCAATTTAAATTGTTTTCTTTCTTGAAGTATCAGAATAGGATCACTGAAACCTGTAAAGTATGTTTTCATGTTAGTTCATTAAAAAACTACCAATATGAGTAGATGTGGTGTAAATTACTTAGTTCTATACGACCTCTGTGCTACTCAGTGAGACAAAAAATCCTGTTAGTAGGAGGGTTAAAACCTGTGTGTTGAACATAGTAAACCTAGTATAATGTGAAATTCATGCTGAAAACTATAGCAAGCGAGGAGTTGGGTGTGGTAAGGTGCCAGCTCCCCCCCCCCCCTCCCCTCCCAATAAATACACAAAAGATCAATTATTTTTATTTAACAGATTGTGAATGTTGTCGTTACACTTTTTTCTCTTAAAGCGTGAAATTTAACAAGTCAAATGAATGTAATCAATATATATTATAAAAGTAAGTGTGCAATGTGCATGCAGCTAAAACGCAGCAACGAGTCCCGCTACGATCAGGGTAAGCCCTCTGTACCCCGTCCATGAAGAAAGTTCGCGTCTTTACCTGAAGAGCGTGGTTTTGAAGATATAAGAAATGGGAAGTTTCGCCTCCTAGAAACTTCTAGAACATTCGAGAGTATTCGGGACCACTCCACAACATTTCAGAATGTTTTCGAATGACTCTTTGGTAGGAATATATAAAGCAAGACCCGTATTGGGTTCGAACGTCAGTTTCTTATCAGTGAGGAAGGGAGGAACCGAAAAAGATGTGCAGTGAGTGAATAAAGAGAAAAAGTGAGGTGTGAGTAGTTAATGTTATACAGTGACTGAATATAAACCGAAAATAACTTGTGAAAAGTGTGTCAAGCGCAGTTAGTATATTTGTTAATAAAAAGTTTTGTTTGTATTTGAGACAATGCACAAACGTAAAGGAGGTGGAGATCTTGCCAATTATGAAGCAAAATGGCGAAAACAAAAAGAACAGTGAAGAAATAGACGAAGAGCGCAAAGCACGTTTAAGTTTGCAACGAATGGCAGTGAGCACCGTGAGGAGCAGAGAAATCGAAGAACAACGAAATGAACGGATTGAAGAATCAAGAAATGGAACGCAACCTTCTAATAAAAGACTGGAAACTCAAGCCAACCATGAAAATATCGCCCTACAAGAATTGCGGACGAGGACAAGTAAACAGTACAACCTAACAAATGAAGCATTCCACTACGACTCGACGAAAGAGTATGACGAACACAACATATCGTAATTGGAAAAACGGATAACATCTGCCAATTTCGCACCAGGAAAAAATTTATTAGAGAAATACCTTGATTCTGTTGCATGAATGGAAAAATTCGATTACCACTACTGGAAGTTCCTCCGCAGGAATTTCTACATTACAGCTCCGGGGAAACTCCAGAGTCGAAACATTTTCTTCGAAATGTATCACATCGTGGGATCATTACTACCACTACCCAACGACCCGGGTTCGATTCCCGGCGGGGTCAGGGATTTTCTCTGCCTCGTGATGACTGGGTGTTGTGTGATGTCCTTAGGTTAGTTAGGTTTAAGTAGTTCTAAGTTCTAGGGGACTGATGACCATAGATGTTAAGTCCCATAGTGCTCAGAGCCATTTGAACCATTTGAACTACCCAACGAAGACCATAAATTTCTGTAAGTATATTTAATCGGAAATGAAGAAACAGAGATTGATCAACAATGTACAGGCATCAGTGGCTTGAGACGGGAAGTACTCTAAGATGTAAAGAGGATCTCACACAAATACAATCAGCTGATTCACAGATTCAGAACAGCACTAGACCGAATGATTTCTGATGACTTCAAAGTTATAATCTGAGCCGACAAAACACCCTCTGGAGAAAACACGGTCAATTTAATGCAACTCAGATAGGCGAAGTCACCATCGTAATTCTGAACAATGGAAACACAAGCCGGGACATAATTGTACAAAGAAGAAGAGAAGAACTACAACGCGTTGCACAGACACACCGTTCATATGGTTCCGCCCAATATCCGTTAATATTTCTTCATGGAGTGGACGGATATCATTTTAATATGAAACAAGTACAACCTGAAACAGACGTAGAAACATACAAAGAAGGCACTTCCAAGGAAGTCTACGCCTACCGCTTAATGTTGAGAGACAATGAAACATACAATCACATTCTCAACACTCGCCTTTTGTTACAATAATTCCTGGTATATATGTATGCAAAAAGAGAAGCGGAACAGATGCTTTACATAAGACTGAATCAGAAGGGACTGCGCACGAAAGAATACATCCACCCTCGAGACGCAATCATAAATGACGGAAACACTGACGACATTGTAACAAACGTAACCTTACCCTCATCGCACATAATAACTCCGAGACACATGCACGAATACACTCAAGATGCCATGATCTGGATGAGAAAATATGGACGACCTGAGCTCTTCATAACATTCGCATGCAACGCGTCGTAGCCAGAAATCAAAGAACAACTGAGATGCGGACAAGCTCCAATGCATAGACTCAACGTAATAGCCCGAGGTTTCCGTAAAGAATACATGAGACTTATTCAGTTGGTCATAAACAACCTCATCTTTAGAACTGCTAGATGCCGGATGTACACAATCGAATGGCAAAAACGAGGACTGCCTCACTCACGCAATCTCACATGGCTACACCACAGAATTCATCCCAAGGATATCGATAAAATCATCCAAGCTGAATTTTCCAGTACACAAGAATTTCCGGAAATGTACGACACAGTAGTGAAAAACATGATTCACGGACCATGCGAACCATTAAGCCCCAATGCATCATGTATGAGTGATGAAAAATATACAGAAGAATACCCAAAAGCCTCGTGATGACTGGGTGTTGTGTGACGTCCTTAGGGTAGTTAGGTTTAAGTAGTTCTAAGTTCTAGGGGACTGATGACCATAGATGTTAAGTCCCATAGTGCTCAGAGCCATTTGAGCCATTTTTTTTGAATACCCAAAACCATACTTGGGCGACACAAAAACCGAAGTTGATGGGTATCCAAAATACAGAAGACGATCACCCAAGAACGGTAGCTTCCCAGCAAAAGTACCAATACGTGGCAGCGACGAAATGAAAATAGATAATACGTGGGTAGTACCATAAAACATAATAGTTTCCAAAATGTTCCAAGCACACATAAAAATAGAATACTGCAATTCAGTGAAATCCATCAAATATCTCTGTAAGTATGTGAAGGAAGGCAGTGGCATGGTAATATTTCAAATAGCCAAAGACAGCGAACAATGAGACAGAAAAGATGAGAACGTCATGTACCAATGGGAAGATACATCAACAGTAATGAAGGACCGTGGCGGATTTTCGGTTTTCTCACACACAAACACGAACCGACTGTGCAACATCTAGCAGAACATTTGGAGAATGGGGAAAGGGTCTACTTCACAAAAGAGACCGCCAGAAAAACGGCAAGCAAGCTGCCTCAGAACACAACGTTAACAGCTTTTTACCAACTGTGCCTAACGGACCCATTTGCGAAAACATTAGTATATTTCGACGTCCCTACCTATTATACATAGAACACAACAAGAAAAATCTTTCAATGACGAAAACAAGGAATACCCATAGAAGATCACCCAGGAATCAAGGAATCATTAAAACTGACGCACAAGGCTCAGTATACACCGTACATTCGAACAACGGATGTTGATACTCGAAATATGGGGACCAACAAGTTTCATAGAGCTCAAGACTGTTGACGGTTAGCTATGGCAAACGTGCAGAGAAGCATGCCGACGCTTAGGACGACTGGAAAACGACAACCACTGGGAATTAAAATTATAAGGAGCCTTACTCACAGCCTCAGCTGGACAAATGAGAGACTCATTCGCATAGTTCTAAAACATGTAACCCATCGATTCCAAAACAGACATGGGACTCCTTCAAAGAGAGTATGAGTGATGACGTACTGTATCATATCTAACGAACTCATCTTGAACTGACCATCGAATTCAACGACGACATCTTCAACGCCTAGAAAATAAATGTTTAGCAATAAACAACCAGATCTTAGTACAACCTGGGGTGCAAGCATCACGAGAAGAGGCTACCAGGGTGCTAAACATCGAAATTACAAAGGGAAAAACCTACAGCATCAACTAACTACTTCAATACATTGCTCACAAAAAATCTCTCCTCAATGACAATGAAAAGGAAATTTACAACGTCATCATGGAGGGGATCGACAACAACAATGGCGGAATTATATACTCGAACGCACCAGGCGGCCCTAGGAAAACGTTTCCAATAAATGTATTGATGACGGAAATACGTGCTGAACAAGACGTCGCACTTGAACTGGCGTCATCCGGCACTGCAGCCACTCTTGTGGAAGGAGGACGAACTGCCCATTCCGCCCTACAGCTACCCTTGAATATAGCAGAAGAACACTTCTCGGTGTGTAAAATATCAAGAGCATCTGGACGGGGTGAACTTCTAAAGCAAGCTAAAATTATCGTCTGGGACGGATGCATACTGGCACATACAAAATCACTCGAAGCTATGGACCGAACATTACAAGACTTGCGAGGCAACGCTGAAGTGATGGGAGGAACTCCACCATACTCTCAGGAGATTTCCGACAAACACTTCCAGTTTCCCCCAAGTCAACACCAGCAGACAAAATCATTGCATTCTTAAAAAAAATCACATCGTTGGCCACAAATACAAATACAGCGACTAACAAAAAAAAAAAAAAAAGAGTTGAGGTATCGAAAGACGAGACAAAGTACACTTTGTTCAACAAATTTTTCAAATAGGAGAAGGCAAATATCCTACTGACCAAGCGAACGGCCTCATTAAACTCACCAGCTATTTCTGCAGCATAGCCACTGCTGATAGCGTACTCATCGACCAAATTCATCCAAACGTTGTTCACAACTATAGCAATCCGGACTGGCTATTTGAAAAAGCAATTTTGCCAACTAAAAATAATATTCTCGATGATATCAACTTTAATATTCAAAAGAAAATTCGTGATGAAGAGAGAGTATACAGATCGATCGACGGGATGGTAAACGTTGAAGAAGTGTGAACTTCCCTAGAGAGTTTCTAAATACTTTGTAAGTATCAGGTATGCCACTACACTGCCTTCGACTTAAAATTGAATCTCCGATCCTACTACTCAGAAGTCTCAACTCATCAAAACTATGTATTGGAACAAGGATGGTCACGAAACAACTAGTGAATGACATTATCGAAGCTGAACCTATGACTGGAAAATAAAAAGGACACACACTGTTTATCCACAGAACACCACTGTTCTCTACTGAACTGCCATTCCAATTCAAGACTGCAATTTCCAATCACATTAACGTACAATTTTACAATTAACAAAGCCCAAGGACAAACTTTAAAATATTGTGGCATGAACCTCAAAGACTCTTGCTTGTCTCACTGAGAACTATACGTAGCTTGCTCTCGTGTAAGAAATACGAAAAAATGTACATGTATACCCCGGATAACAAAATGAAAACTGTTCGTTCTAAACAAGTATTCTAAATCGTTAGAACATGTTTTCAGTAAAAAATTTTACCTCTTATATTTTTACAAGTTTTGTAAATAGTTAGAATATGTTTTCAATAAATGTTTTTTACTTCTTGTACTTTAAAGTTTATCCCTTTATTCCACCTACCACACAAACTCATATGAACTCCTTAAGCGAAACCGGGTACCCCAGCTAGTTATTTGTAACCATCCAAAAAATCAGCAACTAAGTTTTAATATTTCGAATTTAATGAATATTAATTTGAAATTTCAAATGGAGACCTTGCATAGAGCTTCGCCTCACTCAGGTGGTTCCGTCCCAAAATAAATTCAATAAACCACAGTATGAGTTCAGGTACTACTAAAACAGACAGAAAAACATTTCAGTTAACAGATGTTCCAGAATAATACATCATGCATGAATAAACATTTCGTTAACACAGCAGGTAAAAACGCATCAGATCACACCAAGCAATGAGCAACAACAACAAATATAACCTTTACGTAAATCAGAGTAAGACTACTTGAACTCTAAACTCTCGGAAAAATTACGACGGTAATGGGGTATAAAACAGGACATTTTGTACTTAATTTGTTGTGTAACGTACCTTGGAGATTTAATAATTGCAATTAACCAATACACGGCCTATGAATTATGATGTCCTTTGAACGAAACAGGAGTAGTAAAATTTACGATGATTTAGTAGCAGTGTAACACTTTCCTGTCCTTACTGTTCTAGGGTTAAGGAACTCGAGATTAACAACACATAGCCAAACATGCAATTAGGAATAATTCAAATCAGTGCCAAGAGATAATGTACCAAAGTATGTAACTTGATTTTAAGTTATGATAACTCGGGTTAGTTCTACAAAAGAATGTATAAATATAACTTATACAACAAGACCAATACAGGATAACTGAACTTACTGTAATCGTGAGTACCGAATAAGTTATATATAACCAACAAAAATAGTATTCATAAATTACGAACAGCGCTCATACCCAACAGGAACTAGACAACCTGCCACGAATAAGCGCGGTATAAACAGTTTTAGCAATGTAAGTTGCCAAGTTGAAACTTGTTGAACTTCTTAAATAAAATTAGAATGATATGAAACCTAAAATATATAATACACACAGTTGAAATAAAACTGCTGCGCAGGAGATAGCTCCGAATAACTGTACGTACAGTCTACACACTAAGGTGACCGTTCCCGGTATATTTTTGAACTGCTGTTTATTGTAGAGTGAACAGTTTTGAGTCAACCAGTGGAAAGCAATGTTCCATGTAATATATCATAAGTTTTTATGTTTACGTTCCTGTTCCATTACAATAGTGGTGGTCTTTAAATCATTGACGAGTACGGAAAGTTGTCTTCGTTAGAGTCTACAACGACGGCTGTTAAACATTTTAATGACAGAGGCATACTGTACACATCCACAATGATTGACTAAAATTACTAAAATTGACTAAAATATGAATAAGTATTGGAAAACAGCACGAGGTGTAAACCAGCTGATCTTGTGAAGTAAATGAATGTGATCGTACAAAACTAAGGTGAATGCATTGTCTCTCACGGACTTTGGTTCTTTCAGGGGTAGATAGAAATGTTTGGTGTACATGTACGAGGGGTGTTCAATACAAGACTTTTTTTTCTGAAAGCTGGTTGGTGTTATTCAGGATTCTGATACATCAGTTTACGAGTATTCCCCACTCTTTTGCCTACAAAACCCTGTTTTTCAACATAGTCTAAGTCCAATGTGATGGCCTTACGCCACTTTACTGGGCGGCCCTGTATGCTACTCTACTGGATACCACTCTACTGGACGAGGTCGCAGTGAACGTCTTGCTGTATCAATAACCTCTCCATCATCCCCGTACATTCTGCTTCCCGCGGAGAGTATCTTTCATTGGGCCAAACAGATGGAAGTCGGAAGGTGCGAGATCCGGGCTGTTGGGTGGACGAGGACGAACAGTCCAATAAAGTTTTGTGAGCTCCTCTCGGGTGCGCAGACATGTGTGAGCTTGTGTTGTCATGGAGGAGCAGAAATTCGTTTTCATTTTTGTGGCGACGAACACGTTGAAATCGTTTCTTCAGTCTCCTGAGCGCAGCACATCGGACTTCAGAGTTGATGGTTGCACCGTGAGGGGGGACATCAAATAGAATAGTGACTCACCATTCTTTTGTTCACTCCGCAAGCGCTTGAATATCTGAGACGCTCCGGTTCTAGGCCAAAAGATACTCAATGACAGCTCTCTGTTTGGAACGCTCCTCCATGAAGACGCCTTTTTGAAGGTTACGTACAGCACTGCCACCTATCGGCTCGTCATGAAGCTGTGGGGGCTGAAATGTGGACATTCCATGACGTTCCACAACAAATCCTACATTTGTTCAACAAAAACTAGCCAAGAAAAAAAAGAGTATTTTCTTGCGTAGCTATTGCCGGATGCCCAGTACTGAGCAGGCGGCCACTGGTTAGCAGGCAGAGGGTAGGCTTTGCGCTGGCGAGTTTACGGCTGCGGGCTAATGTGGCAACGGAGGCGCGTGTTACGCGGGTTCGCTTTCCTGGGAACACTCTCCAGCCCACAGGCGCGGCGTGGCGCTGCGTTACAAATGAAACACCCAACAGCGCCGTAAAGAAGCGGGCTCCGAGTGCGGAACAGCGCCGGCCGGCCACCGCCGCCGGCTGGATGGCGTGCTAAAGACCGCCAGTAACGCTAGTTTATAGGCGCACCCAGCCGTTTCGTTTCGTTTCCTTTCCTCGAGCCACGGCGGGGACGCCCGTCGATCGACAGAGCTCGCCGCACGCACAGCGCGTGTGCGCGCGCTACGGCCGGCAGACACGCGACCGATGGCCTGCGTGCCGATCGGCCGCGGTTTACTCGCCAGGGAGCTTCCATTGATTGTCAGTAGTAGCCACTGTGGACGAGCGGTGAGCCTGGCAGGTTATCGAGAACTTACTCTGATTGTTCGAACTCCACATCTTGGACCGAGACATCCCTTTTCGTTTTACGCTGCGACATGAAGTCTTGCACAGGACGGTGGCCAATATATGAATAATGAGCGCGTCTTTTACGCCTCTTTTGGTCACCAATAACAACAGTCTTCAATCTTTATTTATTGACGCGTTTTGGATGTAGCCTACCATCAGGACATCAGGTAAGAGAATTTAATACAGCTCATCGTATCACACGATTTCAGTCTTGTCACGTGACACGATCCTCTGGATTAAGTCCTTTTATCTCATATTCTGATGATGGGCTGTAAATAAAGTTTTAGCAAATGGACTGTTCCCACTTTGCAGCGGAGTGTGCGCTGATATCAATTTCCTGGCAGACTAAAACTATGCGCAGGACCCATACTCGAACTCGAAACATTTGCCTTTCGCGAGTTTCGGTCCGGCACTCAGTTTTAATATCCCAGAAAGTTTCGAGGAAACTGTTGTTATTGGACGCCAACAAGCCGTGAAAGAGACGTGTTGAGACGTTTCAGATCGCTAACCACTTCTTGATGACACCACCCAAAACGAGAACGATAATAGCTATTGGATGCTGTAATAAAAGTTCTGATATTGTTTCGTTTCCATTTATTTGCAACTGTATCAAGCCGCGAGGATTCAAGCAACGGCTCTGATTTAATGTATAAAAGGGAACGTTCAATTGAAGGATCTTCTAAAAAGCTATGTTGGATCATGCCTGCTTTACGTTTATACTAGAATAAACCACTTAGAATTTGCCTACGAACTATTTCATTACTTTCAGAAAATTACAGTGGGCTACCGATTCAGTTGATTCCTGAAGTATTCTCTTAGAACGAAAATTTCAAATTGGTTCAAATGGCTCTGAGCACTATAGGGCTTAACATCTGAGATCATCAGTCACCTAGAACTTATAACTACTTAAACCTAACTAACTTAAGGACACACGCTTTACATCCAAGCCTGAGGCAGGATCTGAACCTGCGACCGTAGCGGTCGCGCGGTTCCGGACTGAAGCGCCTAGAACCGCTCGGCCACCACGGCCGGCACGAAAATTTAGGTTAGAATATACTGTCATACACACACACCAGACATACCTTGGTTTACCATAACGCCACAGCACGATACGGGCCCCAAACCGTCGTCAAGAAAAAAAATGATTGAGAAAGAATAACAGAGAAAAATTGGACAATTTTTAGTGAAGCTGAACTAAAATCAAGCGATTCGAAACACAGGTTGTTTTACGTGTAATTTTGGAAATAAATTATCAGATTCCGGTGAGTAAAGCGTACATAACGCAGTAAGATTTTATCCGTGTAGTTCCGGGTCCACATTGACACAGATAATTGGCAAACATGTTCCGTTGAAACTACTGAAATTTCATTTCAAATTTAAAATGTAGATAATGTTTATAACTTCGCAGAATCCTAAGGCGTACGTCCAATAACAAGGGGTTGGTCTTCTCCATAGGTGTGCAACCACAGTGTCAGATTGCTACGCAAAGGGCCCGTGTTCAGGTCCCAGTACTCTGATGGAAGGATTGGAATGATGCCAGCTGCGAAGCTGCTTGAGTCGGAAGTAGCCACTTCCTCGTGACGAAATCCGACGGCAGCTGCGAGAGTGGTGAGCTGCCCTCGTGTCTGTCAGAACTGCATCAGAATGAAGCCATTGGCAGAGGGTGGCACGGCTGCCTGTCAGCATCAAATGATGCTCAGGACCGGACGCAGAGTACAAAGGTAGAGGCTTCATCACAAATTGCCGAGAGAAACCATAATACGGGGTACAATCTTTTTCTGTCTGGTCATCACAAAAACTCTTGAGAGGGGTTGCATTGCAGATCTACATCTACATTTACATCCATACTCCACAAGCGGCGGAGGGTGTCTTGAGTACCTCTATCGGTTCTCCCTTCTATTCCAGTCCCGTATTGTTCGTGGAAAGAAAGATTGTCGGTATTCCTCTGTGTGGGCTCTAATCTCTCTGATTTTATCCTCATGGTCTCTTCGCGAGATATACGTAGGGGGGAGCAATATACTGCTTGACTCCTCGGTGAAGGTACGTTCTCGAAACTTCAACAAAAGCCCGTACCGAGCTACTGAGCGTTTCTCTTGCAGAGTCTTCCACTGGAGTTTATCTATCAACTCCGAAACGCTTTCGCGAATACTAAATGATCCTGTAACGAAGCGCGCTGCTCTCCGTTGGATCTTCTCTATCTCTTCTATCAACCGTGTCTGGTACGGATCCCACACTGGTGAGCAGTATTCAAGCAGTGGGCGAACAAGTGTACTGAAACCTACTTCCTTTGTTTTCGGACTGCATTTTCTTAGGATTCTTCCAATGAATCTCAATCTGGCATCTGCTTTATCGACGATTAATTTTATATGGTCATTCCATTTTAAGTCACTCCTAATGCCTACTCCGAGATAATTTATGGAATTAACTGCTTCCACTTGCTGACCTGGTATATTATAGCTGAATGATAAAGGATCTTTCTTTCTATGTATTCGCAGCACATTACACTTGCCTACATTGAGATTCAATTGCGATTACCTGCACCATGCGCCAATTCGTTGCAGATCCTCCTGCATTTCAGTACTATTTTCCATTGTTACAACCTCTCGATATTTTTACGGCATCATCCGCAAAAAGCCTCAGTGAACTTCCACTGTTATCCACAAGTTCATTTATATATATTGTGAATAGCAACGGTCCTACGACACTCCCCTGTGGCACACATGAAATCACTCTTACTTCGGAAGACTTCTCTCCATTGAGAATGACGTGCTGCGTTCTGTTATCTAGGAACTCTTCAATCCAATCACACAATTGGTCTGATAGTCCATATGCTCATACTTTGTTCATTACGACTGTGGGGAACTGTATGGACGCAGGCACGCAAACTAGATGCACAACTCACAACAGAGTACTTTATGAGCACAACCTGCTATGTGGTTGAAGCAAGTGGTGTCCGCAGCAACTACGCTGTATGCGTGAAAACTGTCGGTTCTTGAATGTGTACATGACTCATTCTGATTTGCCGTTACTGTTTTCACTGCATGCAGCATCTGATCAAAAGTATTTGGATACCTATCAGCGGACACTGATATTAGGCGCGTCTGTACTTCGTGTTTATAGCTGCTTGAATTCTGCTGGGACACTTTCACTTAGGTGTCTCAATGTCTATTGAAGACTGTCAGCCCATTCTTCCTCGAGACCCGAAGCTAGAGGAAGTACTGATGTCTGATGCTGGAGTCTGGAGCGAAATCGACGTCATAACTCATCCCAAAAGTTTTCCATGGGTTCAAGTAGGGAACACTGGGTAGGCCAGTCCATTTCAGGAATGTTATTGTCTACAGACCTTCACCTCACAGATGCTGCTTTATGATAGGTTTCATATCCGAATTGTTCCTCTGCTATACGCAGTATACGATGCTGTAAAGTATGTTCATATTCTCTCGTATGTTCATAAGCATAAGGAAGTCACAACACCCTAATCTCGAAAAACACCCTTGTATTGCAACACTGCCTTGTCCATACGTCACTGTTGGCAATAGATATGAGGGCATGTAACGTACTCCTGGAATCAGCCAAACCCATACCCTTCCCTCCCACTGACAGAGGATGTAGCGTGATTTATGACTTCAAACAGTCGTCCACCGTCCAGTGGCCTCTCTCCTTGTACCACATTAAGTCTCGCTTAGCATGGACTGCAAAAATGTGTACTTTATGAGGAGCTGCTCGGCTGTTGTATCTCATTCTTTTTAGCTCCCTGTGCACAGTCATCGTGATAGCCGGACTGCTGGTAGCACTTGGAGCACACGAGTGATCCCTTCCGATGATTTCATGCGATTTTTTACAACCACGCTTTGCAATGCTCCTCGGTCCCTGTCCGTCAGTACATTAAGTCCGCGTGGTCTTGGTTCAGCTGCGGTTCTCCTTCGCATTTCCATTTAAGTACAGTGAACCTGAATAGCTTTAGAAGGATTGATGTGTCCCATTGATGTGTTCCTGATGTATTTCTTACTCAGGTGGCATCCAATGACTAGTCAACATTCGAAGTTGCAAGACTGCAGTGGTCTTACGGTTTTATTTGAAAGACTATAGGTCGCTGCAGGTTTACACCCTGTACACCCTGATAGCAATCGCTTTAACTTGTAAACTTTCCACTTGTCTACTTGGCCATGCGTCTGTTAATGAAATCTGCTCTCTGACAATGGTTCTTATTGTTAGTCTGCATTATAGGTTATCACTGCAATCAGAATTCTGAGAAAAATTAATACAATGCTGGCCCTGTCATTATTGTACTCAATTAGTGATGAACGATTAATGAGAGTAATCTTTTATAAAAATGGCAAGACTTTATTAATCAAAAAATAGGACAAACAACAGAAGATGAGCGAGATGAGAAATATATCATGAATGGCTGGTAAAAAACAGAAGCAACAAATAATTAGCACTCCACTGGGTGGCGTTTATTTGGCAAAGGCTAAAGTTTATCTGTTTACTATACACTACTGACCGTTAAAATTGCTACACCAAGAAGAAATGCAGATGATAAACGGGTATTCATTGGACAAATATATTATACTGGAACTGACATGTGATTACATTTTCACGCAATTTGGGTGCATAGATCCTGGGAAATCAGTACCCAGAAAACCACCTCTGGCCGTAATAACGGTCCTGATACGCCTAGGCATAGAGTCAAACAGAGATTGGATGCTGTGTACAGGTACAGCTGCCCATGCAGCGTCAACACGATACCACAGTTCATCAAGAGTAGTAACTGCCGTATTGTGACGAGCCAGTTGCTTGGCCACCATTGACCAGACGTTTACAGTTGGTGAGAGATCTGCAGAAAGTGCTGGCCAGGGCAGCAGTCGAACATTTTCTGTATCCAGAAAGGCCCGTACAGGACCTGTAACATGCGGTCGTGCATTAACCTGCTGAAATGTAGGGTTTCGCAGCGATCGAATGAAGGGTACAGCCGCGGGTCGTAACACATCTGAAATGTAACGTCCACCGTTCAAAGTGTCGTCAATGCGAACAAGAGGTGACCGAGACGTGTAACCAATGGCACCCCATACCATCACGCCGGGTGATACGCCAGTATGGCGATGACGAATACACGCTTTCCATGTGCGTTCACCGCGGTGTCGCCAAAACGGATGCGACCATCATGATGCCGTAAACAGAACCTGGATTCATCCGAAAAAATGACGTTTTGCCATTCGTGCACCCAGGTTCGTCGTTGAGCACACCATTGCAGCGCTCCTGTCTGTGATGCAACGTCAAGGGTAACCGCAGCCATGGTCTCCGAGCTGATAGTCCGTGCTGCTGCAAACATCGTCGAACTGTTCGTGCAGATGGTTGTTGTATAGCAAACGTCCCCATCTGTTGACTCAGGGATCTAGACGTGGCTGCACGATCCGTTACAGCCATGCGGATAAGATGGCTGTCCTCTCATCTGCTAGTGATACGAGGCCGTTGGGATCCAGCACGGCGTTCCGTATTACTCTCCTGAACCCACCGATTCCATATTCTGCTAACAGTCATTGGATCTCGACCAACGCGAGCAACAATGTCGCGATACGATAAGCCGCAATCGCGATAGGCTACAATCCGACCTTTATCAAAGTCGGAAACGTGATGCTACGCATTTCTCCTCCTTACACGAGGCATCAGAACAACGTTTTACCAGGCAACGCCGGTCAACTGCTGTTTGTGTATGAGAAATCGGTTGGAAACTTTCCTCATGTCAGCACGTTGTAGGTGTCACCACCGGCGCCAACGTTGTGTGAATGCTCTGAAAAGCTGATCATTTGCATATCACAGCATCTTCTTCCTGTCGGTTAAATTTCGCGTCTGTAGCACTTCATCTTCGTTGTGTAGCAATTTTAATGGCCAGTAGTGTAACAACAACAGGTCTTGCTATTGAAAGTCAGTTGTCTGCACGAAGCGTCTAACCTGTGCAATCCTTGTGCATTTCACGACAAATTTCTGACGTTACGAATTCTCTGTATTCATTTTCATTAGAAATGGTCCAATTTGCAACTCTGCATCATTCACTAGCATTTTATTTCAGCTATGCTAAGCCATTATTAGATACGTTCAATATTCACTCATGCAGTATCTATGTGAGGTAAGATCATGCTAGTGATACCCGTAATAACGTTATTTTAGCATGACGGTAACAAATATGAGATTTTTAATGGTAGGTTTCATGAGAAACAAGCACAGTGTATTCTTATGGAAACGTATAAAAATCAGGAACGCTATAATGGCATTTGATAACAAAAAGAGAGTAAAATGCTTTACAGTGCATTAACGCCCGAAGCGATGCATTTCACTAGAGAAGTCGATAAACGTGTTAAATATGGCTTTGAAGTCTGTAGTCACATCCTATTTTGACTGCTACTTCCTTTTAAGAACGCATATCGACCATGCAAAGCATGTTCCTTGCAATTAGGACAGAGGTGTGCCGTGCTGTTTTTCGTAGCAGAAACGGGTAGAGTTTTCATAAAGTCAGGCCAAATGCCAAAATGCTTCTTGCAAAGGTTTTTTCAGCTATCATTTTCCTGTTGTTACTAAGGTGCATAATCTTCAGAACCTGTAATCGTTGGTTGACCATTAATTTCCTCTCCTGATAGCAAAACGGAGTAAAAATGAAAACGCACTTCTGGAATCTCAAAATTCGCCAACTACTTGACAGGCACATACCTCGCTTGCTCAGTTTCTAAAGGGATTGCAACTGCTGCCGTAAACCATTCACTTCCTGCCTAGTTTTGCCAAACGTTTCGATGTGAACAGCGACATATGATACAAAGATTTTTTCTACCAGTCCACACACATTATAAAAAAATGTGTGTGTGTGTGTGTGTGTGTGTGTGTGTGTGTGTGTGTGTGTGTGTGTGTTTGTTTTCCACATCTCCTCTTAGACAACTGGAGCGATTTCAACCACACTTAGTGCACACATCCTTTACTGTCAGACAACAGTCGTTGCGGGGGGTAAAAACCACATACATAACATATTTAAGGAGATATGACATCATAAATAATGAGATGCGTGAAAAACTGCTGCATCATGCATAGCGTTTAAATGTGTTACTTCTGTGACACTAACAGTATTTACAATAAGTTACGCAGACAGTATTCACATACGCCGCTAAATGCATCCGCAAATGTGTATCACACATAGTTCAGGAGACATGACGTGATAAACACCGAAATGCGTGAGAATTGTCGCATCATACACGAAGTTTTAATACGCTTATTCTTTACTACTAAGACACTCGGGCCAAATTTAGGAAATCCCTGACGCCTGGCAGCGCGTTTGAGAGTTTTCAACTGCGAAGCTCAGACTGCTGTAGGCGAAGCCATTAGCCATCTATGAAGCTAAGAAGAAGCGTTTCCATTGAGACGTTCGCAAAAGCGCGTTGTGGACACGCAAAGCAGGAGCGTCCAGCGTATAGAAAATGTCCGGGATCACGTTTTGTAATTTGGATACTGCACTTATACGCTTGTACATTATACACATTTCTCTGTACTATTGTTTCATCATTGTATGAATTTTCTGAAAAGCTAATCGTTTGCATATCACAGCATCTTCTTCCTGTCGGTTAAATTTCGCGTCTGTAGCACGTTATCCTCGTGGTGTAGCAATGTTAATGGCTAGTAGTGTACTTACCCTGGCTCAAAACATGGATAACGTAATCTGAAATTATCTAACGCTGTATATAATTTGATGGATTTATTCTGCACAAAAGCTACACTACTTTGGTGCAACTGCGAACAAGTGCTGAGATAGTGATTCTGTTTGCTCTAACACTCCGAAGCAACAATCCTCCACGCCATTCTTGACGCGTAACCCCGTCTCAGGTGACGGTCATGGTGCAAGCATCGGCAGACATCGGTCATGAAGTGGATACTTAACTGTAGAAAGGTACAAACAGCCAAATTTGTGAACTGAAATTATTACAAACAAACTGTCTGTAGTGCTGTGTTTTAATTATTTATTCCTCAAACGTTTCCATGTTACAAATGGGAGTATATTACAATATACACTCCTGGAAATTGAAACAAGAACACCGTGAATTCATTGTCCCAGGAAGGGGAAACTTTATTGACACATTCCTGGGGTCAGATACATCACATGATCACACTGACAGAACCACAGGCACATAGACACAGGCAACAGAGCATGCACAATGTCGGCACTAGTACAGTGTATATCCACCTTTCGCAGCAATGCAGGCTGCTATTCTCCCATGGAGACGGTCGTAGAGATGCTGGATGTAGTCCTGTGGAACGGCTTGCCATGCCATTTCCACCTGGCGCCTCAGTTGGACCAGCGTTCGTGCTGGACGTGCAGACCGCGTGAGACGACGCTTCATCCAGTCCCAAACATGCTCAATGGGGGACAGATTCGGAGATCTTGCTGGCCGGGGTAGTTGACTTACACCTTCTAGAGCACGTTGGGTGGCACGGGATACATGCGGACGTGCATTGTCCTGTTGGAACAGCAAGTTCCCTTGCCGGTCTAGGAATGGTAGAACGATGGGTTCGATGACGGTTTGGATGTACCGTGCACTATTCAGTGTCCCCTCGACGGACACCAGTGGTGTACGGCCAGTGTAGGAGATCGCTCCCCACACCATGATGCCGGGTGTTGGCACTGTGTGCCTCGGTCGTATGCAGTCCTGATTGTGGCGCTCACCTGCACGGCGCCAAACACGCATACGACCATCATTGGCACCAAGGCAGAAGCGACTCTCATCGCTGAAGACGACACGTCTCCATTCGTCCCTCCATTCACGACTGTCGCGACACCACTGGAGGCGGGCTGCACGATGTTGGGGCGTGAGCGGAAGACGGCCTAACGGTGTGCGGGACCGTAGCCCAGCTTCATGGAGACGGTTGCGAATGGTCCTCGCCGATACCCCAGGAGCAACAGTGTCCCTAATTTGCTGGGAAGTGGCGGTGCGGTCCCCTACGCCACTGCGTAGGATCCTACGGTCTTGGCGTGCATCCGTGCGTCGCTGCGGTCCGGTCCCAGGTCGACGGGCACGTGCACCTTCCGCCGACCACTGGCGACAACATCGATGTACTGTGGAGACCTCACGCCCCACGTGTTGAGCAATTCGGCGGTACGTCCACCCGGCCTCCCGCATGCCCACTATACGCCCTCGCTCAAAGTCCGTCAACTGCACATACGGTTCACGTCCACGCTGTCGCGGCATGCTACCAGTGTTAAAGACTGCGATGGAGCTCTGTATACCACGGCAAACTGGCTGATACTGACGGCGGCGGTGCACAAATGCTGCGCAGCTAGCGCCATTCGACGGCCAACACCGCGGTTCCTGGTGTGTCCGCTATGCCGTGCGTGTGATCATTGCTTGTACAGCCCTCTCGCAGTGTCCGGAGCAAGTATGGTGGGTCTGACACACCGGTGTCAATGTGTTCTTTTTTCCATTTCCAGGAGTGTATTAGTGGTGGTTTCATGACACAGTTGGAATTGTTTGGTGCTGAAGGCAATTCAAACAGAAACATTTATGGAAGGTGCTAAGTGCCATCAAATTATCTAGTGCTATGTCCTTAGTCACTCTCCACAGATCTGCAGATAACGTTCTTTGTGCTCATTCTTTTCTAGGTTAGGTATCATAGCCTTTAAATCTTTCTTCTTTTCGTCTATAATTGAATGGGTTGAGGAAATAGGTAGCAGATTGAATGTTTCTTGCATGTTTCCCTTTTCTGAGCACATTCACCTTATCCTTTCCACGTCTGTGTAACATTCTATTATTGCTACATGTGTTAAATCTGTTGAATCATATGTGACGCTGACAGCTTTTGAAATGTTCAAGTTTTTAGTACAGAATATTTCGTCTGCCACAGCTTGAACATTAAAAAAAATCGGAAGTATTCATAGATATTATTTTGAAAGGTCTAACAACCTTTGCTTCCTCGACCATTTTGCATAGGTCGCTTTTTCAACGACTGCATTCTCTCTATCAAGGCAATCTCAGTCACAGGGGAGGAAGCTGTGACCACTAATAAGAAACCGGTGGGTTCTATTCCCGTGAACAACCCATTTTCCACCGCAAAATGAAAAAGAAATACCATCATTCAGTTCTTGTTTTGTGCAGCACAGTTGTCACACTTCAAACAATAAGGTTTTTCTTCGTTGTGATCCCGGTGTTTAACACTTTCAGAATGCATGACGAGATTTCATTTCCACCCCTATCAGCGGTACTCTCAAGCCACATGCACGTGTAAGACTGAAGGGTGTCACCTGCAGGTATTGCCATGTTGTAACAATAAAACATCTCTGAGTGCGTTAGTGTGGACACAAACAGAAGCTGCTGCATATCAATCGATATGCAGGAAAGTGGAACAAACACAACTGAATGGAACATTGCACCATTCTTATGAAATCAGCAGGCAACTTAGCACCATTGCCATCTAGCGGTGGCAAATGTAACCACTTGGACTTCTCGGTGGACGTAACACTTTTCATAAATCCTCCTCGGTATCCTGCACCTTCAAGGCAATTATCACATTTTTCATGAATTTGGCACTTAGCACCTTTCTACTGTTCAGAGTCCAAATATGCAAAGTCGCGGGCTGGGGATCTGTCAGACGGATCGCATTTACTCTCTATCAGATTCCTGAAATCTCGGGAGGTACCAACATGTGACACTGCCGTTCGCTCGTCGTACCATGGACCAATCTGACTCACTTCTATGGCATTGCTCACAAGGAGATCAAACCTCAAGGGGGCAGACCCGATACGAATAAGATTGCCCTCTGCACAGGGAGTTGTCCGAGACGATTAAGGTCCAAATTGCTGGTGGAGCTACGACTTCGTCACAGGTTCCGCAGTTGAGACAAGTGCAGTGCCGAGTGAAGCTCAGCATGAGTGTCCCAAGCACAGCCCACTCACAACAAGAGTCAAGACCAGAATTTCCTCTGCGGCCCCGAGTCTGAATCTGAAGAAGAATTTCCCTCCTTTCCATCTAAATTCGGCAAACTCGTCCTCACACAGGTTTCATGCCAGTCACAAGACTCCATGAGTGCCACTCTGCCCTTTAGCTCATCTGCTCATCGTTCCCGACCGATCTTAACCCAAGTTAATTATATTTTTTTCCATGTTGGCGAAGCAGCCAATGCTTACTCGTAATTTTCCGTGCAGAGGCGAAAAAACGTTATGGTCCCAAATTATGTTTCTCGCGGCTACTTTAGGAAGCATTTTTTGAAGGTTTTTGTTGAGGCCTAAACAGAACAACAAATTTATCACAGGGTTCATCATCTTGACAGGCTGAGCGTTACAGCATGTCCGACCAGGGGCCTCGGCTAAACTAAGAGAAGTGCTTTTGTGTCGCAATGTAGACTTCAGAGCTGTCATAAATATTGCGTTCGACTCTAAAATTCTTCCAAAGGCCCGAGGCTTCCCAAGACACTCAGCAGGCAAAGGGACACCACCACCTGATGGCTTCGTCTATAGCGTCTGTTCCAGGGAGAACATGGAAACAAGCACGCGGATCTTTATGAATTCCTGCTCTGTACGCAATGGGCGTTTACGACACTGTCGAAACATTTCGACCAGGCGACATACTTTCTCTCCTGCGCCCCTCTCCCTGCCGTGGCCAGAAACGCCTAACAGGTAGATCCAGGTAGGCTGTTGTTCGCCTCTTTACCCGAAAGCACTATCTGCAGAGTAATTCTTTGTTCCAGCTTCTGTCCCTGGTAAGTGCTTTAAGATGTTCTTCTCGTAACAGCTGCACGTGGCTTCCAAGGCCCGAATGTTCACTGTAAGATTTACTGTTCAATAAACAAACTGCCTGCTTGTTCTCAGCTCCAGAAAATACTATTCGAAGATGAGATCCCGCATGCATTAACAATGTACCGGGTGATCAAAAAGTGAGTATAAATTTGAAAACTTAATAAACCACGGTATAATGTAGATACAGAGGTAAAAATTGACACACATGCTTGGAATGACATGGGGTTTTGTTAGAACAAAAAAGAAGAAAAAAAACAAAACGTCCGACAGATGGCGCTGGACAACAATATAACTGCTACCGTGACGGGTGAGAGGTACGCCGATATGTTACAGAATCGCATCATCCCCAGACTGGCTGATAAACACCTGCTGGAACGTACGATGTTTATGCAGGATGGCACTCCACCCCATATTGCTAGACACGTGAAAGATATCTTGCGCGTGTCGTTTGGTGATGATCGTGTGCTCAGCCGCCACTTTCGTCATGCTTGGCCTCCCAGGTCCCCAGACCTCAGTCCGTGCGATTATTGACTTTGGGGATACCTGAAGTCGCATGTGTATCGTGATCGACCGACATCTCTAGGGATGCTGAAAGACAACATCCGACGCCAATGCCTCACCATAACTCCGGACATGCTTTACAGTGCTGTTCACAACATTATTCCTCGACTACAGCTATTGTTGAGGAATGATGGTGGACATATTGAGCATTTCCTCTAAAGAATATCATCTTTTCTTTGTCTTACTTTGTTATGCTAATTATTGTTATTCTGATCAGATGAAGCGCCATCTGTCGTGCATTTTTTGAACTTTTGTATTTTTTTGGTTCTAATACAACCCCATGTCTTTCCAAGCATGTGTGTCAATTTGTACCTCTCTATCTACATTATCCCGTGATTTATTCGGTTTTCAAATTTATACTGACTTTTTGATCACGCAGTATATGCTCCAATCAGCGCTTTCTCATGTTGATAACTTCTTCTTTTCTCAAAGAAAATGATGTCTGGGGTGTAATAACATTAAAGAAAAGGTTTGAATACGAAAATAAGTGAGATAGTGAATTGTCCTCCCTCATAGTCACTCAGCTTCACTGACCGACCCATTCTGCTTGCACCGCTTCTCTACTAACTACGCAGTACTTCCCGCCTCCTTTTTATCTAGTGATCAATTCCACATTACAGAGAGGCGCCCGGATACTGCTGAATAGACAGTGTATTTCTCTCCAAGAAATGTCACAGACTGAGACATGGACGTACAGCTTATCTCTCCAGTGGTTTGGGTCGCTTATTCGCCACAGAGACGCGGCAGCCAGCTACGTCGGGTAGCAATCGTGGGGCGGGGAGCGAGGATTACGCGAGGAATCGCGGGCTCCGCTCAGAGCGTGCGCCAGACGGCCCGCCCTCAGGATCTGCGGCGGGATTTGGCGGACGGCGGCCCATCAGCGCCCTGTTGGCCGCGGCCGCCGCTTCCATTTCACGGCGCCTTTGGCGTCGCCTCTGACGTCAGGCGAAGGCCAGATTCCATTGAAGCAACGCTACTCACGGAACGCGTAGCTTACGATGTTCTACACTCGAATCTGAAAGTGTAACAACGAGTAGGCTGACCAGACGTCCTGGTTTTGGTGGTACAGTCCCATTTTTCACATAAATGTCTCGGTGTCCCAGGAAAATCATTCGGGACACATAACTGTCCCGTTCTTTAATCGAGAAAGAAAATGCGTGCAATAATATTTCTTACTTGATTAAATATTTGTGAAAAACAAATTGCCTAAAGTATATTGTTATGAAATATATATTTTCACAATATATACCGCATTTGGTTTAACTCACCTTATACGTAAAGAAAGAATAACAGATACGTTGAAAAGAAGAGCGGTTATTACCTATCCCGACCCCTAACTTTCCGACCTTCCATTTTATGGCCCTCGAGACAAATAAAGCCAAAGCCAAAGGAGGTATAATTGAGCATCACTTAAACCATTTATCCTAATGGACTGCAACCACATGAATTTTGTGAAGAGTTTGAGCGATGCAGCGAGAATTACCAGAGCTTATTGAATACTGTTTGCCGCGCGGAGTGGCCGCGCGGTTTGAGGCGCTATGCCACGGATTGGGCGGCTGCTCCCACCAGAGGTTCCAGTCCTCCTTCGGGCGTGGGTGTGTGTGTGTTGTTCTTAGCATAAGACAGTTTAAGTTAGTTTAAGTAGTGTGTAATTCTAGGGACCGATGACCTCAGCAGTTTGGTCCCTTAGGAATTCACACTCATTTGAACTTTTTTTTTTTAAGTATTGTTCGGTGTGTATGGACACTTGCCCTGATAGTCTGCAGTCAAAGGAAAGGGAGGTGCATTGTCGGCAGATTTGATTGAATCAGTGACAAAACTTCAAGTCTATCGATTTTTGGAATAACTGACAACGGTTCTGACTTAGAAGTGAAATTCGGAGGTGATCAACTGTGCTGACAAAGTTACTACCGCTAGCAGTCAGTGAACGTTAATATTAAACTCAGAAAAATGTGGTGTTTGGTGAAAATGCACAACCGAAAATGATTATTTAATGAATCATTAAAGAAAGAATTTCAATTTACTTTGCACAGACTTTTATGATTATCTTCTTTCCAACAAGTAACTGCTAGAATCAATTCATTCTTCTCATAAATGTAGCAAAGATCAATCTTAGAATGACATGTATAATTTGTCTCTGATTACTGATTAGTAATATTACATAGTTTTTAGGATTAAAAGTTGTACCTATTTAAAATAGTAATTCAGTAAACATTGTAGAAAATACATCCAAGACGTAATAATAAAAAAATGCAGATCAGTCTCTCTTATTTCTGAAGAAAATGAGTATGTTTATGTGTGATGTACCAATATTTTCCTTTTCTGACGAAATGCAGATGCA
The DNA here is from genome assembly GCF_021461395.2 of Schistocerca americana. Taxonomy (NCBI): domain Eukaryota; kingdom Metazoa; phylum Arthropoda; class Insecta; order Orthoptera; family Acrididae; genus Schistocerca; species Schistocerca americana. Next base: position 690,623,919 of record NC_060120.1, on the reverse strand, counting down.
TTCTTGCTATGGATTTTTCAGCTGATGCTGTGTCATAGGCCTACTACTGATTTCAAAATATCTCTGTAACTAAAAAGAAAGGTAAGAGTAAGTGTATTAATGAGGCTAAGTAGAAAGTATAAACACAAGTATACCGGTTTTTTCTCTTTGAAACCTGGTCAGTCTAACCATGGGAAAACAAAAAAATACAGAAGAGGTAAGCACCACTATAAATTAGCGTCTAAATACCTGACGAAGCCAACGTTACGGTGGCTGTGTCGGAATGGAGTACGTCCTGCATCAAATATAAAAGGGGTTGAAAGTGTTGTTTTTAATTCGGCTTTTCATCAGTGTCCTGACAGGTTTAGTGTAGCCTGCCAAGACTTATTCTTCTGTGACGCTCTCTTCATCTTAGCACACCATCTTCTCGCAACTTTCTCAGTTATTTGTTGTTTGTGTTATAATCTCTTTCTCAACAGTTTTTGCCCGCTAGCAATACGTAAGTTATTTCATTTTGATTGTGCATAAAACCCAATTACTTATCTCATCAGTCCATTTAATTCAAACATTCTTCGGGTGCACCCCATAGCAAATGTTCCGATTCTCTTCTTGTTCAGTTTTCCCATAGTCATTAGCATATAGTGCTGTGCTCCAAACATACATTCTCAGAAATTTCTTTCTCTAACTAGCGTTCACGTTTGATAGTAGTAGGATTCTTTTAGCGAGCAATATCCTCCTTGCCTATGCTAGTCTGTTACTTATGCCCTCTTTGCTGTGCTGATTTACTTCCAAGGTAGCAGAATTACTTCAGTTCGTCTATTTCGTGATCCCTAATTTTCGTGTTAAGTCCATCGCCTCTTTTCTGCCACTCCTTTTCATTTCTGTCTTCATTCTTTTCACTTTCACGTTCTGTGCTCTGTAAAACTGTTAATTCCCCTCAAAAGGCCATAAAATGCTTTACCAATTACACAGAGGGAAGTAATATTACCAGCAAATCTTATCATTAACATCGCTTTACCCTGAATGTTAATTGCTCTTCTAAACCTTCCTTTTATTCCCTTCCTAGCCTCTTCGATAATCTGGTTCAACATCAGAGGACAAAAACTGCAGTCCTGCATTAAGCTCTTTTAAATCAATTGCATTTTAATTAATAGCTGTTTAACCAACTGCATTTTAAGCAATGCCATAAACGCACTCTCTTGTGTTCGCACTTTCTCAGTGAGGAGAATGTTAACAGTTCCTATGGTTGATAACGTTATGACGCCAATGGGAATCTGTTTTTCGTGGTATAAACGTGGGAGACAGGTTAGACATAATCCACATTCATACTTCCACACGAGTCTCACATTTGTGGCAGTTATGGACATCAATAACGTGAGTTCCGCGACCTCACCACATGCGGCGGTAAAGGCTTATTATTACCGCCAGCCACGCAAACCAGCTGCAAGGTAAACTTCGAAAGGCGAATACAACCTTCTCAGAGCGGAACTAAAGTGTGAACAAAAGTCACTCCTCTATGTTTTCTACGTAGACCTTGAAAATGTCTTTGGGCGGATAAGAAATTCCAATCTTCTTGCCAACTAACAGTAAATTCAAACTCTCCGTCCGAACAGATCTCTTAGGATCCATAGGTGCCGACGTACCCCTGTGTCATACTCTGCCTGCAGGCGTCACTGGGTGCAGATATGGAGTGGCATATGGGCAGCACACCAGCTCTCCCGGCCGTTGTCAGTGTTCGTGACCAGAGCCGCTACTTTTCAATGAAGCAGCTCCTCAATTGGCCTCAAAAGGACTGAGTGCACCTGGTTGCCAACAGCACTCGGCAGACCCGGATGGTGACCCATCTAAGTGCTAGCCAAGCCACACAGTGCTTAACTTCCGTGATCTGACAGGAACTGGTGTTGCTACTGCAGCAAGGCCGTTGGCAACACTAAATTATGTCTGCCTCATATCTTCGTTTCTGACACACTATCACTTTTTCTGTTTACCTCAGCTATACCTAATTCCGTCTGCTCCATCCATCTACAGGAGACGCCAAAGGACAGGTATCTATCTATACACGATTCATACTCCCTAGAAATCTGTATCAGCTGTAAAATGCCGACGTCAACACCTTCCTTTTCATTCCACCCGTGCTCCAAGCGTCTCAACTGCTCTCCACATGCATCACAGAAACTTCGCCTCCTGGTGTACATTTGTGCATCAAAACTAATTTTGTTAAGCTCAGGTAATAATCATAGAATGTACTTTCTATCGTTTATGTCTCTCTATCTTGCACCTCTATTACCGCAATAGACTCATCTACCTTACTGCCAAACCAAAATATCTTAGCCTAACTCTCGACTGCCCCTAAGAGGCAGAAGAATCAACATCGATCAAGGGCGTCAGGACGCAGAAGGAGTTTCAGGACTCTCACCAAATGATTACTAAATGTTGGTTTCGTAGCACACCAAAGAACCAATAGATGGTTTTGTTAGTTTTTTTTGCCTCAGAAGTGTTTTTGAAAGTTTAAGTCAGTGACAGAATGAAGCGCCGCAATCTTATTTTTACGAATACAAACTAAAATTGAATTTACCGATTTCATTTTGCTCATTAAAAGCTTAACCAAATTGCCTTGCTTCTTTCGACAGGATTATTTATATTTCATTTCTTGTCTAGGAAAAACGATTTTATTAATGAAGTGATACTATAAGGTTTCCGTTTTTACCGGTTGAGGTACGAAAACCTAAATAGCGATGATATGCAAAGGCCGTTCTTTAACCTCTGTTGCGAAGCACGAGGGTATAGCTAGAGGATAAATGTTTTGTTTCCTATGAAAAAACGAACAGATGGACACAGATTGATAGTCCGTATTGCAATAATGAAGTCATTCAGTAAAATTACGATTACGACAGAACGAAAAACGTAGTTTGCAATACTCAGTTGCTAAGATTGGTCTTGTCAATCTCAAATTTAAAATACGTAACAAGCATATGAAATATTGATGTCAAAATATGTTGCATAAAGGGTACCTACTTTTGATCTAAGTAGTTTACATTTTGTTAAACAAACCACGTTCATAACTTAAAACTTCCAAATAAATCACGAACTCTCAACAGTCCAATGACCGAAAGTATTTAATTTGAAATTGTGAATAATTTAACGCAGGTCACATACCCCTATAACATTACTATTTCACTAGGTTCGGAATAACACAATTTATTAACGGCTCAACAGTTTAATTTTTTAAGTTATGAAATGCGTAATTTTGTTGCAGTTATATTTCACGCTTTCATCTAAAGAAAATTAAGTGTAATCTTTTATTCGAATCAGGATTTTATGTAGCATAAATTTCCAATAACAAGATAAACATTTGTGCGTTTACTTTCCGTTCTACAATTTACATATCACAACATCCCAATATCTTCCTTTTCCAAGATATACTACTTTAAAATAATGCAATTATGTTCTGCATCGATAAACTCATAAGCTGGTCCTGTGACGGAACATTTCTGAATTCTTATGCAGAAATACAATCGTGCATTACAATTAAGTAAAAAGTGCTTCATGAAGTACGTGAGAGCGTAGGCTCCCTGGCCGATGTAAGCTTCAATTAAATGTTTCCGAATATGTGACTGAATCATCATGTTGTGATGTTGCAAGTGATGTTGGTTAGGCTGATGCACTTACATCACGTTGTGACTTGGCAAATATTTTGGCCAAAACCGAAGGTGCTCTTCTTTGGCATGGTGTATTTACCTTCGCAGCAATGATCAAAACATTTCTCAATATCACAACAGTACGGCGTGGTCACATACCTAGTAACGCTTTATTGACTCATCGTAAGTTATTTAAAATGAATACTTGTTATCGTATCAAACATTAATTTTTCGTTTTCATTTGAAATTTCAAATATCCAGCTTCAAAAGCTTTTTAGTATTGGAGCAAACCATCGTTACGCACGTACTTTCTCTAGGTGAAGTAATAATCCCAGGGTCACAAGGGAAATAGTGTCAGTGTAAAAAGAACTAAAGTATGCCCTGTGTATAGGATACTGACTCAGGTGTGACGAAGCACTAGCAGCATATTATGTGTCATGTAAGGGCAAGACAGAGTTAGGAAGAAATAAGAGAAATTTGTGACAAGTTGCACCTCTGAGTCGGTCCGTGTGAGGTAGTGCTAGAGCGCTGTATACGAAAGCCATTGTTGGGCGCACAGCTTCATTACATACCACCAAAGCTAGTTCTATTTAACTACCTCTCTTCCTCGTTTTTATAGGAGTGCCAATTGCTGTTATGCTAGAAACAAGTTTGCTTATTATTGCGTCGGAAGTACAAAGTATATAATCAACAAAAGGAATGCATTCGGTGTCGCCTCCATCAGGTCTCTCCTGGTGCATGTGGCTATAGTTGAAGAACACTGAAGTAGATCATTGTCACTGTGCAGAAAACTACACTTGCAAAAAAATTGACTCCACAGAAAGGCCTTACTTCTGCACGTTGGTCTTGCATCTAGTGACACTAGGGTATAGTCTGTGGAGAGACTTCTGTGTCGTCCACTTCTGTGAATGACCAGGAGGGAGCTTTCTTTCGGAACCATCGATTTCTTCAAATGTTGACATTTCTCCAGTCACTTTGAGATCTTTGCTTGTTGTAGTCTAAGTGCTTGAGTAGCTACCAAGAAGTTCTTCTTTGATTTCAGCTGAGGATGTGCTGGGCGATGGCCATATAAAGTGTGGGCTTCGTTAATCATAATTTCGGAAGGGGCTATGCCAGCAAGCTGGTGGAGTTTATCTACGGATGTAGGCCTTAAGCGACGTGTGATAATGCGACAAGTCTCACTAAGCACAACATCTATGTTTCTGATTTGGCTAGAATTGTACTACGTCGAACGCGAGTACTCAGCACTGGAGTAACACAGGGCTGGTGCGCTAGTTCTCCATGTACACTCACGTTTATTTTCCAGTAGGCCAATTGGTCTGTATAATGAGAACTATAAATTGCACAGCTTGCCAATCCCCAGTTGATATAATGAGAATTAATAAGAACGTTTTACTGAATAGGAAGAAGGTTTTGTAAAACACTCAGCGGGCAGTTATTGTCTGAAAGGGGAGAAATGGGAGAAATCGTGGCCTGCACGTGGACTCGCAAGGACATGCTTAATTGTTATGGCCTAAATGATGTAAGATGGGCCAAACCATGAACCCGAGAGCCCCACCGTTCGGATGTGGGGTGGTGATCTTGTTGTGCGTGAAGAAATAATAATAGTAGAACTACAGTGGATCATCGCTTGGTCCACGGATTGGTAGCTGACCATCAATACGACTGTCGAACAGTCATTCGAAGCAGTCAGTATCCATTTAGGTGACAGAAGTCACGGGATGGCGATATGCACATACACAGTTAACGGTAGTATCGCGTACACAAGGCATAAAATTTCAGCTGATTCATGTGAAAAGGTTACCGACGCGATTGGAAAGGAAATTAACAGTCTTTTAGTAGTTGGAGCTTCACGCATGGGCATTCCACTTCGGAAATCGTTAGGGAATTCAATATTCCGACATCCACAGTGTCAAGACTGTGCCGAGAGTGCCAAATTTGGGGCATTACCTCTCACCACGGACTACGCAGTGGCCGACGGCCTTCACTTAACGAGCGAGAACAGCGTTTGCAAGACAAGCAACGATGCGTGAAATAGCGGCAGAAATCAATGTGAGACGTACGACGAACGTATCCGTTAGGACAGTGCGGCGAAATCTGGCGTTAATCGGCTGTGGAGGCAGACGACCAACTCGAGTGCCTATGCTAATAGCACGACATCGCCCGTAGCGCGTCTCCTGGGATTGTGACCATATAGACAAGTGGAAAACCGCGGCTTGGTCACATGAGTCCCCAAGTTGGTAAGAACTGATGGTAGGGTTCGAGAGTGGCGCAGACCCCATGAAGCCATGGACCCAAGTTGTCAAGAAGGCACTGAGAAAGCTGGTGCTGGCTCCAGAATGGTGTCGGCTGTGTTTACAGGGAATGGACAGAGCCTTCAGCTGTGTTCGGCTATTTCCAAAAAACGATGGCGTTTTATGGATGGCAGTGCTCCATATTACCAGGCCACAATTGTTTCTATTGGTTCGAAGAACATTCTGGACAGTTGAGGGAATGATTTGGTCACCCAAATCGCCCGACATGATTTCCGTCGAACTTTTATGGTACTGAATGTAGAGGTCAGTTTTCTTGCACAAAACCCGTCACTTTCGCAATTGTGGACGGCTATAGCATGGCTCAGTATTTCTGCAGCGGACTTCCAGCGACTTGTTGATTCCATGCCACGCCGAGTTGGTGCACTACGGCGGGGAAAGGGAAGTCCGAAATGATGCTAGAGCGTATCCCATGACTTTTGTCATATCAGTGTATGTGTAAAGCAATTTAAAGTGAAACGACCCATAAAACTAAGCGTAGATAGTTGCCGGACTGAGAATCACTGGAAGAATTGTCAGGTCACTCTCGTTCGACGATTCCTTGAGTACTGCTCCTCATTCTGGGTCTCTCACCACAAGCGATTGAGCTAGGAAACTGGGAAGACCCATAGTGGAGCAGCGTGTTTGCTCATTTAAAAGCGCGAGCGCGTCAAGGAGATGCTGATTCATCTCCAGTGGCGGGCGCTACAAGAGAGGCACTGTGCATGACGGTGTGGTTTACCGTTCAATTTTCGAAAGTGTGTGTTCCTAGAATAATCAACTAACATATCGATTCCTGATACGTATATTTCCGAAGAGACCATGAATATAAAATCATTGTGAGTCGATCTCACACCGAGGCTTGCCAACAATAGTTCTTCTCATGCAACATTCACGTCTGGAACTGGAAACGGGGAAAGTGACACTGATACACGGATACCATATATGCCGATGAGCCAAAGAATTATGACCACCTACTTAAAAGCGTCTTGGTCCACCTCTGGAACGCAGTTTAGCAGTGCTTCTGCGTACCACGAATTAGACAAGTATTTAATGATCACAGGTCACACACTTCCTGTAATTTACGGGTGGTTGGTTTGTGGGGGCGGAGCTGGTGTCCGATAGCGTCCCAGTTGGGTTTCGTCGGATTTAGATAAGTCTAATTTGATGGCCAAGACTTCAATGGGAGTTCAGTATATGATCCTCAAACCATCGCAGCACGACTCTGGCCTTGTGATACGGACAGTTACACTGCTGAAAGATACCATTGATATTGAGGAAGAGATCAAGCATAAGGGGTTACTGGTGGTCCCTAATAATGTTCACGTAATCTACAGCTGTCATGGTGCCTTAGATTACTACGGCAGGTCCCATGGAAGCGAAGGTGAATGTCCCCCACAACATAATACTACTCCCATCGGCCCGAGTCCGCGGCACTCTACATGTTTCGAGCAGCTGTTCGCTTGGATGACAACGTTTCCGGACACAACCACCGACCTGGTTTAACAATAAACCGTATTCATCCGACCAGGCGAATCGATTCCACTGATCCTCGGTACAATTTCGATGGTCTCACACCCACTGTAATCACAACACGTAGGGGTTCTCTGCTGTGGAACACCGTGTTCCGCACTGTGCGGTGAACAGCGTGCTCCAAAACACTTGTGTCTGCTGCGCCAGCACTTACTCTGTCGTCAGACCGCCGCCTATCCTGCTTTAGAGGGCGGGTTAAGCCTCCGATCACTATGTTCTGTGATGATATGTGGACATCCAACATCTTGTCGCCTACTCGTGGTTTCACCATTCTTCTAACACTTTCCAGAGATGCTCAAGACAGTAGCATTAGAGCAGCTGACCAGCTTCTCTGTTTCCGAGATGCTCCCTCCCAGGCACTGGGCCACAACAATCGGTTTTTGTCAAAGTACGCTACCGGCCATTAAAATTGCTCACCACTAAGATGACGTGCTACAGACGCGAAATTTAACCGACAGGAAGAAGATGCTGTGATATGCAAATGATTAGCTTTTCAGAGCATACACACAAGGTTGGCGCCGGTGGCGACACCTACAACGTGCTGACATGAGGAAAGTTTTCAACCGATTTCTCATACCCAAACAGCAGTTGACCGGAGTTGCCTGGTGAAACGTTGTTGTGATGCCTCGTGTAAGGAGGAGAAATGCGTACCATCACTTTTCCGACTTTGATAAAGGTCGGATTGAAGCCTGCCGCGATTGCGGTTTATCGTATCGCGACATTGCTGCTCGCATTGGTCGAGATCCAATGACTGTTAGCAGAATATGAAATCGGTGGGTTCAGTAGGGTAATACGGAACGCGTGCTGGATCCCAACGGCCTCGTAGCACTAGCAGTCGAGATGAGAGGCATCTTATTCGCATGGCTGTAACGGATCGTGCAGCCACGTCTCGATCCCTGAGTCAACAGATGGGGACGTTTGTAAGACAACAACCATCTGCACGAACAGTTCGACGACGTTTGCAGCAGCATGGACTATCAGTTCGGAGACCATCGCTGTGGCTATCCTTGACTGCATCACAGACAGGAGCGCCTTCGATGGTGTACTCAACGACGAACCTGGGTGCACGAATGGCAAAACATTTTTTCGGATGAATCCAGGTCCTGTTTACAGCATCACGGTGGTCGCATCCGTGTTTGGCGACATCGCGGTGAACGCACATTGGAAGCGTGTATTCGTCATCTCCATACTGGCGTAACACCCGGCGTGATGGTATGGGGTGCCATTGGTTACACGTCTCGGTCACCTCTTGTTCGCATTGACGGCACTTTGAACAGTAGATGTTACATTTCAGATGTGTTACGACCCGTGGCTCTACCCTTCATTCGATCCCTGCGAAACCATACATTTCAGCAGGATAATGCACGACCGCATGTTGCAGGACCTGTACGGACCTTTCTGGATACAGGAAATGTTCGACTGCTGCCCTGGCCAGCACATTCTCCAGATCTCTCACAAATTGAAAGCGTCTGGTCAATGGTGGCCGAGCAACTGGCTCGTCACAATACGCCAGTCACTACTCTTGATGAACTGTGGTATCGTGTTGAAGCTGCGTAGGCATCCAAGCTCTGTTTGACTCAATGCCCAGGCGTATCAAGGCCTTTATTACGGCCAGGGGTGGTTGTTGTGGGTACTGATTTCTCAGGATCTATGCACCCAAACTGCGAGAAAATGTAATCACATGTCAGTTCTAGTACAATACATTTTTCCAATGAATACCCGTTAATCATCTGCATTTCTTCTTGGTGTAGCAATTTTAATGGCCAGTAGTGTAGCTTACGTCGGCGGATTTCCGCTTTTGCGCTACATATCGCAGCCAGAATGATTCTCCATTCATCTCTGATCTGCACGTATCCTTCTCTTACCGTGTCACGTGCGTTCAGCGCCACCAGGCATCGTACAACCTCGCGGTGGCCAGTGGTCATAATGTTCTGGCTCATCACTGTAAGTCGGCTTGCGGAACATAGATGCAGATGCAGCTGTTACACAAACGAAAAACGTGTGTTTGACGCACGAAGATATTTCCACTAAGTTTTCGTCTGAGCGGCCGACCTGCATCTCGATACCGTAAAGGCGTAATGTAAATGAGTTTAAGGTTATAACTTCATTTAAAGCATTATTCAATGTCCTAGGCTGATTAGTTAATCAGTATGGATTAAATGACAGGCCATTACATTGAACGTTATAGAAGACAGCGTACAATTTGAGCCGTAAAATTTTCATCAATAGCAATTAAAAGTGCCCCGGTAGTTCCGACATTTGCTGTGAAAGTGTACACAGCGAAACGATTTGAGGATTGACAATAGTGGGAACAGAACAGTGGTCGGCGGCTCTAGTGTAAACCGTAGATAAAATGATTAAAATGGTTCTCACTGTTTGCCCATTGTACCAACGACGAATGGTGACTAATTTTTAATTCTGTAATTAAATGTTTCATGTCGGTCTCATAACGACAACCAACCGTTCAGTTTATGAATATCGGTCGGTTTAACACAGTCGGCGGCTATTTTGCCTGTAAAACGTTTACCTGCTGACATCGATAATTTCTGATCCGTTTTGACACACATAGACTGACATATCAATAGAGTGAACATGGAACAAAAAGTTTCCGCACAAAGTGTTCTGCTAATTCATTGCAGTGCCGCTACAGTCAGGTACTATTTAAGCTGTTCATACGAATGTAGACCATCACTAGCCTTATTTGGAACTTCGTAATTGCTCTTAGAAGCCAATGTACGGCTAAGAAAGTTCGAGTACTTAATATTTTTGATAATATACTAACGGAAAAAAATTGCAACACAAAAAAAAATATTGTAGAATAATGAAATTTCGGGACTACATTTGACTAGATAACGTGTTTAGGTAATTAATTATATGAATGTGTGATGTCTTTTCTGACGGACATATCCGAAAGAACAGACACCATGCGGAATCCGCAACTGTGGTACATATTACGTAAATTAAAGGTGGAGAGCGAGAAAGGAAATGGACGCGGACATCGGATAGATGGGGCTAGGTGGGAATGTGGGTTGACCTGGAGGCGCCAGAGATAGCGCAACTGCGATAAACACTGGCCGCGCCGGATTAGCCGAGCGGTTTAAGGCGCTACAGTCGTGGACTGTGCGGCTGGTCCCGGCGGAGGTTCGAGTCCTACCTCGGGCATGGGTGTGTGTGTTTGTCCTTAGGATAATTTAGCTTAAGTAGTGTGTAAGCTTAGGGACTGATGACCTTAACAGTTAAATCCCATAAGATTTCATACACACACACACATTTGATAAACACTGTTTGGATGGGGCAGTTGTCAACGCAAATGCCTAGTATGCACCAGATCCCGGGTTTGGATCCTGGTCGGGTGCACATTTTTACGCTCCACCGCTGCTTCCGCAAAAAAATCCCAAAGCAGCTGATATCAATATGTCGTTTCCATTTCCTTTCCTCCCCCCCCCCCCCCCCTCCATCTTCAGTTTACATAATAATTAAGTTATTAACATTTCAAGACCACAGGTTATTGTAAACGCAAGATAAGCTATTGCAAATGTGAAATGCTGGTACATTAAAAACCGGTGTAACCGACAGAAGGTTCAATGCAAGCATCCAAAGGTGACTGCACTGTGTTTTGCAGATGCCGGATGTCAGTTTGTAGGATGCAGTTCCATGCCTGTTGCAGTTCGTCGGTCAATACAGGAGCGGTTAATGCTGTTTATGGATGACGCTGGAGCTGTCGTCCCATATGTGCTCGACTAGAGATATCTGGAGACCGGGCAGGCTAAGACATCATATCAACACTCCGTAATTACAACAGGGGTATATTGGTGAGCATTATCCTGTTGGATAACATCCCCTGGAATGCTGTTCATGAATGGCAGCACAATAGGTCGAATCACGAGATTGACATACAAACTAGCAGTCAGGATGCGTGGGATAGCGACTAGAGTGCTCCTGTTCGCACCCCAGACCGTAACTCCAGTTGTGGGTCCAGCGTATCTAGCAAGCAGACAGGTTGGTTGCAGGCTCTGAGCCGGCCTACCTCTAGCCAACACATGGCCCTCACTGGCACCGAGGCAGAACCAGTTTTCATCAGAAAACACAGCAGAGCTCCACCCTGTCTTCCAATGAGCTCTCGCCTAACTCGACTGAAGGTTCCGAAGGCGGCGGTTTGGGGTCAGTGGAACCCACGCTGCAGGGCGTGTGACTCGGTGTTGTCCTTGAAGTTACCGATTTATAACAGTTTACTGCGCCACTGTGGGGCCAAATGCTGCAGATGCTGTAGACGCTACATATGCTGCAGATGCTGTACGATGCGTCAGAGCCATACCCCGAACACAATGATCTTCCCTCTGGGAAGTGCCACCTGGCGTCCAGCTCTCGAGAGCCCTCGATCTTTTTGCGACCGTACATTCTCATGGCCACCGCTGCCCGCAATCATGTAGAGTGGCTACATTTCTGCCAAGTATTTCTGCAATATCGCAGAAGAAACAGTCAACTACTCGTAGCCCTGTTACACAACCTCGTTTGAACTCAGTGAGATCTCGATAACGGAGTCTTTGTCACCTTAAAAGCATTCTTGATTAAAATAAACTCACCACGACTAATCTCTAAAGTAACCAACGCTTGCGACCGCTACAGCGTATGTTTAAATCAAACTCTATTTGTGCCATCATAGTGGAGCGAAATTTGAATAAACATGTTTCACATGTAACAACACGCCTACCATCTTTCTTTCATATCGCACAACTTCTTCTTGGTGGTATGATTTTTTCCGTCAGTGTATATTTATTGCGGATTCAAGTTATTTCATTACGAAATGTCCTGAATGGTTTGTCTCGTATTTGCAAAAATTTAGTGTATTAATTGCATATCGTCTTACATTGACTGTGTTTTATAGTAACTGTTTTATAGTAACTGTGTTTTATAGTAATCAATACAGTTACAACAGTTACACGAAGTTTTCACTATTGCTGCGTAGGACTTTTAACACTGGCATGACACTAACAAGCATACCGATGGGACTTCAGTCTCTGATTACTGACTGTTCCTTAAACCGTTCTGTTACAATTATGGAGCAGAGAGTAAGTGAATTTTCTTGGTGAAGGTACATGTTCAATGTATCGTATTTCACGCGAACAAATGGTCCCATAGTAGGGCAATATACTCTTGTATCGTTTTTCCTGTGAGATTCGTTGGCAGGCCTCATTTCGTACAAGCATTCCCACGCGAGAATATCGATATCACATGCGTCAGAGCACCACTCAAGTGGTTTTTTATGAACTTATACCCTGCGTATCAACTTGTATCGCGAGTTACTATAAAACACAGTCAATGTAAGACGATATGCAATTAATACACTAAATTTTTGCAAGTACGAGACAAACCATTCACGACATTTCGTAATGAAATAACTTGAATCGTTTGAGAGGTGGGGAAAACTGATTCTGTCCTTTTACCGTAATTTAATTCCCTCATACTAGAGGAGCAAGGGTGGGTTGACGGCGGAACAATACTCTGCTCTTCAACCAAAAAAGATACAAAGACTGAAATAAATATTTTAAAAGTAAGAACTGTATACAACGTTTTTAAAAGTATATTAAGAAGGTTTAATTGGTGATATTGACACAGAGGTGACAGAAGTCATAGGATAGCGACTTGCACATATACAGATGGCGGTAGCTTCACATATATAAGGTATAAAAGGGCAATCCATTTGCGGAACTGTCATTTGCACTCAGATGATTCATGTGAGAGGGTTTCCGACGTGATTATGGATGCCCGATGGGAATTAACATACTTTGAACGCGGACTGGTTGTTGGAGCTAGAAGCATGGGCCATTCCGTTTGGGAAATCGTTGGGCAATTCAGTATTCCGAGACCCACAGAGTCGAGTGTGTGTCGAGAGTACCAGATTTCAGGTATTACGTCTCACGACGGACAACGCAGTTGCCGACGGCCGTCACTTAACGACCGAGAGCAGCGGTGTTTTTGTAGTGGTCAGAGCTGACAGACAAGCAACAGTGCTTTAAATAATCGCAGAAATCAATAAGAGAAGTACGACGAACGTGTTCGTTAGGACAGTGAGGCGTAATTTGACTTTAATAAGCTTGGCAGCACGACCGGCGCAAATGCCTTGCTAAGAGCACGACATCGCCTGCAGCACCTCTCCTCGGCTCGTGACTACATCAGCTGGATCCTAGACGACTGGAAAACCATGGACTGGTCAGACGAGTCCCTATTTCAGTTGGTAACAGCTTGTGGTAGGGTTCGAATGTGGCGTAGTCCCCACAAAGCCGTGGATCCAAGTAGTCAAGAAGGCAGGGTGCAAGCTGGGGTGGCTCCATAATGGTATGGCCTGTGTGTACATGGAATGGACTGGGTTCAGAACAGATCATCCACTGGTAATGGCTATGTTCGGCTACTTGGACACCATTTTCAGCCATTCATGGACTTCATGTTCCCTAAGAACGATGGCAGAATATTGCGTGCCGTTACAGCGAATGATTTGGCCACCCAGATTGCCCGACATGAATCCTATCGAACGTTTAAAGGAAAAATTTGAGGTGTCAGTTCGTGCACAAAATCCTACACCGGCAAAACTTTTACAATTCTGGACGCCTATACAGGCAATTTTTCGGCAGGGGACTTCAGTTGATTTGTTGAGTTCATGCACGTCGAGTTACTGCCGTATATCGGGCAAAAAGGAGTTCCGACACGGTATGGGGAGATGTCCGATTACTTTTGTCAGTTCACATGGAAAAACTTTGTCTAATATTTAAAACTGCGGCAATGTGTTCAGAGAAAGTTACAACAAACACTACACTGCAATTCACTTCACTACCACTTGACGGACGGACGTGCATATAGTAGGGGGAATGGGAGGAGGGAAGGGGAGTTGGTTCCTTGGAATAGTGAAATTATTATGGAGACTAGGAAACCAGGCAATGCTTCACAATTGGTAAATTCATATGAACATACTAAACTTCCCTCCCGCTCTCTGTCCATCTCCTCTCTACTCTTTCTATGTCCAATTCCTCCCCACCCCCTCCCCCCCTCTCACTCTGTCCATCATCTCCCCTTTCTCTGACCTTGAGCCTTTATTGTCATTGTGCTATTGCACACAAAACTATGAATGAGAATTGAAGTCGCTTACAATGATTCATTGTATCGGTTGCGATAGGGGCATTGGTATAAGATGTATGAAAGAGACCTCTCCAGAAGCTGGATCAGTAAGGCAGTAGGTTCAGTGACTATTTTTAGCGTAATTTTGATCTACAAATCGTCAGTATTACAAAGTTCCGAACGTTTCAGATTCATTAGTGGTGAGCTATAAATACAACTTTCCTGTTTTATGTAAAACAGTTATGACGAAGGAAACAAAACAGCGCATTGCTGTGTATACAATTTTGTTTAAAATTATGAATAATGAGAAAGAATATATAAGGGAGAAACAGTTTTTCTGATACATAATGTAATGAAACACCAGTAGCCGTTTTTCTGATGTTATTTCACTGTATTGCTACAAGTTGGTAGTTAAATGTAAATGTCGTGTGACTAGGGCCTCCCGTCGGGTAGACCGTTCGCTGGGTGCAAGTCTTTCGATTTGACGCCACTTTGGCAACTTGCACGTCGATGGGGATGAAATGATGATGATAGAAACAACACAACACCCAGTCCCTGAGCAGAGAAAAATCTCCGATCCAGCCGGGAATCGAACCCGGGCCCTTAGCATTAACATTCCGCCTCGCTGACGGCTCAGCTATCGGAGGCGAACAGTTGGTAGTTGATGGTTGCAGATACGACATCGAGTTCACCGTATTCTACTGAAGCCAGATCATAGATGTTAGCCACTGACCAGATGGTGTATACAGTACGAGTTCACTCTGTCTGCTTCAGTTAGGGCCTGAAGATGGTGTATTGAATCACCGTAATTGATTGCTACATAATAAGATAATTTCAAAGTGACAGCTATTTCTATTAACAGGTAACTGTAGACACATCTGCTTAAGTAGAGAAATTTATTGCCGTTTAAGAGCTTGCCGTCTCAGGGCAAAGTGAGAAATATGCAGAGTAGTATTTAGTGTATCCTCAGTCTCCTCGTTATATTTTAGGTACATTCCAAACTCAGTAGCCCCAATTAGGACTGATCTTAGTTCGGCTATCAACCGACAACAATTAACTGTATTTCTCATGGGATAAGCAAAGGACTATTTACGATGAACAAACATAGCACGCTGATTCTCCCTTTTAACAATACTTGATTTTTGTTTGCGGCTGTCATTGGAGTCTTCCGGTGGCCAGCTGCGCTGTGGATGTTATCTTTGCCGCAAGCCGCTTTGAAGGATTTAAGATCAAATAATGCAGAAGGGATGGTTAACATTCCATCAGAATTTCAAAAATCGTTGGGGGGAGTGGCAACATAGCATCTGACTTTTGGAAAAAAATCATCCACACAATTTCGAAGACTGCAAGAGCTCACAAATGCGAGAATTATCGCACAATCACCTTAACAGCTCATGCATCCAAGTTGCTGACAAGAACGATATCCAGAAGTATGGAAAAGAAAATTGAGGGTGTGTTAGATTACTGTCATTTTGGTTTTAAGAAAGGTAAAGGCACCAGAGAGGCAATTCTGATGTTTCAGCTGATAATGAAGGTAAAACTAAAAAAAATCATATTCATAGGGTTTGTTGACCTGGAAAAAGCGTTCGACAATGTAAAATGGCGCAGCATGTTCGAAATTCTGAGAAAAATAGGGGTAAGCTATAGGAATAGACGGGTAATATACAATATGTACAAGAGCCAAGAGGGAACAATAAGAGTGGACGACCAAGAACGAAGTGCTTGGATTAGAAAGGGTGTAAGACAGGGATGTAGTCCTTCGCCCTGTTGTTTAATCTGAATATGGAAAAAGCAATGATGGAAATAAAAGAAAGGTTCAAGAGCAGAATTAAAATTCAAGGTGAAAGTTGATCAATGATACGATTCGCTGATGGTATGCTGTCCTGAGTGAAAGTGAAGAAGAATTACATGATCTCCTAAGTGGAAATGAACAGTCTAATGGGTACAAAATATGGATTTAGAGTAACTCGAAGAAGGACGAAAGTTTTGAGAAGTAACAGAAATGAGAACATCTAGAAACTTAACATCGGGATTGATGGTTACGAAGTAGATGGAGTTAAGCAATTCTGCTACCTAGGCAGCAAAATAACCAATGACGGACGGAGGAGGACATCAAAAGGGGACTAGCACTGACAAAAAGGGCATTCCTGGCCAAGAGAAGTCTACTAGTATCAAACACAGGCCTTAATCAGAGGAAGACATTTCTGAGAAAGTAAATTTGGAACACAGCAATGTATGGCAGTGAAAGACGGACTGTGAGAAAACCGGAATAGAAGAAAATCGAAGCATTTGACATGAGATGCTACAGACGAAATGTTGAAAACAAGGTGGGCTGATAACGCAAGCAATAAGGAGTTTCTGCGCAGAATCGGGGAGAATGGAATATTTGGAAAACACTGACAAGCAGAAGAGACAGGATGGTAGGACATTTGCAAAGACATCAGGGAATGAGTTTCATGGTAATAGAGGGAGCTGTAGACAGAGACTGGACTACATCCAGCAAATAATGGGGGACGTAAGTTGCAAGCGCTGCTCTGAAATGAAGAGGTTGTCACAGGAGAGGAATTCGTGGTGGGCCACATAAAACTGGCTGATGAACCAAAAAGAAAAGAAAAAGAATAAAGAAGGGGAGGGTAAGCGGACTCTATTCCGGTTTTCCCACAGTCCGTCTTTCACTACCATACAGTGCTGTGTTCCAAACTTACTTTCTCAGAACAAGGCGAAATGCGTGGAGTTCGACGATTTGAACAGGGCTCATAGAATGTCGTGACGTTCGGTCGGACTAAGGCTTTGTAGGTGTGGAGGATGGCGGAAGGATGAAAGCCCTACGGTCAGGCAGTAGTTGGTTGTCCAGTATTTACTGCCTGGGTTTTGGAAATATTAATGTTGAATAGGCTCGGGTTGCCCCAAGACGTAAACTGACTGACAGGGAGCGTCAGAATTTCTGGAGGGTGGAGTAGAGGGCTAGGAACGTGCATTCAGCAATATAAAGGATATACAGGAGTGGAGAGAGCTTTGGCATGCACCTAATGCAGGATAAAGGATACGGGAACTGGTTATGTTAAGAGTGATGGCTGATTAAATAAGGCTGGAATAAGGCAGACATAAATAATTGTAAGTCAACAGTTCTGGAGTTTGAAGAGTAGCTGGAGAGCCATGTGCGGTCATAGTCCATTTTCAGGTCAAGGAATTAAAAAAAATAGTGGATTTACAATTATTATGCTGACGGCATGTGAAACGGGAGAAAAATTAAGAGGAAGATGGGGATTAGTGCTGGTTTATTTGGTTACAGATTGATTGAGAGAGGACTGAATAAAAAACCTTATTAATGTTTTGAGAGAAAAATTTCGCTAGATGTGGGCATGGTTCTCTGCTAAAGAAGAGATGGACGTGCATCAGCAGAAGGACCTCTTGGTGAGGATGCGACATTTATTGCTCCTTTACTAATCTGTACATCTTGGACACCACAACGTAACTGATTGCAGACAGGAATGAGCATAAACACATCAAGCCTTTGATAAAGTCAACCAACTCACACAGTGATTCGAATGGCTCCCCATCTTCACGTAATGTTCTGGCTCTGTAGCGACAGGCAAGATAGCGCAGCTTCTACTGGGCACGCGCTGCTCGGGAGACAGCACCGAGCTGGCTTCTCCGGTATGCCGACCTGAGAGGGCAGCGGTGGACAAGCATGGCTTACGGTTTTATGCCACGCGTGGAAGCTGGGCAGGTCAACTGGCGTTGCAGAACCTCTTGGTGTCCCAGTGTCACGTCATGGTGTCGTCCAGAGTCGAAATCTGGACAAACGCTGAAGAGCAGGGGCGAGCAGAGGACAGAGTATCGACTGGCTGGGCTGGGCACAAAGAGTGAGGTTCCTCATTCCTTGGCCTGGCTTTGGCAGTATCTATGCTGGCAGTTCTGGTTGAGCCGGCCGGGATGGCCGAGCAGTTCTAGGCGGTACAGTCTGGAACCGCAAGACCGCTACGGTTGCAGGTTCGAATCCTGCCTCGGGCATGGATGTGTGTGATGTCCTTAGGTTAGTTAGGATTAAGTAGTTCTAAGTTCTAGGGGACTGATGACCTTAGAAGTTAAGTACCATAGTGCTCAGAGCCATTTGAACCAGTTCTGGTTGATGGAGACGGGTCGACACGTATTTACGCTAGAGGTGTACATGTCCCGCTTTTAACCCGCCCATGCTTGCCCGGTGGCCAGGCGGGCAGGCCGCCGCTCGTTGTCAACAGAACGGGCAGGCTGCTTCACTCCCAGCCAAGCCAAGCAGAACCCAACCCGGGCAGGCTGCGGGAAACTTGCTTGCCTGCCCATATTACTGCTGAGCTGCGCTACGCAGCCGTTTAGTCTGCGCGCGTCATTGTCGTATTATGAACGTTAATCGAAAGTTTTTATTTTACCTGAGCACCAAAGACAAACCCCAACATTATATATATATGTATTAATTTCAGGTAAAAAAAATATTGGTTTTATTTGTATACTCTTCCTTTACGCGTATATTTCGGGCTTCTTATCTATATAAATAAAAATTAATTGCCAAATGTGTTGATAAGCGTAAAACTCGAGAACGCCTGGACCAGTTCGGCTAAATTTTTTTTGCTGTGTTCGTAATTCTCAGGACAAGGTTTTTATGAAATAAAATTTTTCGAAAATCGACCGAAAAATTGGAAAATTTGACAAAAACTGAAAGTGCGTTTTCATTGTGTCCGTGTGTTTGTATTGCATACAATCTTGATGAAATTTTGCACACTATACCTTGAAACCAAGAGGAAGGTCACAGTCTACATAAAATTTCATATGGTGCATGGCAGAGGTTCCTTTACATAACGGAACTCGACAAATTGTACGTATTTATTCCGATCTTGATGAAATTTGGCACACTTGATATTCAAAGCAGGATGAAGGGCGCTGCCTGCTTAAAATTCTGAATGGTGCATGGCGGAGGGTACTTTACGTACACACTTCTACACCAACCTACAATTTTATTCCGATCTTGAACAAATTTTGCACACTTGACCATCAAGAGGAACATCACTGTCTACATAATATTTCGGACAGTACATTGAAGAGAGTACCTTACAAAAGATTTTGACATCATTTGCGGGTTACCATGAAAGTTCACTATGTACGCATGTTTCCATGGAGAAGGTTTTTGAATATTTACATGTGCATGTATATATATATATATATATATATATATATATATATATATATATATATATATATATGTATATATGTTTATGTATATATATGTATATGTACAGGGTGTTTCAAAAATGACCGGTATATTTGAAACGGCAATAAAAACTAAACGAGCAGCGATAGAAATACACCGTTTGTTGCAATATGCTTGGGACAACAGTACATTTTCAGGCAGACAAACCTTCGAAATTACAGTAGTTACAATTGTCAACAACAGATGGCGCTGCGGTCTGGGAAACTCTATAGTACGATATTTTCCACATATCCACCATGCGTAGCAATAATATGGCGTAGTCTCTGAATGAAATTACCCGAAACCTTTGACAACGTGTCTGGCGGAATGGCTTCACATGCAGATGAGATGTACTGCTTCAGCTGTTCAATTGTTTCTGGATTCTGGCGGTACACCTGGTCTTTCAAGTGTCCCCACAGAAAGAAGTCACAGGGGTTCATGTCTGGCGAATAGGGAGGCCAATCCACGCCACCTCCTGTATGTTTCGGATAGCCCAAAGCAATCACACGATCATCGAAATATTCATTCAGGAAATTAAAGACGTCGGCCGTGCGCTGTGGCCGTGCACCATCTTGCATAAACCACGAGGTGTTCGCAGTGTCGTCTAAGGCAGTTTGTACCGCCACAAATTCACGAAGAATGTCCAGATAGCGTGATGCAGTAATCGTTTCGGATCTGAAAAATGGGCCAATGATTCCTTTGGAAGAAATGGCGGCCCAGACCAGTACTTTTTGAGGATGCAGGGACGATGGGACTGCAACATGAGGCTTTTCGGTTCCCCATATGCGCCAGTTCTGTTTATTGACGAAGCCGTCCAGGTAAAAATAAGCTTCGTCAGTAAACCAAATGCTGCCCACATGCATGTCGCCGTCATCAATCCTGTGCACTATATCGTTAGCGAATGTCTCTCGTGCAGCAATGGTAGCGGCGCTGAGGGGTTGCCGCGTTTGAATTTTGTATGGATAAAGGTGTAAACTCCGGCGCATTAGACGATACGTGGACGTTGGCGTCATTTGGACCGCAGCTGCAACACGGCGAACGGAAACCCGAGGCCGCTGTTGGATCACCTGCTGCACTAGCTGCGCGTTGCCCTCTGTGGTTGCCGTATGCGGTCGCCCTACCTTTCCAGCACGTTCATCCGTCACGTTCCCAGTCCGTTGAAATTTTTCAAACAGATCCTTTATTGTATCGCTTTTCGGTCCTTTGGTTACATTAAACCTCCGTTGAAAACTTCGTCTTGTTGCAACAACACTGTGTTCTAGGCGGTGGAATTCCAACACCAGAAAAATCCTCTGTTCTAAGGAATAAACCATGTTGTCCACAGCACACTTGCACGTTGTGAACAGCACATGCTTACATCAGAAAGACGACGTACAGAATGGCGCACCCACAGACTGTGTTGTCTTCTATATCTTTCACATCACTTGCAGCGCCATCTGTTGTTGAAAATTGTAACTACTGTAATTTCGAAAGTTTGTCTGCCTGAAAATGTACTGTTGTCCCAAGCATATTGCAACAAACGGTGTATTTCTATCGCTGCTCGTTTAGTTTTTATTGCCGTTTCAAATACACCGGTCATTTTTGAAACACCCTGTATATATATGTATATGTATATGCGTATATATATGTATATATGTATGTATATGTATATATATATATGTATTTGTCTATGAGTATAGACATTTCGTTTAAAAGAAATGTGTGTGTATATATATATACACTCCTGGAAATTGAAATAAGAACACCGTGAATTCATTGTCCCAGGAAGGGGAAACTTTATTGACACATTCCTGGGGTCAGATACATCACATGATCACACTGACAGAACCACAGGCACATAGACACAGGCAACAGAGCATGCACAATGTCGGCACTAGTACAGTGTATATCCACCTTTCGCAGCAATGCAGGCTGCTATTCTCCCATGGAGACGATCGTAGAGATGCTGGATGTAGTCCTGTGGAACGGCTTGCCATGCCATTTCCACCTGGCGCCTCAGTTGGACCAGCGTTCGTGCTGGACGTGCAGACCGCGTGAGACGACGCTTCATCCAGTCCCAAACATGCTCAATGGGGGACAGATCCGGAGATCTTGCTGGCCAGGATAGTTGACTTACACCTTCTAGAGCACGTTGGGTGGCACGGGATACATGCGGACGCGCATTGTCCTGTTGGAACAGCAAGTTCCCTTGCCGGTCTAGGAATGGTAGAAAGATGGGTTCGATGACGGTTTGGATGTACCGTGCACTATTCAGTGTCCCCTCGACGATCACCAGTGGTGTACGGCCAGTGTAGGAGATCGCTCCCCACACCATGATGCCGGGTGTTGGCCCTGTGTGCCTCGGTCGTATGCAGTCCTGATTGTGGCGCTCACCTGCACGGCGCCAAACACGCATACGACCATCATTGGCACCAAGGCAGAAGCGACTCTCATCGCTGAAGACGACACGTCTCCATTCGTCCCTCCATTCACGCCTGTCGCGACACCACTGGAGGCGGGCTGCACGATGTTGGGGCGTGAGCGGAAGACGGCCTAACGGTGTGCGGGACCGTAGCCCAGCTTCATGGAGACGGTTTCGAATGGTCCTCGCCGATACCCCAGGAGCAACAGTGTCCCTAATTTGCTGGGAAGTGGCGGTGCGGTCCCCTACGGCACTGCGTAGGATCCTACGGTCTTGGCGTGCATCCGTGCGTCGCTGCGGTCCGGTCCCAGGTCGACGGGCACGTGCACCTTCCGCCGACCACTGGCGACAACATCGATGTACTGTGGAGACCTCACGCCCCACGTGTTGAGCAATTCGGCGGTACGTCCACCCGGCCTCCCGCATGCCCACTATACGCCCTCGCTCAAAGTCCGTCAACTGCACATACGGTTCACGTCCACGCTGTCGCGGCATGCTACCAGTGTTAAAGACTGCGATGGAGCTCCGTATGCCACGGCAAACTGGCTGACACTGACGGCGGCGGTGCACGAATGCTGCGCAGCTAGCGCCATTCGACGGCCAACACCGCGGTTCCTGGTGTGTCCGCTGTGCCGTGCGTGTGATCATTGCTTGTACAGCCCTCTCGCAGTGTCCGGAGCAAGTATGGTGGGTCTGACACACCGGTGTCAATGTGTTCTTTTTTCCATTTCCAGGAGTGTATATATATATACATTTCTTTTAAAATGTATATATTTTAAAATGTATTTTATATATATATATATATATTTTAAAATGTATATATATATATATATATATATATATATATATATATATATATATATCTTTTAAACGAAATGTCTATGATCTTTCTGAAATTTGAGAGCTGTCTGACACATTCACAGTCATCGTGTTGGACAATTCGCGCACAGCAAATGTCGTTTAGCAGTTGCAAACCATTTTTGGTTGAGTGAACGTGTTGTATTGGCTGCAAAAAACCTTGATGTTAACGAAATGAATTTTCAGATTCAAAATATGACACCTGGCGAATTGCTGACATACAAGTCGGTTTATTCCGTTACTAACCAAGATGATGTAGTCAACTATCCTACGGAATTTTTAAATTCGCTGGATTTCCCCGGATTACCGCCTCCCAATCTGTAATTAAGTCGGATCGGCAATCATGTTGCGAAAGGTAAACCAGCCACGTCTTTGTAATGGGACCCGGCTTGCGGGGAAGAAGTTAAAGAACAACGTAATCGAAGCCACAATTTTAAAAGGAAAGTACAAAGGTGAGGACAGTTTGATTCCAATTTCACTAAGATTCCGACCGACATGCCATTCGACTTTAAACGGTTATAATTTCCAGTGCAGCTTACATTTGCCATGTCGATAGATAAATCGCAGGGGCAGTTGTTATATGTTTGTGGCATCAATCTTGAAAATCATGTTTTTCACATGGCTATTTGTATGTCGCATATTGCCCTGTCGGGACACCTTCAACTTCATTTGTTTACACACCAGAAAACAAAACTATCAATGCTGCGTATCAAAAAGTATTACAATAAATGCTACCTAGCAATAAACTTTGACACTGATTCACTGATCACCACAAAAGTTGACAGATATATATGAGTTTTCATAGATAGGTGAAGAGGAGATGAACTGAGGTGGCGGAATCCAACAGAGAGAGGACGAGGAGAAGGATAGAGGGTGGGGGGGAAATGGGCCAAGGGATGGGTTCAAAAATGGTTCAAATGGCCCTGAGCAATATGGGACTTAACATCTGAGGTCATCAGTCCCCTAGAACTTAGAATTACTTAAACCTAACTAACCTAAGGACATCACACACATCCATGCCCGAGGCAGGATTCGAACCTGCAACCGTAGCGGTCGCGCGGTTCCAGACTGTAGCGCCTAGAACTGCTTGGCGACTTCAGCCGGCCAAGGGATGGGGAGTGGGGGGGGGGGGGGGTGGAGGTGATCAAAGAGATAGTGGGAGAGGACTAAATGGATAGAGAGAAAATACGGGAGGGAAGATGGACTACGAGAGTATGGAATAAATAAATGCCCAGGCAACGCAATGCAGTCTGTGCTGCACTTTTCAACTCCGAAACGGATGGATATTTGTACTAAAGAAGTGAACCTCCACCCCCCAAAAAGAAGATTGGTCACCTCCCCAGAAGAATAAATTATACACGCCCCTATTAACCACTGTACTGCAATGAGAACCAAATTATGATTTTGGAAGTCTAGATTCTTTAACTTTAGTATGTTTCAGCCAAGTATGACACCAATTATATAAATATTTAACTGCGTTTCCAGGATGTATTTTACTGGTTCTGTGAATTCATTCGAAGTTGGAAAAATCATTCTAAATTGCCATAATGCATTTTAACAAAATCGAAGGACTTGTTTCGTATCCAGTTCGTCTAAAAACTATAGTACTGGGAATACAATGGCGACCCTGAGCCATTTTTCGCGGCTCCTACGCTTGCGTCATGAGAGTCCACACTTGTAGTCTAGGTCTGCATCATGAGGGACCATATTTCGGACCATCATGATGCAGACTAAGACCACGAGTGTTTACTTGCATGATGCAAATCTAAACGACGACTCTAGACCCCCATAACACAGACCTAAACGACGAGTCTGAATCCTCATGATGCAGATATAGACGCTGTGGAGAGTGGCTCAGAGTTTCCATTATATTCCTACTACAATACATTCATGAAAAAAGACGCTCTTCATTTTAGGAGTATTTGTAGTGTCTAGGTCTTCAGCATCTTGACTCTGCATGTGGGATTCCCCTTAATATAGAAATACAAGAATAAAATTACATTTTGTAATGTGTGTGGAACTCAACAAAATAAATTGTAATTTAAACTCATAATGTGTATTGCCTTACTCCACAAATGAATATTTTATTTTGCAGAACACTTTTCAACATAAAATCTTTACAAATTTTCCTTCAGTTCCCCTGAAAGTATTATTTAGGCCAAACCAGATACTCCTAAAAATATTTGGCTACTTTTGCAAACCCAAGTAACAGAAAATGGTTTACAAACAATAATTAATGTCACTTGGAAGGATTGAAATCAAAAAGTTTAGTCTAAAATAAAAATGAACTGTATGCATTACAAAATTTCTATCTCAGAAATTGACGCCCAGAAAGCACAAGAAAGAAATCTGCACTCTTAATTAGTAAATTTGCGCTCAAACTCATAGTTTCCCGTTTAATGTTCTACTGTATTTTCAATGTGTCTGCTGATTAGTGTTTGAATTAATTATGACGAGATCGTTAAGTCTGTCTGCATTAAGACGTGATCGTTTTTCGCTAATTAGGTTTCCAGCGCAACTAAAAATTCTCTCACTAGACGCACTAGTGGCTGGTATATTTAATATTTATCTTGCCACACACGCAAGTCGAGGAAGTCGTTGGAAGTTATTTTTCCACCACTGTAGAATATCTCCCTCGTTCACACAGTGTTCTTGCAAGTATCTGCTGACTTCATCATGTAGGAGAGGAGGCTCTTCTGCCCAGTCCTCAAATTTCCCCATTTTGTACGGCCCTGGATTTGTTTCTTGGTTGCTGTGATTGGGCACTTGTACTGAAACTGTACAGGTTCCAATTAATATTTGCAGAATAATGTGAAGATCATACTACACATAGTTGAAATTATAATAGCTTTTAGACGATGCTATCATTTATCGTTCTGTAAAGTCACCAGAAGATCAAACCTAACTGCAGGACGATTTAAACAAGGTATATATTTTTGGTGTGAAAATTAGCACTTGGCAATAAATAATGACAAGAGCGAGGTTATCCCTGTGTGTACTAAACTAAGTCCGTTAAACTTCGTTTACAAGATCAACCAGTCAAATCTAAAGGCTGTAGATTCTACTTAATACCTCTGATTACAATTACGACCTACTTAAATAGGAATGGACACACAGAAAATGCTGTAGGCGTTTTAATGACAGAACACTCTTTTGGAGCATTGGTACGAAGTTGGAGAGCCTTACTATTGACGGAAGAGGTCGAAAGAGTCTAAATAAGGGCAGCTGGTTTGGTATTATCGTAAAACAGGGGAAAGAGTGTCGCGGAAATTACACAAGAGTTGGGATGGTAATCATTTCAACAATGGCGTTTTTTGACGTTGCGCGATCTATATATGAAATTTCGATCACCAACTTACACCTCCGAATTCGAAGAGATATTGTTGAGTCCCATATACATTGGAAGAAATGATCATCAGAATAAAATACAAAAAAGCAGCGCTCAGACGGAGAGCTGTAGGTGTTCTATCCCGCGCGAAATTCGAGAAAAGGAGACAAATAAGTTGAAAGTGGTTCGATGAACCCTCAACTAAGCACTTGCGTGTGTCTTGCAGAGTAACCATGTACATGTAGATGAAGAATATATGCATTATCTTAGGAGCTTACCTTCAGCACACATCTGTCGTGCTGCTTGGTAAACTTCAATTTTTTCATCCTCGGTTAACTTTCTTAATGTGCGGTAGTTAGCCACCATAAAAGTTGCAATTTTATGCAACATACGAACGCACATTTTCTGTTCTAGGAAGGCATCAGCGGCTTGTTTCAAAGGTTTCATGTCCTGAAAATACATTTTCTCACCATACATATTTCACAAGTGGTTCTATAATATTCAGATGGAATAAAATTACAAACCTCTTCATCGTTATCCCGTATGGTACAGTGAGTTTTTAAGGCATAAAACCACGGTAGAACTAAATGTAGGGTTGGATCCTTGTCACTCTCTAGATCAACTGTGGCTTCTTTAAACGGCTTAAGAAATTCTATAAGCTGGCCAGTTATATGGTGGTCATAACCCAGCATCTTATCAGAGGCACCTTCATTATGTAAAACAGCCTTCACTGAATCAATCTGAGAATGGACTGATACAAGCATGTCAAAATAACTATTCCAACGAGTTGAAACCCACTGCTTTAAAGATGAGTTCAGTCTCACACAGAGACCTCTTCTCTTGAAGTACGAAACCGTAGCCCGCACTGTATTAAGAATGGCTAATATATTTGGAACATTTTCTTTCAAAAACTGTTCGCTCAGAACATGTTTCAAGACTGTGTTTATACTATGAGCCATGCATGGAAGACGCTGATATACTTCGAGAGCTTTGACAATGTTACTGCCCTGGTCTGTGACAAACGTAATTTTGGCAATGTCTTCACGAGAAACACCCATAGTTTCTAAGCCATCTTCCAACTCGTTTCGAATATTCGAGCCAGTTTTTGGGCAGTCAGGAAACGCAGAGCACATTAGTACATATTTATTCAAACGCCAGTCTGAATTTATGTAATGCATTGTCACGGACATGTAATGCACCCCTTTGTAATTGTCTGTCCATAGATCAATTGTACTGGCACATATACCAGAACTAATCGCATGCACTATATCTGGGAGCATTTTGCTGCGCGCTTTATCAGTTAAGGTTTGAACTTTCCTAGCTACTGTCACTCGGGAAAGGCATAACATTTTTAATATCAACTGAGCCATATTTTTTACCTATGTCGATCAGTGTCTGCCCTAAATTAAGAAATCCTTCTCCCTCTATACTGCTAAATGGTCTCAGGTCCTTAGCACACATTTCGACGCACTTTTCGGCCACTAAATCTTTGTCCTCTTTCAAGATATTTACGGAGTGAGGGAACTGCTTGTCAAATTTGCACACATGTCGTAACATACTCGAGGTTCCCGAATAAGTACTTAAGAGCTTTTTACATAGTTTGCATTGAGACACACCTACCGATTTATTTGAAGCGGCCTCATAAACACACGAAAACGTTTCCCATGCGGCACTTGTGCTCTGTTTCGTTACCAGCATGTATTCGCCAGTTGTCAATTTTTTTTCAATCTCACTAAAGTTCGACCTATTCATTGTGCTGCCTCCACCGTTGCGATAAATGAACTGCAGGCTAACTACCTGGCTACTCTAGTCACGGTAGCTTGACAGCGCAACCTGTTGTCAGGCGCAGCAAGCTGAGCGGGTCACGTGAAGCTTGGCAGGCTTGCGGGAACCCAGGTAGCCCGGGCTTGCGGGAGCCCGTATCGCCCGCATTGCCCACTATGCCTCAGTACACGCGCACTCTTGTGTTTACATCGCGGCAGGCTGACCTGCATGAATGGTTGCAGAGGTGCTAGGGGCAAGCAGGCTGCAAGGGGAATTTGTACACCTCTGATTTACGCAGCTGGTCGAATGCTGACTTACTGGCACAGAGGGGCTTAAATGCTGCTATTGCTCGCTGAATTTGCAATAGGCACAGTGCTTCTGTGTCACATCGAATTATCTTCTGGAAAGAATACAATAACTGGCAGTATGTGTACGTGCAGTTCTTCCTGATGACTGGCCTGGTTTAGCCACATGTATTGCTGTGAGAAGGACGTAGCAGAAGGCCACTCAGCTCGAGGGTCGGTGAACAGTGCCTGGCTGATACCGGTGTGTGGCCCCTTTACCGTCCTGGCTGTCCGTTGCCTATTCCAATTGCTGTTTAACTTCTTTCCTCCCTTCCACGAAGAAAATTTGCCCGTAGAATTTTGATGAAACACAGATACGGTTCTATTTGCAGTTATTTAACTTCACATTTCCATCTCAATTTACGATTTAGGTTTTCCGTGATTTCCCTAAATCGCTCCAGGTGAATACCGGGATGGTTCCTTTGAAAGGGTACGGCCGACTTCCTCTTACGTCCTTCCCTAATCCGATGACAGCGATGACCTCGCTGTCTGGTCTCCTTCCCAAAACAACCCAACAATTTACAATATAATTTGTCCTTTCCACCATGCAAAATTTTCTGTCCATCTTCAGTAACACTTGACCCTACACAAAAGCCGTAGTACGTGATTCACTTTGATGTTCGTCAAATTACCTCTCAATGGGGAGTAGCTTTTGGTTCCAGCGCGTGGGAGGGAGCAGGTATCAGGACGGTTTCCTAGCAGTATTATCTGATTTGCTTAGTTCTACCCCTCCTCATATTATCTTCTACAATTTTATGCTGCTATCTGTTGTTAACGACTAACAAGGATAATACAGGTACCGTGGGGATAAATCTTAACCTAGATGGAAGAAAACTGACTTATGCAAATAGAATAATACACGCACTGCTCTATTGTCTCGCGATATCGGCCTGGGTGAACTTCTCGGTTTAGCTGCTGTCCTTTTGGTCCATACTCTTATGTCTTAACAATTCGGAAAAATTTATATGTAATAGTAGGAGATCCATTGTAAACTTGATTTCATTACGTTTTCAAGACACCGTGGCTGGGGAATCTATCTGAACTTCGATAGCTTATTTCTATTTTCATTCTTTATTAATTCTTTTATAATTCCTCTCGTTCTGAGAGATTTATCCAGTGGTCTCACTTCAAGAGATCTCTGATACCACTGATCCACCTACAAACGCTCTTCCGGACTCAACTGTCCTGTACAATAATTTCATGATTTCCCAGCTACTTGCGCTGTATAAGCCCCACCTGTGCTGTACAACAATCCTTCCCAGAATAGAGGCGCTATCTCAGCTCCACCTGTGTCATATGGTAACCCTTTTCTTCACCTTAATTCTTCACCGACTACATGGGGAAAATCCCTTTAAGTGCTTTACTTCCACCTACTTTCCAACATCTGATACATCTTCCCTCTATGTCACTTCTTTCCCTTGGTCAAGTAAGGATCAAAACAAGAAAGAAAGTCCAGTAAACGTGTACTCTAAAATGCACACCTTAAGAGCAATATGCACTTATTCATTTTCTATACTGTGAAACAGATTTCTTTTACGGCAAGCTCTTTGGTTTCCATATTTTTGTAGGAGGTAGTATGGACAAAAACAAGTAAAATATGCCCAGTAATTATGAATTCCAAAATGCGTTCTGTAAGATCTATGTGCTGACAGCAGACAATTTTTTTGTTACTGTTCCCTACCCTTCAATTCTTAGCAACAACAGTATGGGTACATGTATTCCACTGCGATTTTAGTTTGTAACTCTTGACTCAGTCGTTTCCGGACCAGGTCTCTTAACTCAAATTGATAAATTTACCCTTGTACATCATCAGTGAAAGCTGGCAACATCTCAGCATCATTCTGCGTAATGGTAAACAGAGCAAAATATTGTTCAATTCGGAAGTCGTATGTTGCTTTTCATAACATAAAAATGTATGACTTTTCGCGATCGACATCAAAATCCGTCCGCCCAGGCCTCGGAAGGAGTTTGTCAGTTTACGTAACATGGAGCCGCCAGTACTCGGTCAAGCAGCTCCTCAGTTGGTCACATGAGGCTGAGTGCATCCTGTAGGTGAACAGCGCATGGTGGCCTATATGGTCAGCTATCGAAGTGCCAACCGCCCTGGACGGTACTTAACATAAAAAATAAAAAATTGTTTTTGGAGCTGTCAATAGCAGTAATATTTGATCGTTCTGAAGTTATCAAAGAAATCACCGGGTCCCAAGTCTTATCAAATACACTCCTGGAAATGGAAAAAAGAACACATTGACACCGGTGTGTCAGACCCACCATACTTGCTCCGGACACTGCGAGAGGGCTGTACAAGCAATGATCACACGCATGGCACAGCGGACACACCAGGAACCGCGGTGTTGGCCGTCGAATGGCGCTAGCTGCGCAGCATTTGTGCACCGCCGCCGTCAGTGTCAGCCAGTTTGCCGTGGCATACGGAGCTCCATCGCAGTCTTTAACACTGGTAGCATGCCGCGACAGCGTGGACGTGAACCGTATGTGCAGTTGACGGACTTTGAGCGAGGGCGTATAGTGGGCATGCGGGAGGCCGGGTGGACGTACCGCCGAATTGCTCAACACGTGGGGCGTGAGGTCTCCACAGTACATCGATGTTGTCGCCAGTGGTCGGCGGAAGGTGCACGTGCCCGTCGACCTGGGACCGGACCGCAGCGACGCACGGATGCACGCCAAGACCGTAGGATCCTACGCAGTGCCGTAGGGGACCGCACCGCCACTTCCCAGCAAATTAGGGACACTGTTGCTCCTGGGGTATCGGCGAGGACCATTCGCAACCGTCTCCATGAAGCTGGGCTACGGTCCCGCACACCGTTAGGCCGTCTTCCGCTCACGCCCCAACATCGTGCAGCCCGCCTCCAGTGGTGTCGCGACAGGTGTGAATGGAGGGACGAATGGAGACGTGTCGTCTTCAGCGATGAGAGTCGCTTCTGCCTTGGTGCCAATGATGGTCGTATGCGTGTTTGGCGCCGTGCAGGTGAGCGCCACAATCAGGACTGCATACGACCGAGTCACACAGGGCCAACACCCGGCATCATGGTGTGGGGAGCGATCTCCTACACTGGCCGTACACCACTGGTGATCGTCGAGGGGACACTGAATAGTGCACGGTACATCCAAACCGTCATCGAACCCATCGTTCTACCATTCCTAGACCGGCAAGGGAACTTGCTGTTCCAACAGAACAATGCACGTCCGCATGTATCCCGTGCCACCCAACGTGCTCTAGAAGGTGTAAGTCAACTACCCTGGCCAGCAAGATCTCCGGATCTGTCCCCCATTGAGCATGTTTGGGACTGGATGAAGCGTCGTCTCACGCGGTCTGCACGTCCAGCACGAACGCTGGTCCAACTGAGGCGCCAGGTGGAAATGGCATGGCAAGCCGTTCCACAGGACTACATCCAGCATCTCTACGATCGTCTCCATGGGAGAATAGCAGCCTGCATTGCTGCGAAAGGTGGATATACACTGTACTAGTGCCGACATTGTGCATGCTCTGTTGCCTGTGTCTATGTGCCTGTGGTTCTGTCAGTGTGATCATGTGATGTATCTGACCCCAGGAATGTGTCAATAAAGTTTCCCCTTCCTGGGACAATGAATTCACGGTGTTCTTATTTCAATTTCCAGGAGTGTATAATGCCGCCGTCACGATTAATATCATCTCCCTGTACTCTATTCTCTGAGAACGATTTTAAACTATGTGTCATATCTAGATCTGGGATGTTCTCAATCTTTCTGACAACGTTTTATTATATCCCGTCAAAGGTATTTCCATACATTCCTTAAAGCTGAATTCCAGAAGGATCTCGTCGTGGCCAAAACTTTTGTATCAAAATAATCCGCGCAGTATCCTGTGGGTATAGAATCTTCGGCTATGGCTGACTTACTGGGCTACACAAGGCAACTGTGGCGGTCATGTTTCACGCAACTTTCATGAGCTGTGCACGAGGTCTGAACAACGTAGGCTTTGCAACATTGACTTGCTATTCTGTAGGCTGTAGCCTTCCGCAAATCCAGACCATCGCCTGCCGAGCCGAGAAGCACACTGGTTTTGTAGATGACCTGAAGATTAGTTTAACGTGATATTTCTTAATGATTCTGCATAATTTAGATGAAATGTTGCCCATATATGTGAGAAACACCTTGGGCCTAAGCTGCTCATCCTCTTCTTTTTCTTGCGAATGGCCACGTTTACTCCTCATTACAGCTGTCCTAATTTGATGTGGAGAATATCCATTGTCTTTATACACAGGCTGTTGATGTTCTACCTCCTCTGGAAGGCCTTCTCTATCAGACAAATCATGTGTCCAGTGCTCCAGCGTACGAACGATGCCCAGAGTTGTCAAAGGGTGGTGACATCTAGACGCTTGCAGATACAGGTCGTTATGTGTGAGCGTACGGTGAAGAGATTTCCCTAGCGATCCTTTCACTTTCTGAATAACTAAGGCATTTAGAAACGGAAGACAGCTATCTTTCTCCACTTCCATCTTAGACTGTAAACTCCAAGAAACACGTGACATGTTTGTAATTTCTTTTCAGTACCATTACCATATGCGTAAGATACATCGTAATCTAGGTAGCTGAATATATGGACTTGTTCTAAAGCGTTACTTTCAATTATGAGCTTAGTTCGAAGATGTTCTTTCCTACAAAGGACCACAGCTTTTGTATTCTTTGAGGATATAGTTGAATTGTATTGTTTTGCCCCTATATGTAAGGACCGAACAGAACGTTGTGTGTTTTCTTACGTAACCGACAGGATAATCTGGTTAAGTTAAATATTGAGTATCTTGGTAGTTAGGAATTGTTATGTATATATAAAGTAGTGTGGACCATGAAGGGCACCCTTGTGTGTTCCTTATCATTCCTGAGCTAAAATTAGTCGACGGTTATTGTCATTAGTATACAGTCTCTCAACCGACCTTATTAATTCCAAGGTATACCATACTCTCTAAAAATTTCTCCTAACCTAGATGTCACCACCCAGTCGAAGGCGTTTTCTTAAGCCACGATGGTTATGTACGTTGGGGGATCAAATTCGCTATGCTTTCCTATTGTCTGATTTGCAGAGAATACGCGATTCATATATAATCATCCTGATCTAAAATTATTTTATTCTTCCGCGAGAAAAGTCTCTATCAAAGAATTTATTATTTTGGAGAGTGGATACACTCATATTTTAATAGTCCTATACCGCAATAGCTGCTGTGAAATGTGGTTAAATATAGAGGTGAAATCTTGTCACGTTATATATTACATATACGAAGACAGTAACTAGTTCTCGAAAGAACAGTTACTGTTGATGACCATGCAGCTTTTCCCTGCAGTCGCGCTGTTCATCTGTGTCCTCGGTAGCTCAGATGGATAGAGCGTCTGCCATGTAAGCAGGAGATCCCGGGTTCGAGTCCCGGTCGGGGCACACATTTTCACCTGCCCACATCGAGGTATATCAACAACACCTGTCGGCAGCTGAGGTTGTCAGTCATCATTTATATATTACATTTCACATCTGTAATACTTCACCCGCTCTTCACATTAAGAATCAGCCAACACATACAAATACCTAACAATTTGTATGAATATCAAATAGAATAATCCCATACGCACAAATGTAAGTAAGGCAAGTGGTAAATTTCGGTTACTTGGGAGAATAGTGGGAAAATTTAGGCATTCTTGCAAATCACTTGAGCATCTCATCTCAAAATACTGCCTTAAGCGTGAAGGGCGTTTACCAAACAAGACTAACTGGAGAAACTGAATTATACGAAGAGGGGCGCAGCGCATGCTCACTGCGTTGTTTGGCTTACGGTAGATCTTCAAGGAACTGCTGGAAATTTAAATCGGCAGACTCAGAAGTCGGACAGTAATTTTCCACGATGGTTTACAAACGAAGTTCCAAGAGTCGTGGGAAAGTGCAGAACCTACAAATACCTTTTCAGTTTCATTCTTACTGGAAGTATGCCTACTCCGCATCTCTTACGTGTAGTAATGCCACATCTTCGCTTGCTCTTTCGGTCAGTTCGACTCCTCTATAGAACCTAATGTAGTCGCCTACATATTTATTACCTTTCATTTCTACTAGTTTCTATGACTGCTACAGTGTCAACACTCATGTCTTTTAGTATATTTTCTAGTTCTGTCTTTTTGGGAAATTCTTCTGACATTCCAGTTTACTACGACTGCTGCACGTAAAACCCGTCAGTAAAGCCCGTATAGTTTGAATAAAACTCCTCCAGTCTTCCTAGGTACACGTCACTGTTTACTGCCGTCTCGAAGAATATGGGCCCAATAACGATTGTGGTGGAAATGGCACACCACACGCCAATCTTTTCGTGATGCAAGGGTACCTGATGGACCGCGTGTGGGTTTTCTGTTTACCATTACCGACTGTTTTGGGAATTTATGCACTTAGACATGTGGAACCACGCCTCTTCACTCATGATGGTCCTCAGTGGGTCCAAGACACCACTGGCAATCTTTCTCAACAGTCCTGAACAGAAATGCATTCTCTTCTGCATGTCAGGCTTCTTCAGTTCTTGCACAACACTTATCCGGTGCGGTTTAGCTTCAGTACTCTTACAACACATCTGCAAATTCTCTCACTCGCATGAACCTTGTCATTAACTCCAGCATCTGCCTCTTTAATTCAGGTGTCCAGCCTGGTGGCGGTCTGTTCCTGGAAGCATTTTGAATTGATCCTGTACGCCGCCATTTTTCAATCAATTCCTGTATGGTGCTTTTTGTTGGCACGGAACGTCCTGGAACTTTCTCCTGAAACAACTTCCTTGTTTTTACAAATGATCCAGTGCGAATGAACGCATCAACAATAGCGACATGCTCCTGCAACGAACACGGCATTAGCACATATTCACACTAATCCGGATTCACACAACGAGGCCTCTTTCTCAACTTTCAAGTTCACTGGCTGCGGTTGCAGCTGCCTTACACAATAATGAAGTTCCGCGCAGTGCCGATACATCAGTTAAAATGCTTAGTTCGGGCGTGACTGGACAGCGTTTCTCGTTTTCCATTATTATTGACGCCTGCGCACGCACTGGAACATTAACGTTGCGCTTTACGTGCTGCACCCTGTACTTTGATATACCCGATGACCCATTTTTTTGTCATTTTCCATAACATTGTCGTTTACCTGTTTCCGAGGCACCATGGAGTACTAGGAGTAGTGCGTGCTTTCCGAGAGCTGATTAACAGCCATCTGCTCAACATCCTTTGTAAGAGGACCAGAATTTCCTTTCGGGGTTATCTCTCTTAGCCTATATGTTGTTGTTATTTACAGACTCTGGATATCTCGCATTTCATACTCTCTCGTTGACTACATAACGTACAGCCACTTAATGCCTTGCACTGAGCGGAAGTCTTCCGGTTTATGTCTTCTTGAACGTGGGGGTGGGGTCTAATGGCAGAGCTACCTTGAATTCTTCAAGGTCTGGTTCATTCACCTATTTTCAGTGGACTTTCCTCAGAGTCTTTATTCTGAAATTTGAAATGCAGATCTCAACCGAAAAAACTAAGATAATGGACTTCATGGGGAAAGAACGCAGTAGAACAAAAGTAATGATACATCAAAATATTTTAGAGCAAGTAAACCACTTAAGTTATCTAGAATGTGAGGAGACATCCGGATATAGCAAAGATATAGAAATGAAGCTTAGGAAATTCGTCGGGGAATGTAGAACAATTATCTGAAACCTTAAAAACAAAACTAGGAAAGATACTCAAATTAAACTCTAACAAGCAGTTGCTGTCCCCATACTGCTCTATGGAAGCGAGACCTGGGTGATTAGAGTAGCAAAAATCAGGAAAGCCGTATTCAGACACAAGAAATGAAATTTCTGAGGCGAATTAAAGGTTTCCCAATAGAAGACGGACTAAGGAATCAAGATGTTAGAGAAGAACTAAAAATTTTAACATAATTCCAGATTATAGAAGGAAGTGCAACGAACACCTAGAAAGAATGGAAGCGAAAGACTGTCCTTGAAGGCTAGAAATTATAATTGCTAAGGAAGAACAGATAGAGGAAGACCCCAACAACTACGGGTACCGTAACAGTCAACTTCGCCTATTGCCTTAAGAGGAAGAGAAGAAGAAGAAGACCCATAAATATTCCTCAGCCACATACGTATCGATCTTGAAGAAATGGTTAGACTAACTACAACGCGCAAAGAGGAGTCTGAACAGTCATTCTTGCCGCGCTTCATAAGCGATTCTAACATGAAGAAACCCTAACGTGTGGTTCAATGGTAAGTACCCTCCGACTAGCACTTCACAGTGGATTGTACGATGTGTGTGTACTGTGTAAATGTAGGTGATTATCAGTGACGTCGTAGACCCTCGCCCAGGTACGGGCCAAGAGTTACGGCACTTACCGGGAATTGTTCTCGAAACTTCTGCCCCGCTAACTGCCGCTAACGACCTTGCGCCCAAACTTGGCAATGACCTACTCTGCCTCACGACTGTCGTCTAGTCCTCCAGTTAGACTGCCACAATATCGCTATATTCAGGCTTCGTAGTCTTACTTCGTGTAAATCCTGTGAGAAACTGGTTAAATGTGTGAAGCCTTACTTTATACACCAAGATTTTTCAATAACATTAGATGTTGCTTCGCACGTTCGCAGTAAATCTGAGAAATTCATCTGTAATTTCTTCATTGTTCCTGGGTTAGTAACTGACTGGCGATCAGGAATTTAGCCGGCCGCGGTGGCCGTGCGGTTCTAGGCGCTCCAGTCCGGAGCCGCGCTGCTGCTACGGTCACAGGTTCGAATCCTGCCTCGGGCATGGGTGTGTGTGATGTCCTTAGGTTAGTTAGGTTTAAGTAGTTCTAAGTTCTAGGGGACTGATGACCACAGCAGTGCTCAGAGCCATCTGAACCATTTTTTTGATCAGGAATTTAAAGTGTGAAATTAAATCTGGCCTCACCCCCACGCCCCCCCTCCCCCTCACAAACGTGTCAAAGCAGCCAAGACGTTCTTGGAGCCAAAAAGGGGAATAACTGTATGTAAGTCGGTAAAACATTAAATGAAATAGGAGATGCACTGTCCTAATATATTGACATACCCTATGGTAAACTATCTCTAACGACTTTCTCATCGCAGTATTGTCTATTACAAGACCTTAGCATACACAACCGACATCTTAATTTCACTTCACCTTAAAACTACAAAAAATTGCTTCAGGTGTGACGTCAGCTGTTTGCTTGAACATCTTCACACACAGCTGCACTCCGAAGCCGGCTGACCGGAGCAATACCACTACCGACAGCTCCATAGACTCACATTAACTCACAAAACCTCATTAATTGTAAAGGCATAGCTTTACTCCATTTGTATCCTGTTCAATACAAAAAAAGACGTACATCTAATTGTTGCCTAATCATTCCCAACAATAATTCACGAAAGGAACATCAACTATGTAAAATGGGTATCAATTTTGGAATATTCTCGTAATGAACCTGCACTTTACAACTTTAACAACGTGTCTCTGATACACCCCAGTTTTAGTGAGGAGCCGGCCGGAGTGGCCGTGCGGTTAAAGGCGCTGCAGTCTGGAACCGCAAGACCTCTACGGTCGCAGGTTCGAATCCTGCCTCGGGCATGGATGTTTGTGATGTCCTTAGGTTAGTTAGGTTTAACTAGTTCTAAGTTCTAGGGGACTAATGACCTCAGAAGTTGAGTCCCATAGTGCTCAGAGCCATTTGAACCATTTTTTTAGTGAGGATCATAACACTGAAAGAGTACTGGGGCAAAGTCTTGTGCAACTGATTGTTACGTTGCACAATTGCTGTATGGGCTCTAGTGTGAACTATATTATTCAGAGGGCGTGCTAAATTGTAACATCCCCTATTTTTTATGTGAAAACTAATAAATTTTTAAATTAAAACAAACGTTAACATTCTACATCTTTATCGTTCATGTCAACATAAGCGTATTTGCAGCCCTCTGGAGCTAGAGTGCTTCATCGTGGCGTAGTAACTTAGGCACATCGGTGTCTGAGAAAGAACGTGGTCTAACCGAATTTTGAATCCGAAGGGTTCGTCCTCACTTGGTGGATCATTTCCTTCAGGATGACAATGCCAGACCACACACGAGCGCTGTGGCACCTGCAACAATCCGGCACCTTGTGTTCACTGTCATCGATCACAGTCCACGCAGCCTCGACGTGGCCCCATCAGATTATCATGTTTTCAGAACTTAATGAACACCTTCGATTGCAAACCTAAATACATAGCGAGGAACTGAGTGCATCGATATGAAAATGACAATGCATGTAAAAAATTACGAGTTCCGACAGGTGGCAGCGCTATACGTAGCCTTCAAAATGGCGTCTGTAATGACGGTGGTCTCCAAGCAGAGCTGTCATTGAATTTGTTTCGGAGGAAAACCAGAGCATCGTAGATATTTGTAGACACTTGCAGAGAGTCTATGGAGACCTGGCAGTGATCAAAAGCACGGTGAGTCATTGGAAGAGGCGTTTGTCATCAACACAACAACGCCACACAAACCTGTCCGATATTTGCGAAATTGCTTGTGCGTTACGAAGCTCATTGTGGCATTTTTTTTCCGAACATCGTCACAGGCGATGAAATATGGGTTCACCACTTCAAACCAGAAACAAAACGGTGATCCGTGGAGTGGCGCCACACCCATTCTTCTACGATTAAGACGTTCAAAGCCGCCCTCTTACCGGTGAATTCATGGCGACGGTCTTCTGGGACTCTGAAGGGGTTATTCTGTTTGATGTCCTCCCTCATGGTACAACGGTCAACTCGGCAGTTTATTGTGCTACCTTCATGAAATTGAAGAAACGACTTCAGTTTGTTCATCGCCACAAAAATGCATTCGAACTTATCCTTCTCCATGACAACGAAAGGTCCCATATAAACCTGCGCAACCGAGAGGTGCTCAGAAAACTTCATTGGACTATTCTTCCTCATCCATCCTAATAACGGATCTCGCACCTTGCATTTGTTTGGCCCAGTGAAGGATGTACTCCGCGGGAAGCATTACGTAGATGATGGGGACGTTGCTGACACAGCAGGATGTTGGCTCCGACGCCGACCCGTGGAGTGGTACCATGCGTGCATACAGGCACTGAATGGAGATTATGTTGAAAAATACGCTTTTGTAGCCAGAGGTGTGGCGAATAATATAGTACACACATCAGAAAAAGTTTTGCATCACCTCGGTTCAGAGAGTTCCGGAACCTGTACAGAAAATTGGAATAGAGATCAACATCAACATCAACATTATTTCCGTCCTGCTGGCCACTGTGGCCGAGCGGTTCTAGGCGCTTCAGTCCAGAACCGCGCTGCTGCTACGGTAGCAGGTTCGAATCCTGCTTCGGGCATGGATGTGTGTGATGTCCATAGGTTAGTTAGGTTTCTTAGTCTAGGGGACTGATGACCTCACATGTTAAGTCCCATAGTGCTTAGAGCCATTTTTGAATTTCCGCCCTTTTTATTGCTCATGCAAACCACACATTGCATGTTGTACCACCACACAACGAGACCTTCAGAGGGGGTGGTCCAGATTGCTGTACACACCGGTACCCCTAATACCTAGTAGCACGTCCTCTTGCACAGATGCAGGACTGTATTCGTCGTGGCATACTATGCACAAGTTCATCAAGACACTGTTGCTCCAGATTGTCCCACTCCTCAACGGCGGTTCGGCGTAGACCCCTCAGAGTGGTTGGTGGGTCACGTCGTCCATAAACAGTCATTTTCCATCTATCCCAGGCATTTGTGATAGGGTTCATGTCTGGAGAACATGCTGGCCACTCTAGTTGAGTGATGTCGTTATCCTGAAGGAAGTCATTCACAAGATGTGCACGATGGGGGCTCGAACTGTCGTCCATGAAGACGAATGCCTCGCCAGTATGCTGCCGATATGGTTGCACCATCCGTCGGAGGATGGCATCCACGTATCGTCCAGCCGTTAAGGCGCCTTCCATGACCACCAGTGGCGTACGTCGGCCGCACATAACACCACCCCAAAACAGCAGGGAACCTCCACCTTGCTGCACTCGCTGCACAGTTAGTCTAAGAAATTCAGCCTGATCGGGTTATCTCCAAACACGTCTCCGACGATTGTCTGGCTGAAGGCATATGCGACACTCATCGGTGAAGAGAACTTGATGTCAATCCTAAGCGGTCCATTCGCCATGTTGTTGGGCCCATCTGGACCGCGATGCATGGTATCGTTGTTGCAAACATGGACCTCGACATATACGTCGGGAGTGAAGTTGCGCATCATGTAGCCTATTGTGCACAGTTTGAGTCGTAACACGAAATGCATTATTCAACATTGTGGCGTTGCTGTCAGGGTTACTCCGAGCCATTAGCCGTAGGTAGCGGTCATCCACTGCAGTAGTAGCCCTTGGGCGGCCTGAGCGAGGCATGTCATTGACAGTTCCTGTCTCTTTGTATCTCTTCCATGTCCGAACAATGTCGCTTTGGTTCACTCCGAGACACCTGGACACATCCCTTGTTGAGCGCCGTTCCTGGCACAAAGATAAATGCGGACGCGATCGAATCGTGGCATTGACCGTCTAGGGTTGGGGTTGTGTTTGAGGAAGGAGACCAGACAGCGAGGTCATCGGTCTCATCGGATTAGGGAAGGACGGGGAAAGAAGTCGGCCGTGCCCTTTGAAAGGAACCATCCCGGCATTTGCCTGGAGTGATTTAGGGAAATCACGGAAAACCTAAATCAGGATGGCCGGACGCGGGATTGAATCGTCGTCCTCCCGAATGCGAGTCCAGTGTTTAACCACTGCGCCACCTCGCTCGGTGAACGTCTAGGCATGGTTGAACTACAGACAACAAGAGCCATGTACCTCTTTCCTGGTGGAATGACTGGATCTGATCGGCTGTCGGACCCCCTCCGTCTAATAGGCGCTTCTCATGCATGGTTGTTTACATATTTGTGCGGGTTTAGTGACATCTCTGAACAGTCAAAGGGGCTGCGTCCACAGTCAAAGTCTGTCTTCAGGAGTTCTGGGAACCGCGGTGATGCAAGACATTTTTTGATGTGTGTTTATCGTAATGCCGATTAAAAACAACGTGCTTTCAGAAAAATAGTGTTGCGTTACTCCTTGAACACCCCTCGTAATAACGGATGATTCATGGTCTGTATTTCAGCCCTTCCAGGCACTCCACAAATCGTAAATACTTTGTCGAGGATAAGACGCTCTGCATATGACAAGCGGAATTAATTTTTTTGTGATAGCTGTATCTCTCACACAGAATAAAGTGGCTATTCTGTCGTTCTGCAGCTTTATGAGGTGAGCATTCTGAGGGTACAAGACATCATGTTTCCTCTGACGGACTCGATATTTTCTATTCTTATGTATTTGTAGAGGTACAAAACCGCTCTCTGAAGTGTCAATGGCCATATCTGTATTCGATTCCGCCGATATGAATAGCAGGAAAGTACACCAATGTCGTTCTATCCTGGAATAAATTTATTTAGTTCGCTGCTCAACCAAAAAAGGAGGCACCGAGAAGGCACTGATCTGACGTCAATGTAACTTCGTACACGTACGCACCATCGGCGGGTATGTAAATTATTAGAGCTGCAATTCTCTCTGACAGGTACAACAGCCGCCAAAGTATGTTAGAGTTTTTCGTGTTTAGCGTTGGGGTTGGTGGAAAATACGGGGATGGGATGTACAGTGGCCTGTACAGAGTATCATGGTGAGCAATCACTGTGAAAGACATGGAAATACTGAGGACTGGCATGAGACAGCATTATCGTCTGTCACGATGGCGTTATGTCTAGCTTAAACACTATCGTTTCTGAGACTTCAGTCCCATTGGCTGGTTATCCCATTTGCATCTCAGATTCTGACAATGTCAGACTCGCTGGCTATAGAACTGCTGCCAACGTGAGTAACAGAAGTAGATATCCTCTCAGTAGTGAAGCAACTTAAATCATTTAGTAAAAGCATGTCTTCTGGTCCAGACTGTAAACCAATTCAGATCCTTTCAGAGCATGCTGATGCAATCATACGCAACTACACGCTCGACGGGAGATCCGTACCCAACGACCATATTCAAGAAAGGGAACAGGAGTAATCCACTAAATTACAGGCCCGTATCATTAACGTCGATATGCAGCAGGATTTTGTAGCATATATTGTGTTCGAACTTTATGAATTACCTCGAACAGAGGAGTCTATTGAGACATAGTCAACACGGATTTAGGAAGCATCGTTCTTGTGAAACGCCACTAGCTCTTTACTCACACTAAGTGTAGAGTGCTATCGTCAAAGGAATTCAAATTGATTTCGTATTGCTAGAATTTCAGAAGGTTTCTGACACGCTACCTCACAAGTGCTTGTAGTCAAACTGCGTGTTTATTGGAATATCGTCTGCGACTGGATTCATGAAACCCTGTCAAAGAGGTCACAATTCTAGTAACTGACGGAAGGTAAACAGAAGTGATTTCTGGTGTTCTCCAAGGTAGTGTTATAGGCCCTCTGCCGTTCCTTATCTACATAAACGATTTAGGAGGTAATATGAGCAGCCGTCTTAGGTTGTGTTTAGATGATTCTGTCTTTTATCGTCTAGCAAAGTCAACAGAAGATCAAACAAATTGCAAAAGGATTTAGATAAGATATCTGCATGGTACGAAAATCAGCAATTGACCCTAATACCGAAAAGTGTGGGTCATCTACGTGAGTGCCAAAAGGAATTCGTTGAACTTCGGCTCCAAGGTAAATAACTCAAATCTAACTGCCGTAAATTAAACTAAATACCGGAGCTACAGTCATAAACAACTTAAATTGGAAATAAC
The DNA here is from genome assembly GCF_021461395.2 of Schistocerca americana. Classification (NCBI taxonomy): domain Eukaryota; kingdom Metazoa; phylum Arthropoda; class Insecta; order Orthoptera; family Acrididae; genus Schistocerca; species Schistocerca americana. The sequence goes on along the minus strand of NC_060120.1, from coordinate 690,580,627 downwards.
ACAGAAAATGTTGTGAGGCAGGCGAACCAGAGTGTGTTTTATTGGCAGAACATTTAGAACATGCAACACATCTACTAAAGAACCGCTTACACTACTCTTGTTCGTCCTCTTTTGGAGTACTGCTGTGCGGTGAGGGATCCTTACCAGATGGTATTAATGGAGCACATCGAGAAAGTTCAAAGGAGGGCAGCACGTTTTGTATTTTCAAGAAGTAGGGGAGACAGTGTTACGGACATAATACAGGATTTGGGGTGGAAATCACTAAAACAAAGGCGTTTTTCAGTGCGGCGGGACCTTAGCACGAAATTGCAGTCACCAGCTTTCTCCTCCGAATGCGAAAATATTTTGCTGACGCCGACCAACATATGGAGAAACGATCTTATAATAAAATAAAGGAAATCAGAACTCGCACGGGAAGGTATAGGAGTTCGTTTTTTGCGCACGCTGTTCGAGAGTGGAATAATAGAAAATTAGTGTGAAGGTGGCTCGATGAACGTTCTGGAAGGCATTTAAGTGTGATCTGCAGAGTACCCATGTAGGTGTAGATGCAGATGTACAGAATAACCTAACTGGCGAACCATGATGCGCTGCCTGCGGCCGAGAGAAGACTGCACTTCGAAACCTCAGCCAGCCACGTGTAGTCGGACTTAGCTGCTACGAGCTGCCACTGCTGTTTGGCCGATGACACTACTGAAGAAAATGTGACCCAGTCTGGGCGTTTCCCTGGTGAAGGATCGTACTGAATGACTGCAAACTACTGTCTACAAACTATTGGCCAGGACACTAAAGTACCACTCCCTGGCTGTATGCTGTGTTGCTGATTTGGATACTGGTCTTCCGCCTTCACGATACCCCTGTCTGTGATAAGCTATCGGCACTCGCTTAAGGGCACGCCCCTCTTTGAGAGCTCTGATACGGACCGCAGTGGCAGCGAGTGCGCCGTGGTAGGCTGGCGCCAACACATTCCTATCCAGGCCATCCCATGGCATTGCGACCGGGTCCTGACCCGCACGACTGCAGCCGACGTAGCGTTGTGTGTGCATTCCTTGTAGCATAAGAGTCTGCTAATCTGCGGGCCCTCCGGAGAAGACACTCTGTCGTATGAAATCACAGGTAGTAATAATGATTCAAGATAACGATGTTTCACTGACGCCTTAGAGCACATGACAGTTATCCACCCCAGCTGCTGAGCTTGGCCTTCTACAGCTGGTAGTGTCATCACCTTGACCTGCTCAACTTCCACCCCGACTAAAACTGCTGACCCGAGGGGTGACCACTACGTTATGAATTATTTGCGTTCTTCCTTTTCTTCGTTTTTCAGATTCGTTAATGGTGTAAGTTGCTGCTATCATTCTTCTGTAAGATATCTCGACGATCGACACAGTAGTCTGATTTAGCTGATGCGAGCTGTGTAACTATGCGTACTGACGGCCTGGACGCCAGACTGTGAACAATGTTTGATGTCGAGCTGTTATTTAAAGCGTTTCTTGACTCACGGCGCCCACTGCGCCTTTTGATACTCAGTTGTTGTTCATTTGCCTCTCAGATCCCACACTGTCATTACATGAGAGAACATGCGCTCACTATGTTTCAGCTCTGTTGAGACAATCGGAGAGATTTTAAGAAACTGAATGCCAGATCCCAATACTTGATTAAACTGAAACTTCCTTCCCAGTTTATTAGGTTTCTTGACTTCTCGATGTAAGTAAACTTTGCACCACGATACTTTTCTCGCCGTATTTCATGTCGTGATTATTCTGGATGTTGTATTCACTGACAACTAATTTGCTTGGTGGTTTTAGTTGGATGAGCTGCTGATGCTCTTTGCACCTCTCCTTACTGTCTGCCAAATTCGCATGGAATGCGCCACACAACCGCATTTAGACCTTGACTGTCTTTGCCATTACAAAGAAGACTCCATAGAACTCGAAAGCTTCTACACAGGGAGAGCCTCGCAGAATAATTGCAGCATCTACGAATTGTGTTTCGAAGGAATGGGTACTGAGAACAACAAACTGGATGGAGATTGTAGTCGGATCCAACAACGCCTCAGGAAGAGATTAAGTGGAAAGAAAGAAAGGCCAAAGATAGCGTAGCCTCTCTGCCTTTTGCTAGCCGAATCTGTTGAAACGTTGCGGCTTCTAAGGAAACAAAGCATACGATGTGCTTTTCTCACGCCAACAAAGATAAAATGTCACTGTTATAAATTATTATTCTTTGATTAAATTTTATTATGTCATACTAGTTTGCTCACTCTGCAGTTCTCGCGCTTTTATAAAATTCAGAGGTGAACACTTACGCTTTGATGACAGACGAAAACTTTTTTGTGCATTATGTTGAAGTTGACAATGAAAAAATGTTTTCATTTTGTCTTTACAATAGAAAGCAAAGCAGGTATTGACATTCTGGCTGCCGTCTTGTGGAAGCAAATCGCCGGCTAAAAGACAGAACTGACAAGAAAGCGAACGACTACATCAAGTGAAAAAACGCGATATTGCTTTAGAACGATTCGTTTTAACTCCGCGTAAAACAACTAAAATCAGTTTTACATTAATACAGTCAATTATAATTATTCTAAATACAGTAATCTCCGCGGGCCGCGGTGGCCGTGCGGTTCTAGGCGCTTCAGTCCGGAACCGCGGGACTGCTACGGTCGCAGGTTCGAATCCTGCCTCGGGCATGGATGTGTTTGATGTCCTTAGGTTAGTTAGGTTTAAGTAGTAAGTTCTAAGGGACTGATGACCTCAGATGTTAAGTCCCATAGAGCTCAGAGCCATTTTTGAACAGTAATCTCAGTGTTAATTCGAGACTATGGAAATACGCGAAAAAGTAATTACTGTTTACTGTTTTTGATAACACGCTGCATGTCGCATTTGAAAGTCCACTACGTTACTTATGCATTACGCTCCAGAAACCGTAAACTTATCCACAAAATATAGCTTAAAATACACTGTACTTGGCATCACGTGCCTTCAGTTATTCTCGGAAGTTAACCATACAGTTTTTTATGAATCCATTTTTCATCCGCTTTTTCTATAAGGACTCTTCTCACTTTCCGCATTGCGAAAACATCGCTATAGCCAAACGATTTTTGTCCTGCATACTACAGTAACGCGTAACAGCATTTAACTGACGTGCTGGCTTTCATTACCGAACACACTTCGTTTACTACATCCACGTCACTTAGCTGCTCCTGGTTCATAGGGATCGCTGTATGCAAGGTCAATTAGAACTGAACAGACAGGATTCCAGAGATTGTTCAGGAATACCTAGTGCGTATTTTGCTATCATGGATCAACATTCTCCGACAGCTCGCAACAAAGTTATTGCATTTCGTTTGGTTTCTTGCCCCAGTAACCTTTGTGTCTGTATTGCACTTAAAACAGCGTGCAGCAGTGAAAATGTCTTGTTTTACAGCTAGTGCTTGGGCACGTCGCTTTTGATTAGGCACGCATAAAACCATTGTGAGGCGTAGCCAGAGGAGTGTTCCACTCAGAATCTCGGGGGTTTTCTACACGACCTCGACTGAGGCACTGTGTGTGGTACTGGGAGTTTTCCCTATAGACATTACTATTCTCTGAAGAGAGGAAGATGCGGCAAAATACGAGAAAGATCCGGAAAAGACACAACCGACGAAAGGAAATTAAACAAGTGGAGAATTGATACATGACAGACAGAAAGAGATACAACTGATAAGGGAAGACGGGTCTACCCTTTCTTCCCCAGTATCGGACAACTGATGAATTTGACGTTCATAAACCTAAAACGCGGCATGGTGCACTTTCTCTCAGGCCACGGCCCGTATCCTGTGCAGCTCCACGAGTTTGGCCTAAAATAAACACTTGTGCCTGTAATGAGAATGGCTCAACTGAAGACATAGTGCTAATCTGCGATGCCCTAGGACATACATGACTGATGTTAGGGAACCAAGACACAGAGTAGCTAGTAAGCGGACAGGATAACTGGAACTCTATATACAACATCACAGACGAAGTATAGTGAGCACTACAAGAGGCATAGAAACTGGAGAAACCATACGCTAGAATAAGACAGGCTCCACATCTGACAGATCAGCAGTACGTAGTAAACGACACAGATACAACCACAAACACTGAACAGGATGGTGTATCACACACATGAAGTGAAGACGAGATAAAGACACAAATATAGCAAAAGTAAGCTAAGGTTCCCCAACACCAAATCGAATCAATATGAAAATGTAACTCTCTATATAGTTGGTTGTTATTCCATTTCATAACATGTAATATTATTTGAAGATGTGACATTTCTTCTTCCTCCGCTGCATCAGGCGTGACTGGCTCGAAGTTTTACCGAGCCCTGACACATGATGCAGCTTACTATGACATACTGAATGAACTCCCAATCTACACTGTTACCTTAATTTCGGGAACACATTGTAACCTAATTAATCAATACATTATTAATTAAGTATTACTCAAGTGAAGGCAACAGACGTAACACATGTACACCAATCACATGTATTTAAGTCAACATCATCTCTTATTTCCTCCATTGTAACTTAAAATACATCCACATCCTATTATGTTCTTATTTAGTATCATTATCTAAGTTATCAACAAATTTAAACAAAATTGTATTTATAAATTTGTGCTCTGTATAATTTTTTATTTTTTATTTCATCCCTGTCTCAAACTAAAAAATGTACTAGTAATAAAAATGAGTTTGTGTGATCAAAAATGTGCGACCTGCTATATAGTAACAGGCAACAGGTCTTTACTTGAGCAATAAATAAATATCCAAAGTGCAGATGATGACTGTAAGCGCTCTGCATCTTAACGAACTTGTTCCAGTCATTCACCGTACTTGTTGCTGGCAACAGCAAGGCCTACTTTTTCTCGGCCTCCAAGCCTGCATTCAGTACCGAATGGTCTTGTTTCAGTTTGCTCCGTCAGTGTTAGTTGTACGTTAACAATGATACACAGCATTACGGATGGGAGAGATGAACAATCGACCGTACGGATAGGAGAGATGAACAATCGACCGACATGAATCTCGTCTACAGTTTTACTGAATGCAAAACTGGCACTACGACGTTGTGCTCAGCTGTTCCCGCAGCGACGGCAACCACATCACAGTTGTTTTACATCTGTACGTAGGCGCCCACAAATAACCGACTTCTTCCGTGTTATTGTGTTTTGGCGATTGCGTATTACAGGGTTTTTCAGTACTGTGGAAGTACGAGGATCATTCAATAATTAAGGAGACAAATTGTTCTGGAGAAAAAAGCATTTAATTTTACAAAACAATACTTTTTCTACTTTTCAACATAATCCCCTTGATCATTTATGCATTTGTTCCAACGGGCTACAAGCTTTTTTATTCCGACTGCAAAAAACTCTTTGTCTTGATATTTGAACCAATTTTCCACAAATTTTCATGTCCTCATTGTCCTGGAACCTCTTCCCACGTAATGCCTCCTTCTGTCCATCAAACAAATGGCAATCACTAGGTGCTAAATCAGGACTGTAAGGAGAATGAGGCAGTACTTCCCAGCCCATTTTGTCGATGGTTTCACGGGTTAATTGAGCATATGAGGACGTTCGTTGTCTTGCTGGAGAATCATGACTCTCCTCTGAGGTCGACGACGTCTTTCTCTCATGGCTGGCTTCATCTTGTTTAAGAGCAAATGCTAGTAATATTGGCTGTTCATTGTATGCTGCTCTTCAAGATAATCACGAAAACCTGGACCTTCAGGATCTCAAAACACCTCCAACTTAATTTTTCTGCTGATGCTTGGGTCTTGAATTTTTTCTTGACAGGTGAGTTGGTGCGCTTCCACTCCATGCTTTGTCTTTTTGATTCTCGCTTATAATAGTGAACCTAAGTTTCATCACAAGTAAAAATTTTGTTGAAGAAGTGCTCACCTTCTCTTTCATAACGTTCCTTTAGCTGTGTGCTCAGTCTCAACCATATTTCCTTGTGTAGCCGTGTCAACTCCTTTGGGACCCATCTTGCAGATGTTTTGCGGTACTTCAGCTTGTTACAGATAATGTTATGAACTGTGCTGGTACTGACTTTAACGTTATCAACTATCATTTCCACAGCCACACGGCAGTCGGCATGAATAATGTCATCAATTCGACTTTCAAGTGAGGGAGTTGAAACTGCAACTGGTCGGCCAGAACGGTGTTCGTCAGTCACAGGGCCGCGACCATTTTTGATCTGTAAAAATTTGCACAATTCATACATCCTTCACCATAAAATTTAGACATTCTATATTATATATTCACTGCTTTCTCGCCTTCGGCAAATAAAAAACGAATAACAGAACGTTGTTCAACTAATGTGGACATTTCAAGCGGACTCGCCGTCTTGAAATGTATTTTTGAGGTTATAATCAAAACAATGTTGATACATCAGGGCTCACGCCAGTGATGCCAACTTGAAGCCATAAAAGTACCAAACTTTCCCTGCTAACAGATTGTCTCGCAGACCATTTCGTCTCTTTAATTATTGAATGACCGTCGTATTCCCACAGAAACAAAGAATATTCTGGTAGGAAAGCCGAATAAATCACAGTCACCTTAAAATTTCCTGGCAGAAGAAAACTGTTTCCCGGACCGAGGCTCGAACTCAAGTCTCGGTTTTAATTTGTCGGGAAGTTTCATATCGGGGCACACTCGTTGCAGAGTGAAAAATTCCTCTGGAGAGATCCCCTAAATCTGTGGCTAAAGCTGTATTCTTTCTTTCAGGAGTACTAGTCACGCAAAGTATGCAGGAGAAGTTGTGTGAAGTTTGGAAAGTAGGAGACGAGTTACTTGCGGAAATAAAACTTTGAGGAGGGGTCGTAAGTGGTGCTTAGGTTACTCAGTTGGAATAGCATTTGCTCGAGGAAGGTAAAGGTCTCGAGTCCGAGTCTCGCTCCGGCACACAGGCTTAATCTGCCAGAAAGTTTCACGTTAGCAAACCACTCAAGAGTGAAAATTTCGTTGTGGTCGTAGTTATATTATTACAGTGTAACGAGTCACCGAAGAGCACGGATTCTTATACCAAAATACTCAGGAAATACCCCTGAATAACCTCCTTAATTTTGTTGGTGAACCAGAATTATATATATATATCTCCGGTCTTCTGCTTGACCCCAAAGATTATTCCTTGATGTCCTACGATATGTCCTATTATCCTGTTCTTATTGTCAAAGATTTCTACATGTTCCTGTCCTCGTCGATTCTGTGGGAACGTCATTTCTTACCAGTCCACTTAATTCTCAGCAACGAATTATAGCACCACATTTCAAACAATTCAGTCCTCCTCTTTTCTAGTTTTCCAAAAGGCCATGATTCACTTTCATACAGTGCTGTGCTCCAAACGTACAGTCTCACAAATCTCTTTCTCAGGTTAAGGCCTATGTTTGATTCTAGTAGATTTATTTTGGCCTAGCATGCCCTCTTTGCTGTGTTAACTTTGTGGCTCCTAATTTTTGTGTTAAATTCAGCTCAGAACCCGTTTCTGCTACTCCACATAACTTTAGTCTTTCTACTTTTTACTCTCACTCCATAGTATGTTCTGATTATACTGTTCTTCTCATTCGACAGAGCGTGCATCTCTTCCTCAATTTCACTGCGAGGATAGCTATCTCATCAGCGAATCTTATCGTTGATATCCTTTAAACACGAATTTTAATCCTCCTCTTGAACCTCTGTTTTATTTCCAATATTGCTTGTCTGATGTATAAACTGAGCCACAGGGGTGAAAGACGGCTTCCCTTATTTTCTTTTGAATCCGGGTACTTCGTTATACCATTTTATTATTTCTTCTTGGATCTTAAATATATTGTACATTCCTCATCTTTCCCTACAGCTTGCACCTATTATCCTGAGAATTTCGATCATTCTGTGCCATTTTATATTGTCTGAAGGTTTTTGTAGCAGGACAAGTCGCATGAAAGTTTTATTCATGCTTTTAGTATCACGCTCGACATGAGAACTTCCTCTCTGGTTCCTTTACCCTTCGTAATGCCAAGGTGATCGTCATCCAACGAATCCTAAATTTTCTTTTCCATTCTTCCCTATAGTATTCTTTTCTGCAACTTGGATGCACGAGCTGTTTAGCTAATAGTGCGATACTTCTTAATAAATATCAGCCGAGTGTCCGCCTAATTAGCTGGGTGCTAATGTGCTCGCCTTCCATGCGACCGGGCCCGGGTTCGATTCCCGGCCGGGTTTGAGATTTTCTCCGCTCGGGGACTGGGGTTGTGCTGGCCTCATCCTCATTTCATCCCAATGTGGCTTTGACTGAAATAAGACTTGCACTTGGCGGCCGACCTTCCCTGGATGGGGCGTCCCGGCCAACGATGCCATACGCTCATTCCCATTTTTCCATCGGCCGAATGCCTATACTTACCGGCCACCTGCATAACAGATGCGTCAGGCGGGTACCGGTCCTAGTCGGGGCCAGCATGTCGGCGGTCAAGCAGGAACGCCAGGTCATGTTGGGAGCCTCCAGGAGGTCCCACATACACAGCTACAGGTTGTGGCGTACACGAACTGGTTTATTACGCATTGACACGTGACTGAAAATAGTGCGCGAAGAATTATGCCGCGGGCAGCCCATTTAAGGTCGCGCACAGATGACGGAACGGAGATGGGCTGCGTGCCGGAAGCAACAGCTCTTCCACAATCGGGGGCTTACTAAGATACATCCAGGAAGACGCCACGGGGTCATTCTCCCGGAGGAACTGCAAGGCTCCATACCATTACTAACCGACATGTGGCCTACGACGCCGTATCAACAGGTTGGACTTGTCATTAATACTGGTAGTTAACTTTGGTTGCACTGAACTCTAAATCCTCTTACCCTTTGTGGAACTGGACTAACAGCGATTGGTAATTAACTCCAGAAACGATAGCTAACCTCTGTTCAGAAAGTTTCTGTTGTTCCATTTTGTATAAATAGAATGGGCATGCCGCTGGTGATAGACTTGAAGAAAATAAATACCAACAGCTGCAATTTTATTAACTATTTCATTGGACTACCACTTTCGGTGCCTCATTGGCACCGTCTTCAAACGGTAAACTCAAATGCATTACATGAAAACGTCGCTCACCGAATTGTCATGTTCCCATGAACCATATTAGTAAAAATCGCTTAAAATACAACGGTAACTTAATATTACGAAGTAAAGCAAAAGTTCTCAGGTTTTAGTAGTTGGAAAAGTATTTATTAAAAAAATATGCCGAGTCATGTTGCACAAACATTTCGGAGACAGGGAATCTATCTTAGTACAGAAATATTGAAAATTGGGGAATGGAAATAATGAATGCATAAACATGCTAGAGGAATAAAACAAACTAGCCCTAGCAGCGTTACTGAACTGTGAAGGACGGCAATAACCGTTAAAAATAGTAGAAAAAACAGAAGTGAATCAAGTGATTGGGCAACGTCAATTACGACGGTAGTGGTCACGGGATCGTTGTAATTGGACCGTGGATCAATGTAAACGTGTCGCCTCGTCAGATGATGGGTCAAAGTAAGAGAATAAGATCGAAAAAGTCATTTCCGTAGTATGTAGCGGTGATTAAAAAACCTATTACATGTGCGTCATATCAACCAAAAGTTTAAAAAATGTAACAAAAGGTATAAAACACAAGAACAGAAAACCGGAAGCCATCAACAAAGTAAACTCTAAAGCTGTATATGCTGCTGTAGTAGTTAACTCTAACAGTCAGTCATCCCTTGCAGCAGCTATATGACGTAATTTGGGAATTATTGTAATAAAATCCTTGTCAATCATAAAGGAGAAATTCTGATTTCTGGTGCATTCGGGCAATGAAAGAGTTCATTCACGACAAATGAAAATATGTACCAAGGGCAGGATTCCAAGCTGGGTTTCCTACTTACTAGGCAGATGCCACCGTGACATAGTGGTTAGATAGAAGTGCACAAACGACCGAAGAAAATCTACCTATCTACCTCCCTGATCCCCCCCCCCCCCCGGCCTCAATCCAAATTCGAATTCGCCGCACGGTACCAAACTAGCGTGTCCTATCCCCTTTTACTCTTTCCGCTCGTCGCATGACGAGGATTCCTGGACGAGATCGAAGAGTGCTCTTCACTGAATGATCGTATTAGCCTTCACAGTGCATGCACACTGATGAGCCAAAACATTATGACCACTGCTCACCGCGAGGTTGGATCTCACCTGGTTGCGTTACGGGCCCGGGATACGGTAAGAAAAGTATATAAGTGGATTAAAGACAGATGGGGAATCATTCTAGTAATGACACGGACTGCAAAGAGGAAATCTACTGACATAAGCGACTTTGACAGAGGTGACACTGTTATTACCAGAGCCTGTGAACGACTATCTTGAAAACTGTGTAGCTGGTAGAAAGTTCACGTACTATTGTAGTAAGCATATATAGGAAATGGTAGAACGACAGTGAAACTACCGCTGGGCGAAAAGTCGTTGGACGTCCACGACTCTTCCCAGAATTTGGGATTTTGAGGCGTGACTGCTCTGTAAAGCAGTATAGGTGGCGATCTGTGGCATCCCTGCCGAAGGAGCACAATGCTGGTGAACGCATATGTTTTTCGGATCACACTGGTCATCGAACATTGTTGAACATGGGGCTTAGCAGTAGACGACCCCCATATGTTCACATGTTGGCCCAAGGGCAACTTCAATTACGACGGTAGTGGCCACGGGATCGTTGTAATTGGACCGTGGATCAATGTAAACGTGTCGCCTCGTCAGATGAAACACGTTTTCGCTATACGAGGTCGTCTCTACAAACGCCGTCAGCCACACGAGCGGCGGTTCGAAATGTGCACCGCGCTAAGGATGCACGCTGGTGGGCGCAGTATTATACAGTGGAAGACACTTAGCTGCACTCGCATGGGACCTGTGCTAATAAACGAAGACAAGCTGTTAGCTGGATCGTCTACACCCCTTCATAATTGATGTCTTCCCTGCTGCCGATGCCATCTTCCAGCACGATGACTGTCCATGTCTCAAAGCCAGAACGGTGCTACAATGGTTTGAGGAGCGTGACAGTGTACACACGTTGATGACTTGGCCGCGAAATTCGCTTGATTTGAATCCAGTGGAACCCATTTGTGTTGTTATCAGACGCCATCACTGCGTACACAAATCAGCGGCCCACTGTTTAAGCAAATTGAATGTCTTGTGCGTGGACATCTGGTGCGACATACCTCCACAAACCAACCATAAAACTGTTGAATTCGTGAGACGCATAATCGGTGACGTGCTGCGTTCCCAAGATGGACCAATTTTTATTAAAACTGCACGAGCAGTATCTATTCTTTCGGTTATGACTGAGAGAACAGACACCACTCATATAGTAACTGACCTATTTGCCATTATCTAGGATTACATAGACAGCCATCACCCTAATTGCAGTTGGTTTGTGTACTTTCCATTTCCGGCGTTCCGCTAGAACTAATTAGTTGATGTAATAACTCTTGTTATCATTAGCTAGCCTTCAACTAAGAGTTATTTTGCTGTCGGGACATTTAGCCAGAAATTATTTGCTCTTGCTGGGATTGTGCCTCCAGCCCGCAGCTCACCACCACTGAAAAGGGACTTGCGTTTAATTGCAGGATATAAACTCTGTTTCTTTTACGTCTTGTCTGCTGACCGCGGATATAACAATTCTCACACTTACCTGCCGTTACTGTCTTTGGAGTTGTATGGATGATGTAATAAAAACGTCATGGTATAAATAAATAGCTGCCGTCACCCGGGTAGAAAGGCAGTAATGTTACAAGCAGCAATTAGAAAGATTACGAGGCACAGATGATCTTGGGGTCCAATCTTCTGAAACAACAACCACTCTTCTCTTTTCAAAAAACTGCCACTACGTATTTTCTTTACCTCCTTTTTTAACTGCCCAATGTTACATGGAGTGAGAGCCACAGCGGTAACATAGCGCGCATATGGATCTGAGCCGTGTCCGGGCGTTGTGCGGGCAAGCCTGCCACCAGGCGGCGGCTGCGGTATGGCTGCCTTCCTTCCCACGGGGCAACGTAGGGATAGGCCTCGCTGCGTGCCGCACCAGCCCAGCGGCGGCTACTGCTACAGGAGATTGTGTTCGCAGCCTGCGGCTCGGAAGTTCTTCCGATTCACCTGTGAGAACGTCCTCCTTTTCAATCCGCACAAATCCCTTCGCTGTTCTTGTTGTAACTCTCTATCTATCTGCTCCAAATCTCGCAGCTGTGTCCACATGCGAATCGGGGAAGGCTACTCAACGAAAGACACCAGTACGAGGGCGTTCAATGAGTACAGTAACACTTTTTTTTCTGGAAGCAGGTTGGTTTATGCAGGATTTCAGTTCACCAAATTACTTGGCACTCCTCTGATCGACGTCGGAGCCAACGTCTTGCTGCGTGAGTAAACTGCCCGTCATCCACATACTGCTTCCCGCAGACTACATGATTTTTTGAACCAAACATGTGAAAGTCAGAAGGTGCAAAACTCGAGATGTAAGATGGATGAGGAAGAACAGTCCAGTGAACTCTGTGATCTCATTTCAGGTGCGCAGACTTGTGTCGTCACTACAATCAAAGACGACCGATTGTGTAGCAAGGTGTTGGATTTGTGATCCGTTGAGCACCTTGAATGAGACAGTCCACATGTTCCAACACTGCATGAGTCACAGCTGTGTGCGGTCGGGGGAAATAGGACAGGTTTGCGCAACACTGTTACGACGATGACAGGCGCCTCGCTCAACGACTCACCATGCTTTTGTTCACTGTCAGGTCTGTGTAAACATCTGCAAGCACCTATGAATATTTTCGATGCTGTGGTTTTCCGTATAGCACCGCCACCTATCGGGATTTCATGAAACTATAGGGGATGAAGCGAAAATATTCCACGATGTCCCACAATAAATTCCGCATTTTTACAACCGAAATAGGCAGATAAAAGAAAATGTGTTCCATTACTTATTGAACGCCTCTCGTACTGTATGATTATTCTGTCTGTAGAGCGGCTGACTGTTCGATCACGTAGCCGAATGTTTTGGCTCATCAGTGTAAGCAGCTCATTGTCTCATATGTCCTCGCATATTCTGATGGAACACGGGTAGTCGACATTTTACACAGATTGAGTTATAATTGGGTGGAACACGAAAATGGGAAACTAATAATGATAGCTTAACACTCTGCCGTCCGGCGAACCACAGTGTTGTCGTGAGCATATTATCGCGCAGTGGCCGGCGACAGCACTTTAGTATCTTTTGCATTCTGTTGGTGTTTTGTTTAGATAACAATAAGTTACACATGTCAACAAGTTTTTTGTTTTTATAAGTACTTGTGCCCTTCCATCGTGGCAGTCGAAAGAGACGATACGATTATCTACGATGAATGCGCGGACGTCTTGTCTGACGTTCCGGACGACTTGGGCGATTGGGAAGAAGACATTGGATATCTAAAAAGTGAAAGTGAAGCAGAAGATAGTGAGTTACGGCCAAGAAGAAATCGGCGAACGCTACGGTTGCCAACTGAATCAGGCGAAGAAGACGGTGCACAGTGGTCAGACTTTGATTTACCGAGCACCAATAATTAATTTGAAGGATCTCCGGGTCCAAACATACACTCTTGGAAATTTAAATAAGAACACCGTGAATTCATTGTCCCAGGAAGGGGAAACTTTATTGACACATTCCTGGGGTCAGATACATCACATGATCACACTGACAGAACCACAGGCACATAGACACAGGCAACAGAGCATGCACAATGTCGGCACTAGTACAGTGTATATCCACCTTTCGCAGCAATGCAGGCTGCTATTCTCCCATGGAGACGATCGTAGAGATGCTGGATGTAGTCCTGTGGAACTGCTTGCCATGCCATTTCCACCTGGCGCCTCAGTTGGACCAGCGTTCGTGCTGGACGTGCAGACCGCGTGAGACGACGCTTCATCCAGTCCCAAACATGCTCAATGGGGGACAGATCCGGAGATCTTGCTGGCCAGGGTAGTTGACTTACACCTTCTAGAGCACGTTGGGTGGCACGGGATGCATGCGGACGTGGATTGTCCTGTTGGAACAGCAAGTTCCCTTGCCGGTCTAGGAATGGTAGAACGATGGGTTCGATGACGGTTTGGATGTACCGTGCACTATTCAGTGTCCCCTCGACGATCACCAGTGGTGTACGGCCAGTGTAGGTGATCGCTCCCCACACCACGATGCCCTGTGTGCCTCGGTCGTATGCAGTCCTGATTGTGGCGCTCACCTGCACGCCGCCAAACACGCATACGATCATCATTGGCACCAAGGCAGAAGCGACTCTCATCGCTGAAGACGACACGTCTCCATTCGTCCCTCCATTCACGCCTGTCGCGACACCACTGGAGGCGGGCTGCACGATGTTGGGGCGTGAGCGGAAGACGGCCTAACGGTGTGCGGGACCGTAGCCCAGCTTCATGGAGACGGTTGCGAATGGTCCTCGCCGATACCCCAGGAGCAACAGTGTCCCTAATTTGCTGGGAAGTGGCGGTGCGGTCCCCTACGGCACTGCGTAGGATCCTACGGTCTTGGCGTGCATCCGTGCGTCGCTGCGGTCCGGTCCCAGGTCGACGGGCACGTGCACCTTCCGCCGACCACTGGCGACAACATCGATGTACTGTGGAGACCACACGCCCCACGTGTTGAGCAATTCGGCGGTACGTCCACCCGGCCTCCCGCATGCCCACTATACGCCCTCGCTCAAAGTCCGTCAACTGCACATACGGTTCACGTCCACGCTGTCGCGGCATGCTACCAGTGTTAAAGACTGCAATGGAGCTCCGTACGACACGGCAAACTGGCTGACACTGACGGCGGCGGTGCACAAATGCTGCGCAGCTAGCGCCATTCGACGGCCAACACCGCGGTTCCTGGTGCGTCCGCCGTGCCGTGCGTGTGATCATTGCTTGTACAGCCCTCTCGCAGTGTCCGGAGCAAGTATGGTGGGTCTGACACAGCGGTGTCAATGTGTTCTTTTTTCCATTTCCAGGAGTGTATTTCCAAAAGATACACAGAGCGTCGAGAATATCGTCGAATTATATATTGGGAGCGATATATTTGAATATATTAGCAACGAAACCAATAAGTACTAAAGTCAAAACTGCAATAGAAGGAAACAGCATTAAAAAAATGCCAAATTTTTCGACGTTACGGGACCCGAACTTAGAAAATGGTTTGGGCTTGCTCTCCTTATGGGAATTGTAAAAAAGCAAGGATCGATAATTATTGGTCAACGAAT
Organism: Schistocerca americana; assembly: GCF_021461395.2. Lineage (NCBI taxonomy): Eukaryota > Metazoa > Arthropoda > Insecta > Orthoptera > Acrididae > Schistocerca > Schistocerca americana. Next base: position 690,565,375 of record NC_060120.1, on the reverse strand, counting down.
CTGTTGATAGACACGCCGATACTTCGCAAAACTATGTCCTGCAACCGATTCAGACAACAGCAATAAACCAGATAATGCCGACCGGATTTTCAAAGTGCATTTCGTAATTGATTATTTTTCCAAAAAGTTTAAATAAACAAATATTTGAAAGAAACAAATTTTGTATTTATTTACTTATGTATATCTTCGTAATTTCAAGACAGTAGGGGAACAGGGTTGAGAACTTAAAGAGATCTAACGATGAGATTAGTAACACTTAAAAATTTATATTCTCCCGATTGTGTCAAGAACGGCCGGCGGCAAGCCAAGTAATCCGAATTAGCACTGCCAACACCAAGCGGATCAATTTGTACGAGACGTGCGGACGGCAAAGTGTTAACATCCCGAGGCAGCTTGTAGACTACAGATGTAGATGTGGACTTAGTAACTGCTTTTGATATATTGCGGATACAACAGCCAGGCAGGCAGTGTGAACTTAATCTCCTTGCATGTGTGTAACTTCCGACACAGGCCAACTGTATACTACAGCGATCACTTACTCACTTACGCACAATGGGCCAACTCGCTTCAAAACGTGGACAGACCAGATAAGTAAGTTACATATTCCGACTTTAGTCCCGCGACATCTTGTGTAGATTGTGCTGGTGCATTCTCGTAGTGTCATTTCAGTCTCTAGTCGATATGATACGTACGGTGAAGGTTGACGGTAAACAATGAGTCGGTGGACGACATATTTTTCTTATATCGTTTGTGTGGACTGTTCAACATATGACAGTGATTCCACCTATTTGTCTGGATAAAATAAGATGGGTAGCATACAATTACGTTTGTTTATACTGTTTTAACCACTGTAATGACGTATATCGACTTAAAACTAAACTACTACCGCATTGTGGAATATCGACTGGACCCATAGCGTGTACCCTCCGCTAAGTGGTACAGATGTAATTGTTGCTAACGTAGAACGTCCTAGACGATATTATGACTAACACCCATTGCACGCGCAATAGTTCGAACACTTGTACACAGTATATCTTCAATTAGGGCGTGCGGCGTTACCGTGGAGCACTGCATTCCTGCCGCCTAACGGTGAAAGTACCTGATACTCGGAGCCGCTGCGTAACTTGGGCGATGGCGTGCTACGCTACGGAAAACGTTCGTGATACAACCGACTGGCAACTCTTCTGTTACCTCGAGCTTATCCATACACAAGGAGCATGTTTGTGTATTCCGAAAACGTGTACCTAACCATGCTTACTGTATCGGAGACGCACGGGCAACAGAAAGGCAGACGTTATGCGACATCAGGAGACCGTCTGACGTAGTACAGGAGAGAGGAGATTAGTGTTTAACGTCCCGTCGACAACGAGGTAATTAGAGACGGAGCACAAGCTCGGATTAGGGAAGGACTGGGAAGGAAAACGGCCGAGCCCTTTCAAGCCCTTTCAAAGGAACCACCCCGGAATTTGTCTGAAACGATTTTGGAAAATCACGGAAAACCTAAATCAGGATGGCCGGAGACGGGTTTGAAGCGTCGTCCTGACGAATGCGAGTCCAGTGTGCTAACCACTGCGTCACTTCGCTCGGTGACGTAATACAATAATCCTGTCAATACTATTGCATACCAGGACAAGCAACTCTGAGAGTTTTCTCTTTCCCTCAGCGGACGTGGACGCGTTACACATCTGAATTAGAACCGTTGTAGAATGGAAATGGTATTATTCAGAGCACGGATTCCCGTTCAAAGTATTATGTACTCAGTCCCCCGGAAAACTCTTAGAAGTTTGTAACTGTAATTTCCAAACACCCTGTATTTTTTACGTGGATGACAGTCGCTAAGCCAAGAAATATAACCTGCTACAAAACGGTTACAATTATAATTACATTACTCTCGTCTGAAATAACTAAGACATTAAACTTCATTAACATTACATTTATAAGATATCCTACATACAGAGAGTATAATTCTTTTAACTGTCAGAGAACGCCACCGGTGTAGCGTTTCCTGAACAGCCAAAATACAAACCTTTACAACCAAGATCTTCAGTAAGACATCTACATTAAGGTGACAACCGTCATGGGATGGAGATATGCACATGTACAGATGGCGGTTGTATCGCGTACGCAAGGTGTAAATGTATTGGCGAAGCTGACATTTGTGAATCCTGTGCAGAGGTTTCCGACGTGATTATGGCGACACGATGGGAGTTAATAGACTTTGATCGCGGGTTGGTAGTTGGAGCTAGATGCATGGGACTGCCATTTCGAAAAACGTTAATTCGATATCCTGAGATGCACAGTGTCAAGAGTGTGCCGAGAATACCAGATTGCACGCATTACCTCTCACCACGGACAACTCAGTGGCTTATGGCGTACACTTAACGACCGAGAGCAGTGGAGTTTGCTTGGACTTATCAGTGCTAACAGACAAGCAACAGTGCGCGAAGTAGCCGCAGATATCAATGTGGGACATACGACGAACGCATCCGTTAGGACAGTGCGGCGGAATTGGGTTTCAATGGGCCACGATCGACGTGAGAGCCTCTCCTGGGATAGTGACCATATCGGTTGGACCTTACAGTGCTGGAAAACCATGATCTGGTCAGATGAGTCCCGATTTCAGTTGGTAAGAGCTGTTGGTTGAGTTCGAGTTTGGTGCAGGCCCCTCGAAGCCATGGACCCAATTTAAGAAGGCACAGTGAAAGCTGGTGTGTCTCCGTAACGGTATGGGACTTGTTTACATGGTATGGATTAGTTCCTCTGGCGCAACAGAAGCGGTCAATGACTTGAAATGTTTATATTCTGCTAGTTGGAGACCATTTGCAGCTATTTAAGGACTTCCATGTTCTCAAACATTGATAGAATTTTTATGGATGATAATGCGCTGTGTCATATTACGAAAAATGTTCGCGAGTGGTTTGAAGAACATTCTGGACAGTCCGAGCAAATGATTTGGCCACCCAGATCGCTCGCCATGAATCCCATCGAACATTTAAGGGACATAATCGAGAGATCAGTTCGTTCACAAAATCCTGCACGTAAAACAGCTTCGCAATACTTCTGCAGGTATCTTCCAACGGTCTTTTGAGTCCATGCCACGTCGAGTGGCTGCACAACTCCGGATAAAAGGAAGTTCGACACCATATCAGGAGGTACCCCATGACTTTTGTCACCTCAGTGTATAGTTAGAAAGAATGTGTCACACATATTGGTGAATGAGTAAAGAAGGATTAAATTCGAGGTGTCACTGTCGTAGTTTGTTTTTCCTTAGTCTCCTTTGAGGTGATAAAACGTTACGCTCACCACAGTAAACGAACGCACGTGGCCAGCATATACGGCCACTTTTCCATAGATTATTTGGCCACTGTGTAATATCCACAGAGCGCCATCAGGAGGCAGTCTGGAGGGGTGAACTACGTAGTACCGCAGCCAGTGGCGGTGGAGAGGCGGCAGCGGACGTCGGCACACTTCGGCCCGCCACCCCTGTGCGACGCTCTGCCACCCCTACGCGACGCCTGGCGTCCCGACACGACGCGACGCGGCGCCGGGACACGGCCGATATTGCACCCTGCCGCCAGTCCTGTTCGTGTCGCGAAACGAGAAAACCCGACGTCCCGGCTAGCAGCGTAGGGCGCAGTGGAAGGCGCCGGAGACCAAGCAGAGACTCTGATAGCGCGTCTGCTTCTCCGTGGAACCAGATTTAATTTCAGAGTCTACCTGCACAACAAACTTCACGCTTCCCGTTGTCTTTCTATACTTATTTCACTTCCGTGAATGGTGTGGAGCAAGAACGAAGAAAGCCTCCACATGAGCTCGAACCTTTCTAATTTTGCTTTCACGGTATTTTCACAAAATATACGTAACAGAAAACAATACGTTCCGTGAGTCTTCTATGAACATACGCTCCGAGAATTTAAAAAATAAACCATCCGGTAATAAACAACACCTCTCTTGTAGCGTCTGCCATTTGAGTTTGTGAAGCATCTCCGCAATGTTTTAGTGGTTACTAAAAGAACATGTGACTTAATGCGCTGCTCTTCGACGTACCTCTCAGTATTATCTCACAAGGGTTTCAGATTAAGAAATAATATTCAAGCATTATTTAAAAGAGAGTGGACTCCTCTTGTCAAGGATTCTTCCAGTGATTCTGTCTGGCATCTGCATTTCCTATTATTTACTCTCAGCTATTTAATGGAAGTGACTTTTCCATAGATTATTTGGCCACTGTGTAATCTACACTACTGGCCATTAAAATTGCTACACCAAGAAGAAATGCAGATGATAAACGGGTATTCATTGGACAAATATATTATACTAGAACTGACATATGATTACGTTTTCACGCAATTTGGGTGCATAGATCCTGAGAAATCAGTACTCAGAAAAACCACCTCTGGCCGCAATAACGGCCTTGATACACCTGGGCATTGAGTCAAACAGAGCTTGGATGGCGTGTACAGGTACAGCTGCCCATGAAGCTTCAACACGATACCACAGTTCATCAAGAGTAGTGACTGGCGTATTGTGACGAGCCAGTTGCTCGGCCACCATCAGACGTTTTCAATTGGTGAGAGATCTGGAGAATGTGCTGGCCAGGGCAGCAGTCGAACATTTTCTGTATCCTGAAAGGTCCGTACAGGACCTGCAACATGCGGTCGTGCATTATCCTGCTGAAATGTATGGTTTCGCAGGGATCGAATGAAGGGTAGAGCCACGGGTCGTAACACATCTGAAATGTAACGTCTACTGTTCAAAGTGCCGTCAATGCGAACAAGAGGTGACCGAGACGTGTAACCAATGGCACCCCGTACCATCACGCCGGGTGTTACGCCAGTATGGAGATGACGAATACACGCTTCCAATGTGCGTTCACCACGATGTCGCCAAACACGGATACGACCACCGTGATGCTGTAAACAGGACCTGGATTCATCCGAAAAAATGTTTTGCCATTCGTGCACCCAGGTTCGTCGTTGAGTACATCATCGCAGACGCTCCTGTCTGTGATGCAGCGTCAAGGATAACCGCAGCCATGGTCTCCGAGCTGTTAGTCCATGCTGCTGCAAACGTCGTCGAACTCTTCGTGCAGATGGTCGATGTCTTGCAAACGTCCCCATCTGTTGCTCAGGGATCGAGAAGTGGCTGCACGATCCGTTACAGCCATGCGGATAAGATGCCTGTCCTCTCATCTGCTAGTGATACGAGGCCGTTGGGATCCAGCACGGCGTTCCGTATTACTCTCCTGAACCCACCGTTTCCATATTCTGCTAACAGTCATTGGATCTCGACCAACGCGAGCAACAATGTCGCGATACGATAAACCGCAATCGCGATAGGCTACAATCCGACCTTTATCAAAGTCGGAAACGTGATGGTACGCATTTCTCCTCCTTACACGAGGCATCACAACAACGTTTTACCAGGCAACGCCGGTCAACTGCTGTTTGTGTATAAGAAATCGGTTGGAAACTTTCCTCATGTCAGCACGTTGTAGGTGTCACCACCGGCGCCAACCTTGTGTGAATGCTCTGAAAAGCTAATTATTTGCATATCACAGCATCTTCTTCCTGACGGTTAAATTTCGCGTCTGTAGCACGTCATCTTCGTTGTGTAGCAATTTTAATGGCCAGTAGTTTAACAATAACAGGTCTTCCTATTGAAAGTCAGTTGTCTGCACGAAGCGTCTAACCTGTGCAATCCTCATGCATTTCACGACAAATTTCTGACGTTACGAATTATCTGTATTCATTTTTATTAGAAATGGTCCAATTTGCAACTCTGCATTATTCACTAGCATTTTATTTCGGCTATGCTAAGCCATTATTAGATACGTTCAATATTCACTCATGCAGTATCTATGTGAGGTAAGATCATGCTAGTGATACCCGTAATAACGTTATTTTAGCATGATGGTAACAAATATGAGATTTTTAATAGTAGGTTTCATGAGAAACAAGCACAGTGTATTCCTATGGAAACGTATAAAAATCAGGAACGCTATAATGGCATTTGATAACAAAAAGAGGGTAAAATGCTTTACAGTGCATTAACGCCCGAAGCGATGCATTTCACTAGTCGATAAACGTGCTAAATCTGGCTTTGAAGTCTGTAGTCACATCCTATTTTGACTGCTACTTCCTTTTAAGAACGCATATCGACCATGCAAAGCGTGTTCCTTGCAATTAGGACAGAGGTGTGCCGTGCTGTTTTTCGTAGCAGAAACAGGTAGAGTTTTCATAAAGTCAGGCCAAATGCCAAAATGCTTCTTGCAAAGGTTTTTTCAGCTATCATTTTCCTGTTGTTACTAAGGTGCATAATCTTCAGAACCTGCAGTCGTTGGTTGACCATTAATTTCCTCTCCTGATAGCAAAACGGAGTAAAAATGATAACGCACTTCTGGAATCTCAAAATTCGCCAACTACTTGACAGGCACATACCTCGCTTGCTCAGTTTCTAAAGGGATTGCAACTGCTGACGTAAACCATTCACTTCCTGCCTAGTTTTGCCAAACGTTTAGATGTGAACAGCGACATGTGATACAAAGATTTTTTCTACCAGTCCACACACATTATAAAAATGTATGTGTGTGTGTGTGTGTGTGTGTGTGTGTGTGTGTGTGTGTGTGTGTGTTTTCCACATCTCCTCTTAGACAACTGGAGCGATTTCAACCACACTTAGTGCACACATCCTTTACTGTCAGACAACAGTCGTTGCGGGGGGTAAAAACCACATACATAACATATTTAAGGAGATATGACATCATAAATAATGAGATGCGTGAAAAACTGCTGCATCATGCATAGCGTTTAAATGTGTTGCTTCTGTGATACTAACAGTATTTACAATAAGTTACGCAGACAGTATTCACATATGCTGCTAAATGCATCCGCAAATGTCTATCACACATAGTTCAGGAGACATGACGTGATAAACACCGAAATGCGTGAGAATTGCCGCATCATACACGAAGTTTTAATACGCTTATTCTTTACTACTAAGACACTCGGGCCAAATTTAGGAAATCCCTGACGCCTGGCAGTGCGTTTGAGAATTTTCAACTGCGAAGCTCAGACTGCTGTAGGCGAAGCGCGTTGTGGACACGCAAAGCAGGAGCGTCCAGCGTATAGAAAATGTCCGGGATCACGTTTCTTAATTTGGATACTGCACTTATACGCTTGTACATTATACACATTTCTCTGTACTATTGTTTCATTATTTCAAAGGTGTTTTCACGAATACCTGTAAATGAAATTTTTTCGATACTTCACATCAAACTCTATTCATTCTTTGTTTTCCTTCCGATTAGAAAATTGGAAAAATAAATTCCCAGGTCATGCCAGGATTTGTAGCTAGTAAAACGATAAAAACAGAACGTTGCTTTATTAAAAACTATATATTAGTGAAAGACGTCGACAACCAAAGATCACAAAATAAAATACTCATTTATGTGTTATCGCTTTAAAGTTGAACTAAATAAGCCCTCGGTCACAATTTTTAGCCTTTTTGACCAGGTTTCAACACTTCTAAGAGTTTCTTCATCAGAATTTAAACAATTAAAGTGCCCTATACATAATTACAAATTTATGGGAAAAGAAACATTTTTATATAGCTGTGTAGGTACTGACCAACAGTACAAGAAAAAATGGTTCAAATGGCTCTGAGCACTATGGGACTTAACTTCTGAGGTCATCAGTCCCTTAGAACTTAGAACTACTTAAACCTAACTAACCTAAGGACATGACACACATCCATGCCCGAGGCAGCATTCGAACCTGCGACCGTAGCGGTCGCACGGCTCCAGACTGTAGCACCTAGAACCGCTCAGCCACTCCGGCCGGCAACAGTACAAGAAAGAGACAGTATTTTCATATCACGTATAAAATAAATAATAAGCCAGAAGGGCTTTAATGACACAAATTTAAAAAAAGAATACATGAAAGGCGATCCACTATGGGCTGCTCATACCTATAAAGCCACAGATAGCAGCAGACTGCGGAGCCCGCGTTAGCAAGTGTGAGCAGGTGAACATCATACCAAGAGTGGCATCTAGTAGCCGTAGATATAAGTACGCTACTTAACATTTAAAATATAGACAGCTGCATGTTAAAATGAACAGTTTTTGGTACATGAACTCGCAGGCAAAGTTTTAAATGACAACAGCAGACTTGGTAACTTTTTGCTTCTGTAAAAGTATATAAATAGAATTTGAAAACTGAAAACTGATTAACAGTACAAAATGAAGCAGTACTTACATGTCACGCATAAAATAAATATCAAGCGAAAAAGCTTTAGTCGCAATTTTAAATTAAAATGCGTGGAACGCGAGCCACTACGGGCTGCCCGCATATGCCAATTAATACAGGCTTTCGCATAAATAGGGACTAGTCCCCTTTCTTTTACATTGCTTATTAAACTGAATGGCCATACCTGTACTTAGTAGTTTCTTCTTTAGATCTTTATGTTTAGAGGCAGCCTTGGATGCTTGGGCAGGAACAAATCGCAGAGTTTTAAACATGGTTGCTTGGTTCAGTGACCGTTTATAAATTAAAGTTGAACTAAATAAGCCCTCGGTCACCCTTTCTGGAACCGTCGATTTTCACACTAATGTTGTTTCATAGTTTTTTCGGTCAAGAGAAAACTACAAATGGTCTGTGTTGGAACATACTCAAGTGCGAGTCCGATTCAGTAATTACTTAAAGCACTATTTTTCATCGAATACATCGTGTCGTGTAACATTTCTAAAAGTGTGTCATCAAACGACATTCCATACACATACAACTTTTGTTATCTGTATATCTGAACGATAATGTGTAGGCAGTCGTTAAATTGTCAGTTTTCAGTACGGTATGGCATTTAACAAGCGTAAAGTTTTTGTTGTGAATTAGAATCATCCGGAAATTTAATAATACATTTACAGAATGAATGTGAATGTAGAAAGTGTTTTGGCGACTGCAAATTGTTCCAGTGCTTCAGAAACTGATGATTCTTTTGTTTAAATCTCGGAGTTTCTCGTGCCATCCCTCTATCCGGCCTTTTGCGCCGTCAGTATCAGGCGTTATTCATTTACATGCAAATGTTCTTTCATTTATGTCCACGAAGCATCGACCAGCGTAATTTGGACGACTTGCGTCGGAAGGGGGAAACGATTTGAGGAAGTTGTGAATGGCGTGAACTAGTTGAAGTTCTGACAGGGCAAGGGGCCCCTCGCCATCTACAGGACTCCCAGTCCCGGACACTAATTTCTCGTCCCCCTCTCTTGCTGGCTCCTTCGCTCTCTTTCCCTCCGTCAGGGCCTCTCCAAGAATTCCAGGACTGCAATTTGTAAGCGGCTCTTCGGAATGGCGTTCTTCATTAATTAGATCCCGCCCGTGGCGCCCCCTGGTTGAGGATTTCTGCTCTGAATCTTCCCCGCCCGAGCGCCGAGTCTCGCTGTAAAGTCATTTGTCGCCGACCTTCCCCGCTTTACTGCTGCTCGTTATTTCTCATCGCACTTATACAGCGAGGGAAATGTTTACTGTGGCTCTGTCCTGGCATTTCACTTTATGCTCGTCACAGGTGCCTCACCGGCTCCCCGTTGCGTGCCACAAATGCGGTCGCTACCGTGAAAGAAAACAAAGCCCAGACTTGTCTCGCTGCCATAGAGGAATCTATACGGGGCTGGTTGTGTTCACTCTAAAGCCATTCCGCTGGTTTACCTTTGAAAACATATTACCATACAGTACGTCCTTCACTTCCGAAGTAATGGTATGTATCTCCGACTAAATCACAACAATTACGGAAGAAATTTGTTTCATGTTACTGTCTCAATAACTAGCTGAAATATCCTGGCAGTTGTTGCCAACATGAAAGGAAACTATTTTGTTTAATAATCGAACTGAACTTTTGATGGCTGGCCGATGTGGCCGAGCGATTCTAGGCGCTTCAGTCTGGGAGGGCGCGACGCCTACGGTCGTAGGTTCGAATCCTGCCTCGGGCATCGATGTGTGTGATGTCCTTAGGTTAGTTAGCTTTAAGTAGTTCTAAGTTCTATGGGACTGATGACCTCAGATGGTAAGTCCCATAGTGCTCAGAGCCATTTTAACAATTTTTTGACGTTTTGAGAGGCAAAGTGGGAAATGAACAAAACGATTAATTTGAAAGGTTAAGCCATGGTTTCTCTGGAGTCCCAAAAACTTTAAGTATTTACACATTCAGGCCTCAATTAAAGTCCACTCTTTACTCCATCGGAGGCTTGCACCGAATATTGTCACAGCTCACTAAAGTTTTAACGTACAAAAGTAGTTGGAATGAACTAATGTTATTTACCTTACGGATGTACCATCCATTGTTTATAACTTTTCTCATGAATCCAATCTTATCCAGTTTTGTTATTTCTCACTTTATAACTGTTAAGCTACGTCATGTGCCTATATTATATCTAAGGACGAGCCCGGCACTAAGCTATGTTTATATGCTTCCATTTACGGGCTGCCAGTTGCATAAGGTGGCCAACGGGCTTGCCGCGGTGGTAACACCGGTTCCCGTCGACAACCGAAGTTAACCGCTGTCGGGCCTGGCCAGCACTTGGATGGGTAACCGTTCGGGTCTTCAGAGCGCTGTTGGCAAACAGGATGCTGTCGCAGCCCTTGGTAGACCAATTGAGGAGCTACTTGACTGAGAAGTAGCGGCTCTGGTCACAGCGACCGGCCAAACAATTTATTAAAAATAAAATATCCTTCTTGACAACTGATAATACGTAATATAATTTCACTTTACGTTCATCCCAGCTATAGTTCTTGAAGGCAGGGCTTCAAGTAAAAGGATAAGAAAATTACTTCAGCACAATAGAAAAAATTTAAATAAGACTTCGTCCCAGTAAGAAAATTTGTGCCAGAAGAACAATAATTCACAATATTAAAACGCAAAATGGCGAAATGAAAATAGCATCCACAAATAACCAATTACAACAAGCAAGTAGGGTATACTAACTAAATCTAAATGTGAGTACTCCCTTCACCAACCACTCACCAAACAACACTACTATCAACTCACTAGGATACTATTACGTAAATTTCACAATTACGTTTTGCTGTATAGCCGGCCGTTGTGGCCGGGCGGTTCAGGCGCTGCAGTCCCGAAACGAGCTGCTGCTACGGTCGCCGGTTCGAATCAAGCGTTGGGCATGGAGGCGTGTGATGTCTTAGGTTAGTTGGGTTTAAGTAGTTCTAAGTCTACGGGACTGATGACCTCAGATGTTAGTCAGTTTGGAACCGCGTGACCGCTACGGTCGCAGGTTCGAATCCTGCCTCGGGCATGGATGTGTGTGATTTCCTTAGGTTAGTTAGGTTTAAGTAGTTCTAAGTTCTAGGGGACGGATGACCTCAGTAGTTAAGCCCCATAGTGCTCAGAGCCATTTGAACCATTTTTTGAATCTCAGATGTTAAGTCCCATAGTGCTTAGAGCCATTTGAACCATTTTTTTTTTGCTTTACAACGGCACTTACAAAATCAATTGCGCTTACAGTAAAATAATAAAATGATGATTTTCCGGCCAATGGCACATAAACAATAAATTTCGCTCACAAATAATAGAAACAAAATAAATTCCCGTACACTATAATAAATAAATAAATAAATCATGCTCACAGCATGAAATAAAGAAACTTTCGCTCAGAGAAAAGAACCGCAGCCCCATTGTATCAACACAGAATAACCTCAACACGCCGTACTGTACACACGGACCTTAATACTACAGGGTGATTCAAAAAGAATACCACAACTTTAAAAATGTGTATTTAATGAAAGAAACATAATATAACCTTCTGTTATACATCATTACAAAGAGTATTTAAAAAGGTTTTTTTTCACTCAGAAACAAGTTCAGAGATGTTCAATATGGCCCCCTCCAGACACTCGAGCAATATCAACCCGATACTCCAACTCGTTCCACACTCTCTGTAGCATATCAGGCGTAACAGTTTGGATAGCTGCTGTTATTTCTCGTTTCAAATCATCAATGGTGGCTGGGAGAGGTGGCCGAAACACCATATCCTTAACATACCCCCATAAGAAAAAATCGCAGGGGGTAAGATCAGGGCTTCTTGGAGGCCAGTGATGAAGTGCTCTGTCACGGGCTGCCTGGCGGCCGATCCATCGCCTCGGGTAGTTACGGACAGATAAGTGCCAATGTGGTGGCGCTCCATCCAGTTGATTGTGGAATTTGCAGCTCTCTGCTAGCTCTGCGAGTCGATTTTCCTGGGCTGCGAACAAATGCTTGCTGGATGCGTGCATTTTCATCACTCGTTCTCGGCCGTCCGGAACTTTTCCCTTTGCACAAACACCCATTCTCTGTAAACTGTTTATACACCACCTATCAGGAGGTTTAACACCATACTTCGTTGGAAATGCACGCTGAACAACTGTCGTCGATTCACTTCTGCCGTACTCAATAACACAAAAAGCTTTCTGTTGAGCGGTCGCCATCTTAGCATCAACTGACGCTGACGCCTAGTCAACAGCGCCTCAAGCGAACGAATGTACAACTAAATGAAACTTTATAGCTCCCTTAATTCGCCGACAGATAGTGCTTAGCTCTGCCTTTTGTCGTTGCAGAGTTTTAAATTCCTAAAGTTGTGGTATTCTTTTTGAATCACCCTGTACTATTAATTCGTCACACTGAATGCTCATCCAGTACTGTTAAATGTTCACTATGTTACATTACTCGTCTCACTAAAATACTGCCGTTGGTCAATAACTCACCCTGCTACTGATCCTCTACTAATCCGGTAACCCCTGCCCGCGGCTCTTCTGAAACCGCCATCCTCTCTCCCAGGAAGAGACATCAACTGCCCCAGAGAGTTGTTTGTGCCCACACAGCGGCCACACCCCGCGCTGCCGTACGCGAAGTCCCGGACTCCGCCCGTCGGGACTCGCGGCTGCAACTGTGGCCACTACAACAGCTTTGGTGTGGTCGCGATGAGTCGGGTCGACACCGCAACGCTGGGCCGGGCCGCCGTGACCCGTCAGCTGCAGGCGGAGGCCCGTGCTGTCGTTGCCACGTGCCCCGCTCTTCTGCTCGCGAGACCATGCATAGCTCGCCCTGGCAACCTCGGCGGCCGCCCAACTACATCACATCCTGCACTACCCGCCAGCGACGCCACAGATTGCCAACCACTGCCCTGCGGTCACGGAACTCGCTTCCATATGCGTTCACATTGATATCACATCAGGTGAATGACTCTTCTCTGTAGTGAGCCGCTCCATCAAAGCTACCTGCGCCACAAACGCTGCCGTTCGCGCCCGCTAGCTATGCTCTAGTTCAAAAAATGGTTCAAATGGCTCTGAGCACTATGCGACTTAACTTCTGAGACCATCAGTCGCCTAGAACTTAGAACTAATTAAACCAACTAACCTAAAGACATCACACACGTCCATGCCCGAGGCAGGATTCGAGTCTGCGACCGTAGCGGTCGCTCGGTTCCAGACTGTAGCGCCTAGAACCGCCGGCCACTCCGCTCTAGTGAAATAGCTGCAATGATGCGGCTGATAGAGGGCGACAGGAACAAAGACACAACATGAATTACAAATTAACGGCACAGAGGAAAAACTATTTGTTATTTTCTGACTGAAAGCAAAAAAATCTGGTATGCATTATAAATTTTTGTGTGTTCTCTATGTGGTTCTGCTACTACTTTAATGGCAGATTCAACTATCGTTACACTGAAATCCCTAGCAATTGTTTACATATTGCCTTAAATATTCTGTCAAGCTTCATCCACATGCGTTCATAGAATGCATGCGTTTCCTCACTTTTCGCCCTCGCCTGGTGCAATACACGAATTATGTTCACTAGCACTATCAATGTCTTTAACCTTACATGTATTAGTCTTTCACTTAAGAACATATACACTATGCAATCAAAAGTATCCGGACACCTCCCAAAACATACATTTTTTATATTAGGTGCATTGTGCTGCCACCTACTGACAGGTACTTCATATCAGTGACCTCAGTAATCATTACACATTGTGAGGAGCAGAATGGAGAACTCCAAGGAACTCACGCAGTTCGAAGGTGGTCAGCTGATAGAGTGTCACTTGTGTCATACGTTTGTACGCGAAATTTTCACACTCCTAAACATCCATTGGTCCACTGTTCCCGATGTGATAGTGTAGTGGAAACGTGAAGGAACACGTACAGCACAAAAGCGTACAGGCCGACCTCGTCTGTTGACCGCCGACAGTTGAAGAGGGTCGTAATGTGTAATAGGCAGGCAACTATCCAGACCATCACACAGGAATTCCAAACTGCATCAGGATCCACTGAAATTACTATGAGGGAAATTACTATGAGAGTTAATCTGAAGGTGAGAAAACTTGGATTTCATGGTCGATCGGCTGCTCATAACCCACACATCGGGCCGGTAAAAGCAAACGTGTCCCCGCTTGGGGTAAGGAGCGTAAACATTGGACGACTAAACAGTGGAAAAACATTGTGTACTGTGATGAATCACGTTACACAATGTGGCGATCCGATGGCAGGGTGTGGGTATGGCGAATGCCCGGTGAACGTCATTTGCCAGCGTGTGTGGTGTCAACAGTAAATTTCGGAGACGGTGGTGTTATGGTGTGGTCGTGTGTTTCATGGAGGGGTCTTGCACCCGTTGTTGTTTTGAGTGGCACTATCACAGCACAGGCCTACAATGATGCTATCAAAATGGTTCAAATGGCTCTGAGCACTATGGGACTTAACTTCTGAGGTCATCGGTCCCCTAGAACTTAGAACTACTTAAACCTAACTAACCTAAGGATATCACACACATCCATGCCAGAGGCCGGACTCGAAACTGCGACGGTAGCTGTCGCGCGGGTCCAGACTGTAGCGCCTAGAACTGCTCGGCCACTCTGACCGGCCATTGATGATTTAAGCATCTTCTTGCTTCCCACAGCTGAAGAGCAATTCGGGGATGGCGATTGCATCTTTTAACACGATCGAACGTCTGTTCATAATGCACGGCCTGTGGCGGAGTGGTTACACGACAATAACATCCCTGTAATGGACTGCCTGCACAGAGCACTGATCTGAATCCTATAGAACACCTCTGGGATGTTTTGGAGGGCCGAATTCGTACCAGCCCTCACCCACCGACATCGATACCTCTCGTCAGTGCAGCACTCAGTGAAGAATGGGATGCCATTCCCCAAGAAACCTTCCAGCACTTGATTGAACATATGCCTGCGAGAGTGAAGAGGTTCTTGGGTGTTCCGATCCAACCTCTAAAAACCTCTGCATGATTTACTACTTCATCCTACCAATAGCGAGCATTTTTGCAATAGCGTTTGTTATAGTTTATTGCTACAAAGTATTATTACAGCTTCATTGTGCCATATTTCAGGTGTTTATTACAATTAACACATTTTCCTATTACATCTCAGTGCTCCTTTGTCGCAAATATTTATTTCTGTATCTTTTGTGCTGGTTTAGCGGCGTAACAATATTAAATATGCTCACTTCTTGTTTATTTGACTGTTGACCCACGCAGAAAAACTGAAGAGCTATATACAGGATTCGAAATTTACTGTGAAGCATGGAAAGTAGTTTCTGAAAGAGGAGGCGACATTTTATTACAACTAAAGTTAAAATATGTAGGAATCTGCTGTTTAATTCACTGCGGGAGAGCAGTCTGATACCCTCTTTTCATTCAACAATATCGTAAGCCTGCTTGCCGTGTGTGTGAGTGCGTGATGCGTGTGCGTGTGTGTGTGTGTTTGTGTGTGTGTGTGTGTGTGTGGCCTGATATCGCAACAGCTTGGAGGCCTGGTTCAAGAGAGTTACAGCTGTCAAACTATCATTATACTCGGAAGAATTGTGTAACTTATCTCTGCCCCTGTTCTCCGCAATAATGAGTGAGAAATGGACCGCAATATGCGTGTCCGACAGCTTCCTTAGGAAGTTTCATATCAGCGCACACTCCGCTGCAGAGTGAAAATCTCATTCTGGAAACACCCCCCCCCCCAGGCTGTGGCTAAGCCATGTCTCCGCAATATCCTTTCTTTCAGGAGTGCTAGTTCTGCAAGGTTCGCAGGAGAGCTTCTGTAAAGTTTGGAAGGTAGGAGACGAGGTACTGGCAGAAGTAAAGCTGTGAGTACCGGGCGTGAGTCGTGCTTCGGTAGCTCAGATGGTAGAGCACTTGCCCGCGAAAGGCAAAGGTCCCGAGTTCGAGTCTCGGTCGGGCACACAGTTTTAATCTGCAGAGTGCACAAATCTTCTGTCAACAGTGAGGCGGCAGTCCTGTAGGAAGCTTCGTGAGAAAGTTTTGGTTATGAGCTCAAAAAATAGAAATCGTCTTGATTTCCGCATATTTATACACCTCAATAAGTCCAGCTAACAGTCAACATTCGCAGTCACATAATGTTAAAGATTCTACACGTGGAAAAAATGGCCTGTCGTCGGGTAGACCGGTTGCCTTTTGAGCTGCAGCAACTTCAGCGATTTGCGCGTCCATGGGGATGATATGATGGAGGCAACACAGCATCCACTCCCTGAGCCTTTGTAGTTAGAAGATGATTAATAAAAACTTGTCATTATTTTTGTAAACTTAAAGACGCCACTGTTCTCATTCACACTTCCTCAGTTATTCACTGTTTTTATTTTATTGTGGTGATACATGGGTCCACCAGCAATTCAAGGTCAATCTTATTACATTAGTTAATTTGATAACTAATTTCAGTTCTGTACGTGGTCTCAGGCATTGGCAACAGAAGTGCCAATAGTAAATTCACTAACGCCATATATTAAAATTAAGGGTTTAGTTCATGATTTGAAGGTCATTGAGAAGATGATGTTTTTATTCATATAAAGATAACATTTAGCATAACGTGAACATATGTTTATGATTAAAGCTAGCGACGGCTTGTAATTAGAGTATTTTAAGTAACATTTTATGTCTGGAAAGGTAAATGAATTGATCATTCCTAAAATGCACCATATCTACATGGCCTAGTTTCGAGGAAAGACACATAAATGTGTTTTAAAATCAATCTATGAATCCTAGAACAACTACTTGGTAATATTAATACTGAAAATCAAACAGAAGATTTCACACAATTTTTTCAAATTCAGTAGGGAGAAAATATCAAGCCATCGAATTATGTAAAATAAGGGCGTTTTAGCGATGACGTCAGTAATCTATTTCTTAGTGTTGAAACTGTATGTGGGCTTAACCTTTCAAAATATTCGGATTTGAGAATATTCGTATTTGAAGAACATTTACAGAACCGACTGATATTGCTGCAGCCGCGATGTGTAATTCACCTAGCAATATTGTAGCCTATGACAGTAGTTTTATTGTACAGGGAGTGTCATTGTACCTTTATAGTAGGCCTACTGTACATAGTGGAGTGGGATTTATTTCATAACATCCCGGATCCTATCTATTCTGTTGTGTTTAAAATTTTTGGGAAACAGCTATACAAAATCAATGAAAAACAGTCTAGATCGCGATGGCTATTTGGTTAAAACGACTGACCTAGGCCTAGTCATGGCCATCTTCAGAACAGCAACATCAGCTGAAGTTGATAATGTCTAGAACAGTCAGTAGTCCTCAGTGTTTGTCGAAAACGCCACTGTTTAGCACGGAACACTGAGGAAGAATCATGTTTTGTTCTTAGCGAATTATAATCAAAATTGAACTTTGTAAATTGAACATTGAAATTAAAAATAGTCATCCGTGTGAATGTGCGAGATCGATAGTATGAGGGCCTGCTGAAAAGTAATACATCCGAATTTTTTTATGTGAAAACTCCTTAAGTTTGTTAAATGAAACAAACGTTCTTAACATTTTGCATCTTTATTCTTCATGCCTACATATTTCTTTCTCATCGTAGCCACTCTGGCGACGAACACATTTTCCCAACGAGATACCAGTTTGTTGATACCGTCGCTGCATAATCTTTGCTTGCACCACTTCATCATTATCAAAGCGAAATCCTCGAAGGTGTTCAAGTTTTAGAAATAGATGAAAATCAGGTGTGACCAAGTCGGGACTGTATGGGGGATGATATGTGACAAAGAGCCCAAGGATTGTTACAGATGTCGCAGCGCTTGTGTGGGTTCTGTCATTTTCATGCTGAAGAAGAAGGTGGTGCTCCATGTCTTCGAAACCGAAACTCTATTACAGCACACTGTTTCTCACGCTCCGACATAGTTACCATGACACCATCACTATACAAGCTACAATTTACAGCTCTCTAGAGACTGAGGGCTACGAATACGTAGATATGAAGAATAAACATGTAGAATGTAAATAAATTTTTTTTGTTAAGAAAGCTTTAAGAGCGTCACATAAAAATTCGGAGGCATTACTGTACAGTACGTCTTAGTATGTTTCAGTAACGTGTTTACTTCCCGCGCCCACAAGGGACAGCCGGCGCTACGTCATCTTAAGCGGACATATGGAGATTGCCGGGTTAATTGTGTGCTGGAGTGAGCTGTCACAAGAGGTTCTAGGGATGGTAAATTGTGACATTATATTATGTTATTCAGTGTTGCGGCCGAGTGAGAAAGTCTTTCTTGGAGCCTTTCTGCTTCCGGCACGTTTCCTGCAGTCCTGGCCTCGCTGTCAACTTGGTGAAGTGAGTTGAGAAGGAAGTTAGCCTAAGTGAATGAAGTGTGGAACACGACACCGAAGGCTGTGAATCCGTTAGTCCAGAACGGCCACACAGGAGTTGAGCTGTATATATGCAGATTGAAGCAACGAATCAAAATTTGTACCTAGGCTGGGATTCGAAACTGGGCCTTCTGCTCACTAATCACCGCGCCACCGTGGCACAGTGGCTGTGTACGACTGCACGAACTACCTTCAACCGTCACTTCAGTCTGTATACTTACATCACAGATGTCTGATATTTGAAAACGTCTCTACAACCATATAGTTTCATTTGATTATTCACTGAGGACTTTATGTTAAACTTTTTACTGTCATATCACTCGGAAACTGGCGCTGAACGCTTACCTTTCCTACTTGCCATGGTTAATATTTTACTTGTGTTTTTATCAACAGGTAGATTTGTGATGAGTTTGGGCTTTACAGCTATCAAATAATTGTGTAACTTCATTGTAGGTGACTGCCATCTGTTTATTTTTATACTCAGTGCTACCAGTTTCCATCAGTAGATTATTATCAAGCCGAAGCAAAGCATAACGTTACAATCTTCTGGGTTATTAGACCGCGTCATATTTCCTCTAAAATAATCGACGTTTCGATTCCTCTGCTGGGATCTTCCTCAGGATCTTCCGGTGGCCATTACTGCTACAACACTGTCAGAGACCAGTGTCGAGTTCTCTTATAAAGGAGCGTTTTCCCGTGTTCGTGCTCGAGAAATTGTAGTATTTGTTATAATTCTTACGGCTACCATTGGTGGTCCATCGTCATAGGCTAATATTCCAGCACTGATGCAGAAGAAGGTGTGTTATTGGCTTAACTCTTGTGCATACTATTGGTGTCATTGGGTAGAAAAGCACTATTCCATACTTACTCTGAAGAGGTTTATTGGTTGAAATTATTCTTACTGCTACTGGTTGGGTGCCATCACTGGCTAGATGTGAAACAGGCAGGGCAAGAGAGGGGGGAATGTTTACCCAAAGTATTATTGTCCGTCGAGGTGATTTGCAGCGCGTTATTTATGTTGCTCGCTCACCGCGGCCGCATATTCACTTCCTTGATGGCGGGGAGCCACGATGCCGGAAGCCTATAGCCGTTCTCTCTATTGAAATTTAATGCATTCTTGTAAATTTCAATTGATTCTCGGATCTTTCTTTCATAACCAAGTTGTCACTACAACATTTGAAGTGAACAACTTCCCTGTAGGTAGAACAACATAATTTTTTTTACAGTAAATAATTTCCAAAGGCACAAATATGTAGGACACGCACACAAGACGATCATGCATTTCAAACTGTTATTGTTCCCTCTTCGTCATTGCACATTTATGGTTCAAATGGCTCTGAGCACTATGGGACTCAACTGCTGAGGTCATTAGTCCCCTAGAACTTAGAACTAGTTAAACCTAACTAACCTAAGGACATCACAAACACCCATGCCCGAGGCAGGATTCGAACCTGCGACCGTAGCGGTCTTGCGGTTCCAGACTGCAGCGCCTTTAACCGCACGGCCACTTCGGCCGGCGCACATTTATGTATTACCCGTCTTTCCCTCTAACTTACCCCTATTTTTTATCACAACTTCGAACATCTTACACCATTTTACATTGTCGAACGCTTTTTCCAGGTCGACAAATCCTATGGCTATTTCTTGATTTTTCTTCAGTCTTGCTTTCATTATCAGCAGCAACGTCAAAACTGCCTGTCCGGTGTCTTTATTTTTCCTAAAGCCAAACTGATCGTCATCTAACAAATTCTCAGTTTTCTTTTCCATTATTCTGCATGATACCCTTGTCAGCAACTTGGATGCATGAGCCGTCAAGCTGATTGTGCGATAATTTTCACACCTGTAGACTCTTGCAATCTTCGTAATTGTGCAGATGATATTTACATAAAATCTGATGGTATATCGCCAGTTTCATACATTCGTCTAATCAACATGAATCGTCATTTTGTTGCTACTTCCGCCAACGATTTTAGAAATTACGATGGAATATTATCTGTCCTTCCTGCCTTATTTGATCTTAAGTCTTCCAAATCTCTCTTAAATTCTGGTTCTAATACAGTAGTATGTACGGTAGTGCAATGGTGCTACAGACGGATAGTGAAAATTAGGTAGACTGATAAGGTGAGGAATGAGGAGTTTCTGCGCACCGAGCGAGGTGGCGCAGTGGTTAGCACACTGGACTCGCATTCGGGAGGACGACGGTTCAATCGCGTCTCCGGCCATCCTGATTTAGGTTTTCCGTGATTTCCCTAAATCGTTTCAGGCAAATGCCGAGATGGTTCCTTTGAAAGGGCACGGCCGATTTCCTTCCACATCCTTCCGTAATCCGAGCTTGCGCTCCGTCTCTAATGACCTCGTTGTCGACGGGACGTTAAACACTAATCACCACCACCACCACCAGTTTCTGCGCAGAATCGGAGAGGAAAAAGAATACGTGAGTAAAGAAGAAGGGACGGGATGACAGGACATCTGTTAAGACAGCAGACAATAACGTCCATGGTGCTAGACGGATGGTAAAAACTTTAGTGGAAGACAGAAATTGGAATACATCCAACAAATAATTCAAGACGTATGTTGCAAGTGCTGCTCTGAGATGAAGAGGTTGGCAATGGAAAGGAACCAGTCAGAAGACTGTTGACTCAAGAAACAGAAAAACTACTGAATCCTCTATCTCTTCCCTGTCGACTCCTTCTTTATCACATAATAGAGCCACTCAATGCACTCTTTCCAACTTATCCCCTCCCTCCTCTGCATTTAACAATAGATTTCCCATTGCATTCTTCATGTTATCACCCATGCTTTTTATTTCACTGAAGGCTGTTCACACGTTTCTGTATGCTGAGTCAGTCTTTCCGACAGTAACTCCTTTTTCGATTTCATTATATTTTTTCGTGCTGCCATTTCGCCTTAGCTTCCCCACATTTCCCATTTTTTCATTTCTAAGTGATCTGTCTCTCTATATTCCTGAGTTTTCCTGAAAATTTTTGTAATTCCATCTTTCGTTAAACACCTGAAATATTTAATCTGTTACCCATGGTTTCTTTGCAGTTACCTTCCTTCTACTACGTTTTTCCTTCCAGCTTCCGCGATTGCACTTTTCAGAGGTGTCCATTCCTCTTCAACTGAACTAAGCTAGAGCTATTCATTGCCGCAGTATTTATTGTCTCAAAGAAGTTGAAGCGTAGCCTAAGTATTTTTGTTCAAATGGCTCTGAGTACTATGGGACTTAACATCTGAGGTCATCAGTCCCCTAGAACTTAGAACTACTTAAACCTAACTAACCTAAGGACATGACACACATCCATGCCCGAGGAAGGATTCAAACCTACGACAGTAACGGTCGCACGGTTCCAGACTGAAGCGCCTAGAACCGCTCGGCCACCACGGCCGGAAAGTATTTTTGTATCCCACTTACTTGCACATTGTTTGTTCCTGAGTACTCCCTTAAACTTCAGCCTTCTCTTCATCATTACTAAATTGTGATCTCTGTCATTTCGGAATCTCTACCTGACCAAGATGTAATCTGACTGAAATCTTCCCGTATCCCCCGGCCGTTTCCAAGTATACTTTCTTCTCTTGTGATTCTTGAGCACAGTATTCGCCATTACTAGCTGAAATTTTGTTGCAGAGCTCAATTATTCTTTCTTCTTTCACATTCCTGCCATCAAGCCCACATTCTCCCATAGCCCTTTCTTCTACTCCTTTCTCTACAACCGCATTCCAATCCCCCATATCTATTAGATTTTCGTCTCCCTTTACGTATTGAACTTCCCGTTCAGTATCCTTATAATTACTTTATCTCTTAATGTTCTGCTTGCGACGTTTGCATATGTACCTGAACTACCATTATCCAGGTTGGTTTGCTGTTGCTTCTGATGAGAACAGCCCCATCACTGAACTGTTCTCTGCCCTACCTTCCAATTCATAACGAATTTTACTCAAGTTATACCATTTTCTGGAGCTGTTGTTGTACCATGTACTCATCTGACCAGAAATTCTTGTCTACTTTTCATTTCACTTCACTGACCCTACAATATCTTGATTGATCCTTTGCATTTTGCGTATTTAGCGCAAACTAGAAACAGGCAATCACGACTTCTGTAACAGTAGGTCTGTGGCCGCCGTATGCACTGCGTATACAGGTCACAGGAACAGTTTCAGAGGGGAATTTCTGGCTGAAGATGTGTGGTATGCTCAGGCGGTAGATTTGTTTAGATCGTGATCCATGAAAGGCGAGGTTCACAAGTAACAAGCACTTCGGTGCGTCCGAAGGATCACTCAGTCAACTACGATTATTAATTAAATCTTGACAAGAATTACAAATCACTAGTGCTTCCGCACAACGATACTTACTACTATCGAGGGGACTCCGCTCTTGACAAACAGAAGCTGAACAGTTAAAATAAAGAACACATACAGGTCACAAGACCCTTTAAAAGAATAAATGCGAATAACGGTAAACGGCTTTAACATAGACTGATCTCCAGGCTGTATTTGCCTTTTTTACTTTAAGAGGAATTAGTTATAGTACATCAAGTAGTTTGCCTACGAGGAAGAGGGTTGAGTACAAGTGACGAAAGTTTGGCAATAGACACACAAATCCACCGGCCGGAACGTGTATTTCAGAAATGTCATAGAACGCTCGCCACTAAAATAGGTAACGGCAGATCCCAAGCCCAATATTCGACCAAGCATTGCAAGCAAACCGGGCAAATGCCCGCTCAAATTACTTACTAAACGGGTGGCACGCCGCAATAACTGCCACGCAGCTCTATGCCAACAGCGCCAGCATAAAGGGCACTCTTCTGGAACATGGGGGCAATGAGAAAGTTGGTCACACTAACCCAAAACTAAGTACCCTCTGTCTCGTGAGCCATCTTCTCCAAGACTCGACACAAGCCTCCGCAAGCCTGCCACCTCCACCGTCCCTCCGCCAGGTAGCGCTATCTCACCACGTACCCAAAGATGATGCTCTGTTTCGTCGGTCACGATGTATCGACCTCGTGACACGGTTCGGGTACAGGAAATAGAATGATAACACAGGATCAGTCGCTTCGGTTAATTGACAGGACACTGCATGAGAAAGAACGCTCGTGTGACCCATCCTGAAGTATTGTTGATCTGTGTGAGACTCACACGAATTAGATTACGGAACACTTAACGTATACAAAGAAGCCAAATACTCTGTTATGTTCTTGTTAATTTGGAAAATACAGAACATGCTCTCTATAATTGTGGCAGACCTTATGACATTTTATGGATGCGAATACTGGGAGCTTACTGGAAAAAATGTAAACAAATTAATTGTAGAAATGTGCTGCCTTAGAGGATCGTGCAAAATTTGTCGGTGAGATCACATAAGAAATACAATAGTTACGGAAAAGACCCAGACTCAAGCCGGCATCACAGACAGATATGGGCATATAATGAGAATTACAGGTCAGGGCATAGAAGAACTTGTACCATTCTCAGGGAAGAATGACAAGAAGAAGACCGGAGGTTGCATGAGGGGCGGGAGGGGGGGGGGGGAATTTGGTATAAGCGGCCATGAAAAAAAAGATAAATAAAAGAGGAGGAGGTATGGGAAGATAGAAACCGATGGAGATAGATGTTTGGGACTCGGTGACAACTGTAAGAACCACACAAGAATAACAAGAGAAAGACTGCCAGTATGTATAGTTTTTATTTATTATCATATACATCAATTACAGCGAATCCAATAATGGTTTGAACAAAAAATACATACGCGGAACTATGTATACTATTTAAATATCAACCGATCCAAACGACACCCGAATGTCGGAAGGCTCACTCGAGTGGAGCGCCTCATTGGATACTTCATATAGACCCTTGATAATACTAGTGAAACGTCTATTAGGACACTCATTTACAATGTGAATCATTGTCTGAATTTCAGCACAGTCACGTGCACTTCCAGTTCGAAAGCCCCACTTGTGCATGTTGTGTTTGCACACACCATCTTCAGTCCAGTATCTGTTAAGCTATACCCATACCTCGCTCGAATGATGAAAGGCTGGAATTTTAATATTTGGGTTGTGAAAAATTTCATAATTCTACGTTTCCATGGCTTGCCACTTACGTTTCCACTCATTGTCACGGTTGAACCCAGTGGTGGGAATGTGATTGCTGGGAAAGGTTGTAGAGAGTCGCCTGTCGCCGAAGATGAGCTGGATGGATGTTCAATAGTAATGAAAGCCAGCATGTAGATGTAGATGTGAGGATCCACTTACAGTTGACGTAGATGCGTACCAATCTGGTGCCCAACATTCTGCTGCAAAGTATACCAACACAGGGGATGTACCTGCCAACTTCTTCAGCATGTTCACTCCTGTATGTACCTTCTTCACCGTGTTGGAGAGGTGTTTATGGTATGTCTGCTTACTGTACAATGAGACACCAAAGTATTTTGGTTTATAATTGTATTTCACTATACCAAGAGGACCAAACTGTGTGGTGATCTTTGCTGATGCTCGACGATTAGAGAGACAGAAGAGACATCCTTCTATTTTAGAAACACTAAGTCTGAGTCGCCGTGTTTGAAAATATTCACAGACCTTTGTGAGGCTACTTCTTACATGTTTTTTACGTTCAGAAAGATCTTTGCTCTGACATGAAATTGCATATTCATCTACATATTGGAATTTCCGGCGGGTCTAGTTCGGCAAGTCTTCCGTGTAGAGATGGAATAACACGGGAATACGAACAGAGGCTTCCCGTCATTGAGCATATACCGTCTGCTCTTATTTTGACTGTGGTGTACTTTAATTTAAACCTCCGACTCCTCAGCACGCTGCCTAAGACGTTACCAAGAGTTTTACAAGGTACTGTTTTCAGAAAGTTCGCCATTAAGCCCTTGCGCCACAGCATACCATAAGCTGCTGCTGCTGGCAGGTTAACGAAAACTATCACAGTCTTGAGTTTCTTCTGGGAGGCCGTTTCTGTATGGGTAGTCAAGGAGGGCAGTTGTTCACGGCAGTTTCTATAACGTCTAAATCCAAGTTGTTCAGATGATACCACAGAACTAATTTGGTCTTCTATTCAGTTTAGCATCATTCTTTCCAGGAGTTCGTAGGCAGAGGTCAGTATGGTGACAGGCTTGTTTGATCGACGGGAGAGCTTCAAGGAGATGCAGATAAGTCATAACATAGCAAACACTTGATAATAGACTCAAATTACCCCTAAAAATGTCATGAACCATTTTTAAGACTCGAGTCAAAGAATGCACTAAAAACCCCACGTATAGCTCCCATAGGGATCACGACGACAACATTAGAGTAACTATACAGCACACAGAATTTAAACAAGCATTCTTCCCACGATCCATACGCAACTGGAACGCAAAAAAGTCCTAAAAAGTAGTGCGATGGGCTATAACCCTCTGTCATGCACTTTAAAGTATTTTACTGTGTATAGGCGTAGATGCAAAAGATATTATAGTGGGATAAAAGTTTTCCAGAAACTATGACATACTCTTGTCCTCTTCCATTCTTCATGAATGCCAAGACATGGCTTTGGTTTGACAGCAAAGTCTTCTGTCTGAAATAAGATGCTGTTCCTCTAGAGTCAGCAATAAAATTTAAATATGGATGCGTTCATTTTCTCCTGTGGAGCTGGTCGGAACGAGATGTTGCGGTCCGCAGCAGACGGCGGTGGAGGATTTCGGCGGGCTGCTGCGGACAAATCGCCTATCAAAGGCGGGCGACTGCGGCTGTCCGGAGGCGGATTAGCCGGCGCTCCAGATTGCGGGCTGAGCAAACAGCGCCGCCAGGATATTGCCGCCGCACGCCGCTGTTTGTCTGCGACGTCGTGTTGTCTTTTCTTTCCGCCACCGGCGTCGCTTTTGTCCCCTCACTACAGGCACAACAGCAGTGCAGCAGCATTTTTTGTGTACCTCTCAATACAAGTCCGTAATCTGTACTTCTCGTTCCTCAATAGAAGCCCATGCCCCACCAGCAAAACGTATATAAAAACAGAAAAGCAATTTGTACAATCAGAGGCATTTACAAAACTGTGTACGTCTTCTATTCAGTAATTTTTATTATCACAGACCATGAGGTACAATTTCACGATTATTTTGTTAACGGAACAGCTGAAGACTCAACACTGCCAAACTGTTTTTGATTATGTACTTATATGGATATGGTGTCTCTTCTTTCGGAGATGTCCGAAAGAACAGACTACTGTATAGTCTAATACCGGCCATGACCTCCTTCTTCTGTGCGGATGCACACATATTACTCGAACTCTTACGGGACTTGGTAAGAATGTCTTCCGCGACTACTGAGTGTGTGGGTAGGGACACTAAGAATGTACTGTGTAGACATATAAAGTGAGAATGTGGGTCTCGCGGGAAGCGTGCGCGAGATAGTCCCTGCAGTCGCGCTATCCCTGTGCCCTCGGTGGCTCAGATGGCTGCCGGCACAGTAGCTCAGCGTGTTCGGTCAGAGGGCTGCGTGGTCTCTGTAATAAAAAAACAGAGTCAAGGAATCACGATCAACTTGAACGGATGTCTTGTGACGTCCTCCCAGACCAAACGCAACGAAATATATCGAACAAAATGAAAAAATAATGGACAGAGCGTCTGCTATGTAAGCAGGAGGTCTCGGGTGCGAGTCCCGGTCGGGGCACACATTCCCCGTTGATGTATATCAAAGCGCGTCAGCAGCTGGAGGTATTAATATATGATTCTAAGTTCATTTTTTATTATTGTTCCATGTTGTCCTACCCAACGCTCAGTGCTGCTAGACCGTGTTAATGTTTCTCCAGACAGTAAGATAATACGCGGGGCCTTCAATAAGCAATGCAACATACTTCTTATCTGAAAGTAGGTTGGTTTTATTCAGGATTCCTATACAATGTTTTTGCTCACTGTTTTTGTTACGCCTGCATCTCGTGGTCGTGCGGTAGCGTTCTCGCTTCCCACGCCCGGGTTCCCGGGTTCGATTCCCGGCGGGGTCAGGGATTTTCTCTGCCTCGTGATGGCTGGGTGTTGTGTGCTGTCCTTAGGTTAGTTAGGTTTAAGTAGTTCTAAGTTCTAGGGGACTGATGACCACAGATGTTAAGTCCCATAGTGCTCAGAGGCATTTGAACCTCTTTTTGTTACAAAAACGCTGATTTCAATATACTTTCTGTTAACAAAAAAATTATCACGATCAGTCTCCTCACATACGATCGTTCGTTACTCTTTATGGTCGTCTGTTAGGTGGCGAAGAACCCAGCGGACACATACCTTCCATGACAAAAAATAAAAACACCTGCAGCCGTCCTTATGATTTTATTTTATTTTGTCGCTACCAGTTTCGACGCATCATTGCGTCATCTTTACGCTGTTTTGATGCGGTATAGGTTGATATGATCCCCTTGCATAACCCATCAGTTGCCTGCATTACTGGATTCGCAGAAAATGTGTCAGCACTCCAACCATCAACTGTCAACTACGTATTTGAATGGTTCTCGTGTCAGTTGACAGTACATTGGGGAACGTGGAAGTTGAAGAACGCTCTCGTGCTGAGACTGTCCGCGAGAGGGGCACTGTTCTCACTCTGGAGTCTGTCTGTACAGACTTCATGTTTATTTCAAAAGTTTAGCACATTTCTATCAATGCGATTCTACGAAGCCACAGGTTTCGCTTTGAAGAGCACGAAAGTAAATTCTGTGGTATCTTAATATTTATTTCTGTTTACCCACTTCGAGAAATATTGTTTTGGCATTTTTCTCTGATAATTTTTCTTACTGTCCATCAGGATTTTCTCATTAGTTCTCAAATTATTTTTCCATTTAACATTTTTTAGCAAAAACTATTGGTATATGATTGATATTTTTCTTATAAGTACAAGCAAATCGTTGAATAATCTATGCTGATTTTGACTTCCTCGTTGTATACTACTTATGAAAACCTCTCAGGCTTCCAACCTGATGACAGTGTTGAGATACTTAAACTATTAGACTCAGCATATTCTCACCAGATGATAATGAATGTTGAGACGGGGATTTTTTGTCTTCTCTGTAGAATCGATTTCGGTAGTGTTTTTTAATATATTGTCTATGGATGTAATGATGATGCAGTATACACTGTCCAGCACATTAATGTAACCAGCTTCTGCATCGTGGACCACTGCGAGACACGCAGGAAGAGAGTCAGCGATGTTCTGGAAGGTTCTGGGACATGGAGCCACGCCGACTCCAGTGACGTAGCCAGCTGCGCTAGGTTTCTCGGTTGAGGATCCATTGCGCAAACAGCTCTGTCGTGGTGCTCCGACCGATTCTCGACTGGGTTCAAATCTGGGGAATCTGGTGCCAAGGGGAATACGGTAAGATAGCTCTGGTACTCTTCGAACCAAGCACTAACACTGCGATCTGTGTGACGCGTAGCATTGTTCTACTGGTAGACGCCATTGTGCCGAGGACACACAAGCTGCTTGTAGAGGTGGATGTGGTCCCCAAAGTTAGATGCATACTTGTGTTGATCCATTGTCACTTCCAGAATGACGAGATTACCCGGGGAATTGCACGAAAACATTCCGCAGACCGAATGCTCCCCCCTCCTGCCTAGACCTGTCCGACCGTTGTTGCAGTGTTGTTGATTTCAGACGTTTCACGTCGTACACGCCATGGGCCATCTGCCAGATGAACGTGATCTATCTGGAAGGGGAACCTGCCGCCACCCACTGAACGTCCAGTTGCGTGCAAATTATAGCCTTCGTCGCCGATGAATGGCAGTCAGCATGGGTGCATGAACCTAGCGCTTGCTGCAGAAGCCCATACGCAGTAACGTTCGCTGGATGGTCGTTGAGGACACACTGGTGGTAGCCGTTTGGTTCATCTCGGCTGTCCGTTGTTCAAGAGTTGCTCGTCTGTTTGCCTGTACACATCTTCGCGGCAGTCGTTCACCTCTGTAATGCGCCACAGCTATCTCGGCGCCAATAATGGATAGCGTCATTTTTCCATACACGGTATACTTTAACGACGGCAACATGCGGACGGTTTACTAATTTAGCCGATTCGGCCCGAAAGCCAGTGATTGTGCCATTTTGAACGTCAGATAAATCGCTCCGTTTCCGCATTACGTTTACAACTGCATAGTTTTAGCATATCGTGTGTGTTCATTGCACGTTGACGTCTTCGATAGGCTGCGGTCGCTTTAATGTAACTGATTTCTCTTTCTACACAGATTCTAAAATGAAGCTTGTATTTGAATGAAATGTAATATGATCTGTAATATTATTTTTTATTGTTGTTTGTGGTGTTAATATGAATTTCGTGTTTTACGTAAAAGACGCGCTATGGCCCATTGGGATAGAAATTAACATCTCTGTATTTAAAGACGAGCAGGAAGACAACTGCAGTTGGGCGAGGGATTTTCAAGACGAAAATACAGTAATGGAGGAATAGGTTGTATTTTTCGAAATAAATACCTGTTATGTGGGAACGGATGGGCGGTAAAGCATCGAGAAGAGTACTACTGGCATATTGTAACTAGAAATGAAGATCCGATGTCTTTGGAGAGTGTAGCAGCGTAATGAAGAAGTTGTCGTAGTGGGTACAACTGTGTCATTCAGAATATTAGGTTTCTAAATTATTTGGTGACAAGAGGACGGAGGGCGATGCAAATGACCATGAAGTATCAAGAGAAGAAAGAAACATCAGAAGAATTAGAATTACATGGACTTTCTATTAAACAAGTGTGGGCGGACGGTGAGGTAGAAGAGCACAGTCTAGGTGGATTGTGGTAGACAAGTGAACAGTCTATAGAAAAGTTATAGTTGCGCTTGATATCATGTTAGCCAGACGAATCGTAACTTCGCAAACATGTCAGAACTACCATTGTAAGAACGTAGCACATATGTTGAAAGTGAAAACGTTAAACTGATCCCTCGTCAGCTATAATAATAATTTAATTGAATAATTTAATAATAATTTAATTTCTATTTAATGACTCACTATATCCTATTCTTACCTCCTATCTGAAGTGGCTTAAACAGATTCTTGTAGCCGGACAGTGTTACAAATTTGTATTTTGCCTTCAACAAATATCCACTTGGTTTATTTAATTTTTTCAGGCGATACAATCACGCACTAATCGACGATAGACGCGTGGCGGATATCTTATTGCCAGCAATCGGAGAAAATGGAATCTCGACTGTGCAAGCTGCATAACTCACCCGTTTCACATCTTCCGTTTCAAATGAAAACAGATTACTAGTACACAGTTACACGATTGCTATAGATTTGCCAAGACAATTTCTACTCGCTCAATTAAAACGTTACGAGTAGTAAAACTTCAAAAGATAGTCAGCTATTTATTGCCAGTTGAAATATTCGTGTGTTACAGTACAAAACAAACTCTCGGCTACCTTTATATTACATTCCTGTTTATATGCAGAACAGGGTAGAAATTTTTTTATTCTGATTTTTTATTGGCTTAAATGTTCGTTGGAGAGTTTATTTTCACGATTCATTCCTATAAAGTGTGCCATAAATGTTAAAATACTTTAAAGCACATATGGGGGAGGGGGGGGGGGGGGGCGCTGGCGCATCAGAGCACTCGAATGAAACCAATGTAGTACTGTAATAGTTAATAGCTACCGACGGAATAGGGGTCCTGTTAGTTTCGGATAGTATCAGAGATAGCATTAGTATCAACTAAAATACTGCTGTCGACAAGATTTCTCTCCGTGACAAGATTCGTTTACAGTAAACAGTCTCAAAGCACGGCTCATCTCGCGTCCGTTTAATTGGTCATTTCGCCTGTTTTTTTTTACAACTAATAAAACGTGAGTTCTTGAAAATGACAAACAAACGTGTTTGTAAAGATAGAAAAGGTTCGAAAAGTAATCCCAATCGTTTAAAAAACTTTGATTGGTAAGTGGAAGCCATTTTATCGATATAATTTTTTCAGAATGAGAGTGTTTCGACATAAACGAAAAAATGGCCAACGGTACGGTGCTGGCATTGCCGATTAAAGGTTTCGTTCAGTTTCATTGCTAAGAAATATAAGGTGAAACTTTAAATGCTTGTTTTTTAGAGTTGTTGGCAGTAGTTATAACTCATGAAATATACATGCAATTACATTATACCTTTTTGTAACTTGTGAGTCGACGTTTTTTCTACTGTAGTACAAAAGATTTTTGCGAAATATTTTGACTTCAATTTTTGGAGCACGTTTTTATCCACATCTGCATCTACATCTACCCTCTACAAACCAGCTTGAGGTTCATGGCTGAGAGTACGTCCCATTCTACCAGTTATTATGGTTTCCTCCTGTTCCATTCACGTATGGAGCGCGGGAAGAATAATTGTTTGAATGCCTCTGTGAGTACACTAATTATTCTATGAGAGCGACAGGTATGGTGTTGTGGTATATTCTTGTAGTAATTATTTAAAGCCGGTTCTTGGAACTTTGTTAATGGAGTATCTGAACCTACATCTACATAAATACTCCGCTAGCCACTGTACAGTGCATGGCGGAGTGTACCCCGTACCACTACTAATCATTTCCTTTCCTGTTCCACTCGCAGATAGAGCGAGGTAAAAACGACTGTCTATATGCTTCCGTATGAGCCCTAATTTCTCGTTTCTTATCTTCGTGGTCCTTATGCATAATGTGTGTTGGCGACAGTAGAATGGTTTAGCAGTGAGCTTCAAATGCCAGTTCTCTGAATTTTCTCAATAGTGTGTCTCGAAAAGAATGTCGCCTTTCTCCAAGGATTTCCATTTGTGTTTGTGAATCATCTCCGTAACACTTAACGTATGTTCGAACCTACCGATAACAAATCTAGCAGCCCGCCTCTGAATTGCTACGACGTCTTCCTTCAATTCGACCTGGTACGGATCCTAATCATTCGAGCAGTACTCAAGAATAGGCCACACCAACGTCCTATATGTGGTCCCTTTTACAGGAGAACCACTCTTTCCTAAAATTCTTCCAATAAAGCGAAGTCGACCATTCGTCTTCCCTACCACAGCTCTCACATGCTCCTTCCATTTGATACCGCTTTGCAACGTTATGCCCAGATACGTATTTAAACAACTTGACTGGAGCAGGACACTGGCTATATTGTATCCGAACATTACAGGTTTGTTCTTCCCGCATTCTAGGGATAGTTCACGCCTATGTTCAAGAGTCTTCCAGTTAAGTATCTCTTCCAGTTAAGTATCTCTGTGACTCTCTCCCACGCATTAAACAAACCTATGACTATACCTGCTGCCCTTCTCCATATACGTCCAGCATGCCCTCTTAGTCCCACACTTGAACAATATTTAGTTTATAGCGACTTTTGCGTCGAAAAAATTGGCTTCTACTTCAGAATGGCGCAATTTTGTTAAAAATCATTTCTTTTAAATATCGCCATGTACTATTTTAGGCAACATCACCAGTTTCAAAGCAATTTTTGAAATTTTCTTCTAGGTCGAAAATTGTATTGTTCAGAATTCCCACCAACCGCCCTCGCACTCCACGAAAGTGTTTCATCACTATCGTGTAGTGTCCTCTGGGTCATTGATGTTTACCTTAAAAAAACATAATACAATATGAAGGTTGTACAATAAAGGTGTTAAGTTAGTTTTGCTGTTAGTTTGTTATTTTATCAAAGAATTAAAAATAATGAATAACAGTTCCAAAATCTAGCGGCAACCTGGTCTGACCCTTTAAACTGAGCCAGCTTAACACTTGTTACTCGACAAAGAAACTTTAATTTCAGTAGGTCTCATACCGAGTAAGATTTTTTAGTACAGATCGTATGCCAGTACATTATAATAGTTTACGACAATCCACCATTAGCATCTTCCAATCTTCCAATATACGAGAGTCGATGTGGACACTGAGAAGTTAAGCGCGTATTCACATCCATTACATAAAACAGTTAATCATTACTGTAATTCGTTACTGTTAATTTTATATTGTGTTTGTCTTGTAAGCGGGCATGAAATGGAATGAAAGTGTGTACATCTGACTCCGAGCAGTGCAATTTCAAATAAGACTGCCTATCAGTATACACAGTGGGTCCAAAGGTCTGTGGTGACGGTATTTGTTGACAGCAGTTCCAGTAGGCAACTGCCACGCCGACCCGTCGGCAAGGCTCAGCGTCGCCAAGACCACCTCGGAAGGTGTCCAGCGCAGCTCTGGACGAAATGTCAAGAATCGAAAAGTTTCTTGCATCACGGCCATATAACACGTAAGACTCACGAGAAACTAAAAATATTACTGTTCTGGAATCTTAACCTTCTTGGATAAATTTCTGCGGACGCCCGTAGCCACCGACCACTAATGCGGTGCAGCACTTAGCGCAGTATTGAACCCTTTGGTCAGACGATAGTACTGGCTCCAGTGGACGGCAGATCGCGGATGTACCACGTCTGCGGCGGAGCAAGGCGTCGATGAGTTTTTACGAGGCAGCAGCGCCGCGCGCTCTTCGTTACGCAGCGGCAAGTGGCCGCGCGCTGGCCGCTCCGCCGTCGGCTGCTCCACTCGCCGGCGGACGGTCGCGGACCTTATGATTGCGGCTATATTTCTTGTTATCTCCGGTCGCCATTCCTGTAATGCTGAGTAACGGCGGTCCCTGCCCCCGCCCCCGCTCCCCCGGAATACTTGAACGAGATTTAAGAGCGCCGCTCTGTTGCCGCTTACCGGCGTATTTATTTCAATTCGGGTTATTTATACACCGGCCCCCGCATGCGCTGCCCGGCGCCGGGGGCGGAATGGCCCAAAGAGGCTGTCTGCGAGGAGCCTGCGAGGCTTTATTTTCCGTGAAACTACTTCCAGCCGCCTTCCATTCTCTGCTCCCGTGCGCCGCTGCGGCGCGGACTTTCTGCAGACTTTCTTGCTTCCACCCTCTCTCCATTCGTACGTGCGTGATGATACTTCGAAGTTACTATGTGTTCGATTTGCAGTATACATGGTGTAAACGATATAAGGACTAAATCATGAAATGTTGCCAGCTCTAAGTCTTGTAACTTAGCTAGATGCGTACACTACAAACCGCTTTCGTCAGTCCATTAAGATATCCTTTCTTCTAGGAGTGCTAGTTCTGCAAGGTTTCTCAGGAGAGCTTTTGTGAAGTTTGGAAGGTAGGAAACGAGGTACTGGCGGAATTAAAGCTGTGAGGACGGAGCGTGAGTCGTGATTGGGTAGCTCAGTTGGTAGACCACTTGCCTGCGAAAGGCAAAGGTCCCGAGTTCGAGTCTCGGTCCGGCACACAGTTTCAATCTGCCAGGAAGTTTCAGTCCATTAAGTTATTAAGATGTTACACACATTGAGAAACAGCTGATTTCAGGCGCACTGATTGCGAATTAGAAGTAAAAAGTGAAGCAGTCACGTATCATCCACAATCAAACTGGCTAGACGCCAAGCAATGCAGAGTTCGGTACAGTTCGAGAGTTCCAGCGAACAGAAGAAATCTAACGACAGCCGCTTCGGATGAACGATGCGAGTGACCACTAAACTCGATTAGTCTTGTACACTGGGAAGAAGTTGCCTAAGCTTGCCTGTACGTACCTCACTAGTGCAGTTGGTCCCTGTCATATGTTTATCCACATGTACCTTTCATGTTTCACTTACATGGTGACAAGTAAGTAAACCTTAGCTTTCAGTTAGAACAATAGAGTCTGGGGGCTTCATGGTTTGTGGTCTGTAGTACCATTCATTGCTGTGTATACCTGAATCTTAACATAGTTACAGCCCGGGGTGGCCGTTTGTTTCGTAACTCATGATAAGCCTTGTCTATGTTTTACGCTTATTGAAGTTATAAACTAGCGTGTGCTCTTCTGCATCTTCCTTGCTTTCAGGTGAAAGAGCAACAAAAAGCATACCAGTAAGCCAACGAAGAGTCCCATTTTCTCTATAATCACCATATCTACCTCTTTAGCCTAAAATCCGAGCCATTCTGTACAGTCTCCAACCACTGTCTCCAACCACGTCTCAGCTTCACACCGTCGCTGTTTCTCTCGTGTACGCGGCCGATAATGTACCAAGAAACAAATGATCAAAAATCCCGCTTCCCCTCTGATCTGAGCTACCCAGGGCAGGTTACAACAACGATAACAGTGTATGACGGACCACAGTGGTGGAGGTAAGTCAAGAGGAACAACTTTATACGTGATACTTGCTGCCTATCAAGCCGGGAAACAAACCGAAATTGGCCTACAAAAGCTATGGGAGGCAAACACTTGCGTATAAAATGGTAGTGAATAACAGCGGAAATGATATGGATGCATTATTACAAGGAAATGTGGACTGATGAAATGAACACAGAAAATTATGAAGATCTTGAAACAAATCGGGATCATCTTGAATTCCAAGAATTACACTCCTGGAAATTGAAATAAGAACACCGTGAATTCATTGTCCCAGGAAGGAGAAACTTTATTGACACATTCCTGGGGTCAGATACATCACATGATCACACTGACAGAACCACAGGCACATAGACACAGGCAACAGAGCATGCACAATGTCGGCACTAGTACAGTGTATATCCACCTTTCGCAGGAATGCAGGCTGTTATTCTCCCATGGAGACGATCGTAGAGATGCTGGATGTAGTCCTGTGGAACAGCTTGCCATGCCATTTCCACCTGGCGCCTCAGTTGGACCAGCGTTCGTGCTGGACGTGCAGATCGCGTGAGACGACGCTTCATCCAGTCCCAAACATGCTCAATGGGGGACAGATCCGGAGATCTTGCTGGCCAGGGTAGTTGACTTACACCTTCTAGAGCACGTTGGGTGGCACGGGATACATGTGGACGTGCATTGTCCTGTTGGAACAGCAAGTTCCCTTGCCGGTCTATGAATGGTAGAACGATGGGTTCGATGACGGTTTGGATGTACCGTGCACTATTCAGTGTCCCCTCGACGATCACCAGTGGTGTACGGCCAGTGTAGGAGATCGCTCCCACCACCATGATGCCGGGTGTTGGCCCTGTGTGCCTCGGTCGTATGCAGTCCTGATTGTGGCGCTCACCTGCACGGCGCCAAACACGCATACGACCATCATTGGCACCAAGGCAGAAGCGACTCTCATCGCTGAAGACGACACGTCTCCATTCGTCCCTCCATTCACGCCTGTCGCGACACCACTGGAGGCGGGCTGCACGATGTTGGGGCGTGAGCGGAAGACGGCCTAACGGTGTGCGGGACCGTAGCCCAGCTTCATGGAGACGGTTGCGAATGGTCCTCGCCGATACCCCAGGAGCAAAAGTGACCCTAATTTGCTGGGAAGTGGCGGTGCGGTCCCCTACGGCACTGCGTAGGATCCTACGGTCTTGGCGTGCATCCGTGCGTCGCTGCGGTACGGTCCCAGGTCGACGGGCACGTGCACCTTCCGCCGACCACTGGCGACAACATCGATGTACTGTGGAGACCTCACGCCCCACGTGTTGAGCAATTCGGCGGTACGTCCACCCGGCCTCCCACATGCCCACTATATGCCCTCGCTCAAAGTCCGTCACTGCACATACGGTTCACGTCCACGCTGTCGCGGCATGCTACCAGTGTTAAAGACTGCGATGGAGCTCCGTATGCCACGGCAAACTGGCTGACACTGACGGCGGCGGTGCACAAATGCTGCGCAGCTAGCGCCATTCGACGGCCAACACCGCGGTTCCTGGTGTGTCCGCTGTGCCGTGCGTGTGATCATTGCTTGTACAGCCCTCTCGCAGTGTCCGGAGCAAGTATGGTGGGTCTGACACACCGGTGTCAATGTGTTCTTTTTTCCATTTCCAGGAGTGTAGAACATGCTCTCAGGTATGTAAGGAACTGAAAGGCTATAGGAAGTGATGGCATCAACAGCGAACTAACAAAATATTCTTCAGTAGTATCTAAAAATGGTTCCTCAGATTTTTTAATCTTTGCTGGATAACAAAGGAAATACCAAAAGAATCGAAGTTCTCACTCATGAAACAAAATATAAAAAAGGAGACAGATCAAAACCCGAAAATTTTAGAGGCATATCACTATTAAATACAGCGTATGCTAGAATAATAACCGAAAGACTAAAAACCATAATAGAGTGCCTGCTCTCAGATGAACAAAATGGATTCAAAAAGCGGACAAGCTGTACAGACAACATATAAAACTATAGAAAAATATAAGGAATGCAATAAAGAAACACACATCCTTTTCGTCGATTATGTAAAGTAAATAAACAGCAACTGTAGGAAATTTTAATAAGGAGAAGTACACCAATACACATTGTACAGGTAGTTCAAAAGATCTATGCTAATACCAGAATCCAAATAATTGGGGATAATGAAGAAACAACAAAGGTTATTAATTTAGGAGTTCTACACGGTTGCAGTCTCTCTCCTCTGCTTTTTAGTATATACATTGACGACCTTATACGGCAATGGAGAATGAAACAGAAGAACTATACATATAACTTCAACGAAAAAGATTACATTACGACTTTGTTATTCGCAGATGACCAAGTGTTAATTTCGAATAATGAAGATGGACTGCAGAGAGCTGCCTACGAATTGTGTCAAACATGCCAGATATATAGGTAATATCAATACAAAAAAGAGAAGCCATGGCTTTCTGTGGAAAAAAAGCCAATAAGAACAAAAATATTTATATAGAACAAGATTGTAGAGCCAGTAGCTAGATCCAAATTTCTAGGAACCATGATGTCGTGCAGGGCAGACCTAATTCAAAAAGATAAAATTGACAAATTTAGCTGCTTAAATGGCACTATCAGAAAGGCCCTCCAACGTAAAGTAAGAACAGAAACATATCTAAAATTTTATAAAGTTATTTCAGTACCAACATTACTATATGGAAGTGAATCTTGGGTGATGAAAAAGAAAGATAAAATAAGATTACAAGCCAATGAAATGAAATGAAATTCTTCAGGTACATAACAGGATACACCAAGCTAGACTACAAAAGAAATACAGATATCAGGAAGGAATTAAATATTTTTGATATAAACGGTAAGGTTGACGAATATTGACAAAAATGGATATCCCACCTGTTACTAATGGACAGATCAAGATTACCACTACAATTTTGGCGATATAATCCGCAAGGCAAAAGATGCATTGGAAGACCTGCAAAACGATGAAAGGACCAGGTGTAGCTGCAACAGGCTAAGGAAAAGCCTAATGCATGACGGAAGAAGAAGAAGAAGAAGAAGAAGAAGAAGAAGAAGAAGAACTTGTAAATTATAGATTGCAGCGATCAGTCGTCATTTTTAAATTCTATTGCGCAGGTCTAGATTTCGGCTAGGAGCTAGCCATTCTCAATGCACTATTATTTTCGCTCATTGCCTGTAATGCCTGTTGGTCGGGCTTAATCCACAGTTCATTGAAAGAAAGCCACCCGTGCACTGCGAGATTTTGAGCATCCTATATCAGTGGCCAACGTGTCTGTTATGCAAAGGTTCCGGGTTTCTAATGAAAGGGAAATCACGGAGAAAAATTTAGCAACGAAAGTAATACCAGAAAAGGCCAGATCCACGTGGTAGAAGGTGATTAACCGGTTGTTGCGATATGGGACACAGCAAGAAACATGATTCGACTGGTCAGTAGAACGGTCATATGCAGTATACGGGCATTTAGCGCCATGACACTCAAATGGAAACCGTTTCCCAAAGCAAAGCGACAAGGAAAACGTGGATCATGGCGCACTCAATTCTTATAATTTTTGAACATAAATTAACCAAGAACTAACAGTGTTCTTAAGAGATGAACATGAGAAAGTATCTCATCATTCCAAATGTAGGTTTATGTATGCGAATTTTTTCAAGCTGCAATATGCAAAGCTTATGATAATGTTTTGACATAAAACCTTACGTTAAAAAAGTAAATGTAATGTGAATTCTGCGAGTGTCATCTAAGAACTAATACAGTGGACAATTTCTTACACACTTCTGTGCTAACGACTGAAATGTGTGTTATAGAGTATATAATTATTTACAAAATGAGTTTGCTTTCTATCGTGTGATGCTGATATGTGAAACTGTTAAATACTAAGTAAATACTTTAAAAAGGAGTGGTCCTCCATAACGCAGAAAAATGACGCCATTGGTAGAGTATGGCACGGCGATCGAACGGTTTCAGTTGGCTGGTGGTAAGTCTGGGCCAGATTTCTGTTTTTCCGCTCTCTTACACATACAGCCTAGTCGGTTATTTCATTAATGGTATTAATTGAAGCTATCCCGTGAGGGTAATGAAAGACAAAAAACTTGTAAATGTTATGCAAAAACTAATTACGTTAACTGTTCATCTAAACGTAACCGTTACAGGCACAGTAATTTCGTAGTAACAATGTCAGACCAACAAAACGATGTAATTGTTAACTTTATGCTGTCAAAATTCAGAATATTGTTAGGTGCACTTTACACAGACGTAAATCTTACATTTTTTAAAGTGTATGAACATGAGTTTTCATATTCAGGGACGATTCTAGCCAAAATCTCGATTGCTGAGCATACACTTTTGCTTGCCTGGCTTTAGACCAATTTGTGTCTAAAGACGCAGAGTTATTAAAGGCGCCATCCGGACACAGTGGTCATCTGAACTGCACGGAGTACCCTAGCACTTCTCCCGTAAAATCCAAATATTCTCATCCTATCGACACACTACTAATGTAGTGCCCCTTGCCTATTCTCTTCATCACTCAGTGTATTTGGCTGAGTGCCGTAAGAGTTCGAGCCTGGTGTCCATACGCACTAAAGAGAACATTGGCCGTCTTCGGCGTGTTTATATATATGTGGTGTCTGTTCTTTCAGACATGTCCGAAAGACCAGACACCACATATATACAATTTGAGTCTGTTAATTGGCTTGATAGATCGTAAGTGTTCCATTCAATTTGTTTGTCTCGCCTTCATCTACCCCCTGTCGTACTTTGTAATCAATTAACGTTTACAGTGTGTATAAACAATTACGTATGGCGGCACATCGTGTACGTTTGCTGCCATTTCATGTCTATGGCACTGTGCGGCGCGTAAACATTCGAAAATGCCTACAAAAACTGGAACTATACTGATGGCAACATGAAGTGCTACAACATTAATACCTCAACTAACGCCACGAAAACGATACAAAAGTATTTCCACCAAATGGGATGTTACGATTAAAACTATATTCTTACGCTCGCTCCTTTTAACCAGTTTCTATACAGAGAATAGCTGGTTGGCTGAAACATGGTTGGTAGGTACTCTGAGATCGCACAGGATAAGGTTACAGTTGTGGTTGGGGCCGTATATAGTTACTGTGAGTTGCATAATCAAACAAACAACTTCATTTTTCCAAGAACCACTTATCTACACATTGCTTTAAAGATCACAATCAATAAGGCTGAAGGCCTAGTTAAAGAACTTGAGATTCTTTCTGCGATGAAGGCCCAAAACCACAACAAAAACAAGAATGGCTGAAGGCCTGGCATAGAAATCAAAAGCAATTAAAACTAGAAGGTTAAATTTAAAAAAAATGCAATTGAAAACAATTAGCGGCTGAAGGCCTACACTACATGTCTGAAAGACAACTATAATTAAAACACTTTAATAAACTTTTTTTCTAACCAAGAAATTTCTTTTTAAACTTACAACAGAATAGCAGAAAGCCTAATTAATGAAATATTAACTTATTGCACGGCTGAAGGCCACCAACAAATTTGAAACAACGGCTGAAGGCCTGAACACCAATTCAGACAAACAATTTCAAATAAACCCCTTCCTTCTTATAAAAAAAAAAAAAATCTCCTGTAAGGAATACACAAGGCTGAAGGCCTTATTAAAGGGGGTTCACGTAAATCCTCTGGTGAAGGTTATGCATAACAGATTGAACCACCAACGGCTTTGGGCTTGGATTACAAACAATTTCAGATAGAACAAATTTTAAGAAAAAGTACTTTTTTAAAAGAAAATACAATCAATCTTCAAACTTTTAATTTAACTTGGCTGAAGGCCTTTATCTAAAATTTAAAAAGAACTCAATTAATACACGGCTGAAGGCATCGCACAATACTTCAAACTAAACTGAAAATTACAATCTAAAACAAACACAACAAGTGGTGCTCAGAAGTGTTCCAAGGGTCGGCCTGAGAGGGTAGCTCAAACGTAGGCTGAGGTGAGACAGGCAGCCAAGAATTGAAGTTAAGTATCAGATGAGAACCCAAACTAGGGATGGCACAAGGATCGACCAACAGTTTAACCAGTTCCTTTCTGTCCGACCAACGGCACAATTATGGAAAATATCGGCTGAGGACGAGGATACAAACAGCACTACATCTTCAGAAATTGGGGTCTAGAAACAGCCAGGGGAAAAATAACCACTCTAAGCAAAATATGAACCAAAGAACTTAAAAGGCTGTCGAACTACATGCCGTGAAGGACAGCATCAACACGACGAGGAAAGGCACACTACCGGAAAACTATGCTAACGACCAGGGCAGGTAACTTGGGTGTTAACGGCCACAGGACAGAAAATACCGCTGGTTCACTTTGCTGGGAAGTAGCAGTCAATTTAATAATTAATCACAATATAGGAAGACTCCAACACATCATACGTTGCTGCTAGCCCGAACGGCCCAAGGAGCAACAACCCGCAAATGAACGAAGATATGTCACAATAGTTGAGGTTTCATAACAGGTTAACTGATCACTCAACTTCAGTGACCAGGTTCGGTGGGCAACGAATTTTATCGCTCTCGCAGCTAGCGCCTCACAATCCGACAGTGTGTGCATGCCGCCAGCCGTCTTGGCCTGGCCTCGCACTGCCGAGACTTCCTCGCTGCTCCGTCCCAACCGACTGAACACCACACACACCACCCCCACCCGGAAATACTAGCGGTCACACCAAAGATAGTGCAACAGTACTAGTATCGATAAGCGCTGCTGCTGCCACTCAAGGAGGCAAGCCAGCAACTTCGTTACGCCAGTAAGTAAGGAAGAAACAAGACGCCAATCGATGTGACAAAATGCCAAAGAACAAACGGCATGAACGCGAGCTGCACGCGGCTCAGCCTATGAGTG
Source organism: Schistocerca americana (assembly GCF_021461395.2). Taxonomy (NCBI): domain Eukaryota; kingdom Metazoa; phylum Arthropoda; class Insecta; order Orthoptera; family Acrididae; genus Schistocerca; species Schistocerca americana. The sequence goes on along the minus strand of NC_060120.1, from coordinate 690,522,739 downwards.
GTCGAGAGTGATAGTGAACTAGAGGATCATACTCGTAACCTTCCCCCATCAGAACACTATTAAGACAGGAAGACGCACTGTCATGCGAACTACGAGAGCTGTTCAATAAGTAATGCAACACATTTTTTCTAGGCCAATTTAGGTTAAAAATGCAGACTCTATTGTGGGACATCGTGGAATATTGCCGCTTCAGCCCCTATAGTTCCATGAAGTTTTGTTAGATGGGTGCGCTACACGTGGCCATCAAAATGAGCTCTGTAACGGAGGTGCGTTCCAAACAGAGACCTGTAACTGAGTTTGTTTGGACGGAAAACGAGAGCATCACAGATATTCCTAGGCGCTCGCAGGATATCTAGGGAGATCTGGCAAACCAAAAAAGCACGTTGAGTCGTTGGTGAGGCGCCTGTCATCATCGCAACAACATCACGCAAACCTGACCGATCTCCCGCGTGACGGCCGGCCGCACACAGCTGTGACTCCTGTAGTGTTGGAACGTGCGGACACTCTCGTCCGAGATCATCGACTGATCACAAACTCATGGCTGCACCACTCGACGTATCTGTTGGTAGTAGTGACACACTAGTCTACCAGCTGGGGTACTCAAACGTGTGTGCCCCCTGGATTCTTCGCGCCCTTCCAGAAGGCCATTAAGAGCGACGAAGAATCTGTGCGGAATTCCTTGCGTGTTACGAGGCTGATCGTGACAATGTTTTTCCGAACGTCATCACAAACGATGAAACACTGGTTCACAACTTCGAACTGGAAACAAAACTGCAATCCATGGAGTTGCGCCACACCACCACTCCGAAGAAAAAGTTCCAAGCGGCACCCTGAGCCGGTTAAGTAAGGGCGATTGTCATCTGGGATTCTGAAGGGCTTCTTCTGTTTGATGTCCTCCCACATGGTGCGACGATCAATTCTGAAGTGTACTGTGCTAAAACTAAACTAAACTAAACTCCCTCCGAACAGGCCTTGGAAGGCCCAGCGGTACAGACCGGCCGCCGTGTCATCCTCAGACCACATGCGTAACTGGATGCGGATGTGGAAAGGCATGTGGTCAGCACGACGCTCTCCCGGTCGTATGTCAGTTTACGAGACCGGAGCCGCCACTTCTCAATCAAATAGCGCCTCAGTTTGCCTCACAAGACTGAGTGCCCTCCGCTTGCCGCCAGCGCTAGGCATATGGGATGGTCACCCATCGGAGTGCTAGCCCAGGCCTACAATGCTTAACTTCGTTGATCTGACGGGAACCGGTGTTACCACTGCGGCAAGGCCGCAGAAACGACTTCTGTGTATTGTTCAAATGTGTGTGAAATCTTATGGGACTTAACTGCTAAGGTCATCAGTCCCTAAGCTTACACACTACTTAACCTAAATTATCCTAAGGACAAACGCATATACCCATGCCCGGGAGAGGACTCGAACCTCCACCGGGACCAGCCCCACAGTCCATGACTGCAGCGCCCGAGACCGCTCGGCTAATCCCGCGCGGCTTTCTGCATATTCGTCGCCACAAAAATGCAAACTAACTTCTCCTTCTCCATGATAACGCAAGGCCCCACACAAGTCTGCCCAACCGAGGAACTCGCAAAACTTCACTGGACTGTTCTTCCTCAAGCACGACACAGACCGGATCTCGCAACTTCCAACTTCCATCTGTTCCGCCCCATGAAGCAGAACGTGGATGATGGGCAGGTCCTTGATGCAGCAAGACGTTGGCTCTGACGTCGGCCAGCAGAGTGGTAGAATGCAGGCATACAGGCACTCCCAGCAAGGTGGCATAAGGCCGTCCATTGAACGATTATGTTGAAAAGTAAGATTTTGTAGAGAAAAGAGTGGGGAATGAAATGGTATATTGGAATTCCGAATAAAACCATCCTACTTTCAGAAAAAAATTTTGCATTATGTATGGAACGCCGCTGTATTTCATCTCTCCGTGGAGAATGTCCTAAGGGGGACAGAAGTTGAAGAGTGTAATGGTCTACGAATGGAAGGTGGAAGGTTTCAGATATTTGCATACGCTGACGAACCCTTTAGTGTTAATGAGTGAGAGTGAAAAAGATCTTGGGGAGATGTGTAAAAGAATCGTGACACCAGCAAGTAAAGGAGGACTTTTCATCAATAAACAAAAAACAGAACATATGGAAGAGGGGACAACTAAATATGCATAAAAGTACATCTCAGTAGACGGAGACAAGTCTGTTGATCAGTTCAAGTACCTAGGCAGCTGGTACTACTGTTCTAACAAAATACCCGTAGATGTGAACGAAATAATTTCTGCTGGCTCACGATATATATAACCCCAAAGAGATACATTTAAGTCTAAAGACATACTACGTTCACTGAAAATGAAGATTTACTACGCCTTTATACGCTTCAGTGTGCTCTACGGTTTGGAAAGCTGGACAATAGCTAAAAGGGAGACGGATAAGCTTCTAACGTTTGAAGGGAAGGCGCTGAGAAGAATCTGGGGCCCGGTGAGAGACACAGACAGTCGAAGAACAGAAAAGAATTATGAAATTTATGTGATCATGAGGTAGCTCATCGTTATACAATATTAAGAGGAGCAGACAACCTCAATGGACAGGTCACGTAATCCGTGTGGTACAGACTTCCTAACGAGGCTTCCATTGCCCAAATTACGACTAAAAGACCGTTGGGAAGGCCAAGAAACAGATGGGAAGAGCACGTAAACAAAGATGCGGAAGCCCTGACTGTAGTCAATTGGGAGGAAACAACAAAGGACAGAATTCAGTGGACGCAAATTGCCGATGCAGCGCATGGACTACGGGGGCCGTGATTGCTGAATAAATAAAAAAAAGTTATAATAAAAAACAAATAAATAATAGATGGTAATAATAGTAGCAGACATTGTGAATGACAATAACATTAATTACTCTGGAACTATTCAGACCGTGTTTAACGTAACCAGAAAAAAAGAATATTGAAAGTCAAGATCGAAATGATTGTAGCAGTAAATATTATGAAAGAACAGACTGTTACGAGAGGACGCTGTAGACATTGTACAGGGAAAGGAAAGGGGGGGGGGGGGTCAAATTCAGCTGCAGGCAAATATCTGGAAGAAAAAGCTTCGCTGAGAATGAGTATTTCTGTTACGGTCTATACCAGGCTCGGCCACGGCGTGCTAAACTTCACACGAACAGGTGTTTTAACATTGACGTGCAGGGCAAATAACCGACACAACACAGTATCCACGCTGGAGAACTACAGGAGAGCATCCTGGGGCCCGTCTTGTTCAATCTGTACAGCAATGACTTTCCAGCAACCCAAATTCGACGTTAGCCAGCTACGCTGATGACACAGCCACAGTCACACTACATACGCGCCAAATACGTTTCCGAGAGAAAGTCAGATATCTCGGTGTCTGGCTGGACCGGAAACTTAGATGGGGGAACCACATCGAATACGTTGCCAACAGAGCGAACGCGATGCTCAAACAACTCTACCCAATGCTCAACGGGGAAAGTACACTGAATAGGAGGGTAACGAGGTCATATATATATGACACTGAATAGACCTCTGACGACCTGCGCAGCTCCCATCTGGCGATACGCAGCTCCTACATGCCTGCGCCGCCTCCAGATCATACACAACAATGTGCTATGCATCATTAACAACGCTCCATGCTACACACGCACCGTGGATCTTCACAATGAATATCGCCTTGAAACCCTCAAAGAAGTGTTCAAAAAACACGCCACACGACTATACAGGAACTCGAAACACTCGAACAATCCTTTCATCCTTAGTCTGGGAAAGTATGATCATAAACATAGGTGGAAGTATAAGCGGCCAAAGACACTACTAGCTAGGGCATAACCACCTATGGAAATCTAACATACACGCACAAGTGACAAACGTCGGTAAGCCCCTGCATATCAGTAACGTTGACTGGATATGCCAGCTGCTATTAAAGCCGACTAACAGTCTACAGCAGGGAAACCGACAGGCTCGTACACTGACGCACAAACAAATCGCCAACATTACCCTACACTGTGAATCTGATATATGACGTATCGGACGCAAAATGATGATCAACCTAACTGTTACAGGTATGCTGACGCTGATCGAGAAATCAACACCGGCAGCCAGTGGCTATCGCCGAGTAATGGCACCGCACAACGTAAAAGGTATCGACCTTCATGATGACCGCGGACGAGCCAAGGCCTCGCCTGTCACTCGGTTCCGGTCCTTCTCGGAAGAACCCAGAAAAAAGCCACTTTTCATGCAGCATTGCAGTGCGGCATTCGCCCGTCTTTAAAACTCGCAGTGTTCAGCAAAATCGTGGTGTCAGCGCTGTTTACCTCTCGCTATTTGTTCGTGGTATGAAACGTTAACAGTCCAGTAGCTGTGTTCACAGAAAGAGGCAGTCTAATGCTCTATCGACATAGTCATTTAAAAATGAATGGGAATGACAGAAGAGACGGTTGAGAATTCTCAGTTCTTATAAGCGATGGGTACTTTATATTTGCTATTAAACGACATTACAATACCATGCAGAAAGAATTTAAATATTTAGCTGACAATGAATCAGAAAAAATTTAACAATCGACAGACAGGATTCATCGTTCTCTGCATTAAGAAGCACTTTGTCCTAAATTTGCAGGAATGGAACACGTGGAAAAATTGGTGTCATATATAATACAATTTCTGAAGTCGCACACAGATGAAACAGTTTTCAATGGAACTGAACGAAGAGTATAGAGACCTAACATATCACTGAAATGTACGTTGGTCTGATAGGTATGTGCTAAGGTCTGATCAGGGTAGATCCAGAAAATAAAGTCGGTAGTTGCCAACTGCAAAGTGGAATGAGTATAATGTATTTGAGTAGGAGGATCTTTGATGGTTAAGAGAGCCGGGCGCGCGCAGTAAAAAACTTGGTCGTCGCAGCTAGGTGCCTGGAGGAAGCAGATGTGTGGTGACAGCTTTAAGGTAGGATTCGCGCTATGCACTTTTTCAGGTTGTACACTGAGTAAACTTTAGCACGTTAATGGGAGAAGCTATAAAATGGTTTCAAAATGGTTTTTGTTAGATAATCTTCAGAGTTAGGATTTGTGTGTCCAAGTTTTCACGCAGTAAGCGTTTGGTAAAATTTTTTGTAAGAGTGATTCGTGCTACAAAAATGTTGGAAATGGTAGTTTTTGTATATGACTTAAATTTATAACAATATATGTATATTGAGATCAACACTGTGTTTAAATCTAACAGCCTCAATCGTAATCCACATCCTTTGCTTGTATTGAAGATGGAAATGAGTGGTAAAGTAAAGTTACCCACCAAATCAAAGAACGTAAAGAAAATGAGGCGTCTATGCAACATATATGTGCAGTTCACGGTTTGAAATCGATTTTGGTATAACTAAAGTTATCAGAGCAAAGTTATTTCAAATAACTAATTTTATGCCATTGCACAAGTGGCATTATTCAAGTCAAGATAAAATTTCGTTAAGTAAACATCAGGGTCAAAAGTTAATTTTTCAGTTCTATCTTAATGTCATTGCACAGACGTCATTATTCTCTTAAACTTGACTGCTAAGTCAAATACATGTTTCATTACTGGCAAAATGGAAAAATGTAGGAGAGCACGAAACAAGTTCGCAGACGCAGTCAGATGCAGGTTTGTTGTATAATTATTTTGGAACAGTTTTATCTTTGATACTTTCACTAATTAAAAAGGAAACAATTTTGAATAAGATACTTTCACTTTTAAAGATAATTTTGGACATGATACTTTCAGGTTAAGTCAAGGAACAATTTTTCGATTTAAAACTCGCTATTGTTGAATTTATGAAGGACAAAGGAATGCAGGAACGAAAATTAGAGCATCTGGAATTGATTGCAGACTTCGCATTTAAAGTGGATTTGACTGCAATCTGCTCACAGTAAGACACAGCATCTTTCTTGTTTGATGGGGATGCATTTAAAAAGAAAATGGCGTTGTAGAATGGAGACATTCTGACAAAGACAGTTCAGTTCCTTAAGCTCACTGTCGTTAAAGAAAAAGCAAGTTGTGAAGAATTCACTGTGGCCTTGAAATTGCAAGAATAGTTTGCTAAACTTTTTGAGGACACTGCCTATCTTACATCTGTTTGCAAGCTGTAATTGGGACTGTTTTCCATTTTAAGTGAAAGTGGCATTGTGCATGTGCAGATGTAACTGTTTGATCTGCAAGGTAATTCCTGTTTTAAAGACAAATATCTTTACCGACTAGGATGTCTGCAATGCTTTCTTGAAGTAGTGTTTCTACCTCTCCATAATGAAGTAGCAAAAAGTGCTACAATATTTTGACCAACATTTGCATGTGACGTTTTTTCTTTATGAAATTAAATAAGTCATGATCACGTGCCAATATTAGTGCGAAAATCTACAAAATTGTCAGAATCTGTCTGTACGCCGACATATATATATATATATATATATATATATATATATATTGGCGCCAGTATACCAAGCAGCATTGAGGTTACGAGAGTATCGATACAGGCCAACGACAGGACTCACTCGAGACACGCCGCCAACGCTCTCTCAGCCGCCAGTATTTAGGATCGCCGCCGCGCACCAGAGGGCCTGTTTAGCCAGTTAGTTGGAGTCTGTACGCCGTGGAGTTCCAGCGTGTCACCGAGACGGAGCCGCAGACTTAAGGCTGTAGCACAGAGACAGGCAGCACATAGTAACCTTACAATGAACATAACGGACTTCTACTTCAACAGCACTGAGGCTACATGGACTAAACGGAACAGACCTTGTACCACAGTACATGGAAACTCAAGTTAGGTAGCTCTTTACCTATGAATAAAGAACCCAGTTATTAATTGCGTGCAGTTTGTGTTATAGAATGAAGATACCGGCCACCAATCAACATATTCTCCTTGCTTCCCATGGTACAGCTCTACAGAAACAACGAGACGACATGAAAGCGGCTCGCGAAAAATAATTAAATAATACTGAAAATTTGTTTTGTTTTCGATCTACACTGTTGAGAATTGTGAAATATAAAACCGAATAATACGCAGTGCGACAGCACTGCCGTTTAATTGCGGCGCGTTTGCAGTTTTCCCCTCGTCCCTCCTCCCCCATCCCCCCACCCCCACGCGGTCAGACAGCATGGAGTGGCGGTGGGGGAATGGTGTAGCGAGGATTGCTGCTTCGCCACACGTGAATGGGCATGGCCTGCGAGTCGAAATCGTGGTCGCCCCTGTTCTATACTAACTTACAAGTGGATGGCGTTCATTTATGATATATGCAAGGCTTGGCCAGAAATGAGAGTGACAGAACTGGGAGCTTCAGGAAACCAAGCGCTTAGAAAAAAGTAGCTGTGTTGTTCACATGAGGCATGAGCCATTTTCTTGTGAGCGTAGTTTCTACACCGCGCTTATCACGTCGGATGGACTATAGACCAGTAATCTGAGTGTCGTGGGATCGAGTCCTTACGCAGATACTTTTTTTTATTTTCAGTTTTTAAGTTATGTACCGAAATACTACTCAGTATATTGTATTTATTAAAAGCTTCACAAAAGGCATGAATAGGGATGAGAAAAGTAAATTTGGGGTTGGAAATAATTTCCAGGAAGGGTCGTACTGAAGGGTTCAGAAGCTGTCTGCGAATAATTTTTCCAAGAAGAGATTGTAATTTAAGTGAACTATGTTAGTTTCATTTTGACCTTAGAGCAGCCCTTGGCAACTGCATATGAACAGTAGGCTATCTTGCCTTTACAAGGAATATCATACCAGCACAGGTAAATCATCAGCTGTAAAACAATAAAAAAAATCTAATTTTATATTCAAGTACTCATATATGCCATAGAATTCGTTTCTGGAAATTTATTTGCAACCCACATTTTCCTTCGTGTTTGTAACATATATCGTGTGTATGTGTGTTTCCACAATAGAATTCTCACCCGTACAAGGGATTAAAACGACCTCGCCATTGACAACAGAGTGATTTCGATAAAACAAAGTGTCATATTGTGGTTTTAATTCACATCAGTTTAGCGCGCCAAACCAATCATTCCCTTTGGGACGCCATTAGGATCAATTAGAATCAATCACAATTTGGATACCACAAATTATTTTTTATCATAAGAAAAAGAAGTTGTATAAATATGTACACAATGTCGAACTCTACCCCAAAATGTAATTTCGAGATTGCTAGAACAGGTGTTTGACTTTCTGTAGACCATGCCCCCTCCCCATATTAGATGGACGCAAATTTGGCTGATACTGATTAGCGGGGAGAAACAGAAGACCTACACCCTGACTGGCACTTTTACAACAAGCTCATTGGACAAGCAAATGTATATTTGCTGTGTGTGTTTCCCTACCCACTGAACTGGAGTGCGCATATTACGTATTGACGTACGGACATCAGTTGTACTGCACCGATGGGCTGCTCGTTGGGGTCTTGACTGTTGTGCAGATAATGAATGTTGCGTACCTACAATTCTATTCCTACAGATTGTACGCAATATGCCGTCTGCAAACTCCAACGGCTGTGTTTACAACAGTACAAGACGGAATAAGAGTCAAGATATCCGTTCGCTCAATAGCCAGGAAATTCGACTCAAGTATTCCTCCATAAAGAAACACTACAATGTGTGTCAGACTGCACAGAGAGGTAGAGAATCGCCATTTGAGTGAACAGAATAAGGAATCAGCTCACAGAGAAACTACTTCACACATTCCTTGCGTCGAAATAACACTTCTCAAAATCTAACCGCCAGATTCTCCACTGTGGCACTCGCCAGCGATGTATCTAGACTGATCCTTGGAGGGAAGTTGTAACCGCCCTGTTAAATTGTTAGAAACTTAGTCAGGCGGTGTCGTAATTTTGAAACGAGAGTTAGTATGAATGTCGCGTAATAAATATTTCGCGTGAAGCGCCGTTGCGATACAGGCAAAGATCAATTGTGAAAACTAAGCCAATGAGTACTAAAAGTAACGTTGTTAAGAAGTACACCCGACTGGCTACACAAAATAAGAGAGCACGTACATTCGCGAGTGAGTGGTTCAGAATAAGAATTAATACTGTAAGGGAAATGGGTCACAAGTATAGTTACGTCGGTACACACTCATTCCCCGTGACCTGCGTAAAAAGAATTGCGGTTAAAATGCATTTAGTCATCTGAGAAAGAAAATAATCGGACTTCGTAATTACATGAAATGAAAGATTGCAGGTTCGAATGTCGCGGAAAATATGACTTAAATATTGAAATTGACATTGACGGCCACGAAGGGAAAGGGATGAACAAATTCATGTACTTCTCTTGCTGAGCAGCGTCGTCCTAAAGATCGTCGCCTCCATCTAAATTCTTCATACAAAATTAAAATAATAATAATCTTCCAGTGTTACAGTAGTTGGGATCCATGGTATCGTAAATGAGAAAATCGTATTGTTTCAGAAGGTACGTTCATTACTTAGCTCAATTTCACATTACGTCTTATTACCAGGACATGAGAACAACGAAAGGTGACTATTACTGAAATTAATAAACGAAGAGCGCAAACCATTTTTTGTCCGTCAGTGTTAAATACTTTTCAAATTAATCTTTGGTATGAGAGTCGAATAGCTATCTATACATTCATCAATAATTATTAAGTTCCTTTATAAAGTGTAAATATCTTCAATTGATCCTGGAAGGGAAGTGCTCTCGACAGATCACCAGAGGAAAGTGTATCTTCATGCCATACCTCGCTCCCCCCTGGACATGCAGTGTCTACTTTTGCGTTCAGGCTAAGAATCCGAATGACCATTACAAAAACATTACCTTCCACTGACGTGGGTCATGTACTTGTCAGCCAGTCACTTAAAGCTCATACTCCTTTCAGAAGATTTTCTGATAGTTTCCGTATCTCCTTCTACATACTTAGCACTCCGACAATCAAAAACGCGTATCTGCTTTTTGGCGGAAAGTGTACTCTGGCGTTTTCTGTGAGATGATTCCGCTCGTGATCGTCATCCCTTTGCACTAAAAGGACTTCCTTTGGTCTTGTTCCTCCCCTGATGCTCTTTCTCCAGATACGCTATTCTGAAATTTTTTTTGTGTCCCACCAGACAGAAACGTTCCTCCCCCTCTATCTCTGCTACGGATGTTCTGTGACCTTCAGCATTGTAAACCGTCTCCTCCATGCTCTGCTCTCTCTCAGAGCATCAAACGTCCACGCTTGCAGAACACGACAAGTCCCTTCCCAACCCCCATTTAGCCGATAACGGCATCTGAGGAATGTGTGGCCCACTCTGATGATGATGATTGGTTTGTGGGGCGTTCAACTGCGCGGTCATTAGCGCCTGTACGAAGTCCCAATTTTTACATGGTCCAATTTTTTTACACAGTCCTCTCTGACCATTGTCACGAAAATGATGATGATGATGAAATGATGAGGACAACACAAACATCCAGTCCGCGGGCAGAGAAAATCATCAACCCGTCCGGGAATCGAAGCCGGGACTCCGTGATCCAGAGGCAGCAACGCTAGCCGCTAGACCACGAGCTGCCGACGTGTGCCCCACTTTGCCCAATGCTCAGCTCTAATTATCTTCCAGAAATGCGGTACTACAGATATTGTTAGTACATGGTGCCAGGCAGTATCAGCCAATGAAATGATTAATAATCCGACTAAGCATCGTAAACAGTGATCTAACATAAATACAAATCGAAAAGAATTTACAGACTATTAAATGTACGGTGGCAATTGCCTTACACCTTTGCCTTTGATTTTAAGGCTTTTAATGAAAATATTATCTAAGCGAAATACTGAACATTGTTTCGGTTTTGTGCAAGTAATGTAAAAATTGGAAAAAACAAGAAGCTGCCACTTAGGGACTAGACCCTACGACCTTCGGATTACCACTGTGTAGTTTTTCTGCAGCACCAATAATTGCCTGAAAACTTCGCGAATATAAATTGCTCGTGGCTTGCCTGAAAAAATAAATAAATAAACAATAAAAAAAATTTGCTCTTTATTTACAAATACGGTCCCCTTGTTATACCAGTCAGGGGTGTTACAGTCTCTAGACTTATCCTGTGATATGATCGAAAAGTCGGACATCACAAAAGTGTCACACAGGAGCGATAATCACCATTACTATCCCCTGTGAGCTCGCACCGGAAGGTCCCCGAAGATAGCATCATGATACTCAAGAGTTTGGATATTTCTGTTGTCATTGAATCAGAGCAGACTGGATTTTATACATTGTACTGATTCTATTTCCTCCTCTTCATTAGATACCACAGAGAGTCCCACGACATTCAACTCGTTCAATACTAATCAACTGAACAAAAATTTAAAAAAAATTGAGTTAGGTATACAGGTAAATATCACACAACTTAACTCATCGTACTTCGAGTTCTGTATATTTCTTCCCATGTTGAGATGGTTGTATGATCTCCTCAGCTGCTATTGTGTCTGTAAATACTTAGGTCTGACGGGTACTATTTTCATTCAAGTGATTCCAGTAGTGACTGAAGTCACATAGGCGGCCCATTAACTTTTCTCTAGTTTTCGTATTATATTGGTCTCTCCAACTATTACAATAATGTGTGCTTCATGGGAATTCTAGAACTTTCTTAATTCCATCTGACAACAATCTACTGTTTTTACAAGTCATTATAGTCTAATGGTTTAACCATTCAGTTGGGACATACTATAGAATGATTTTCACTCCATGTGCAAGTTACAAGTGATTTATCATTTAGATCTTAAGTGGATGGCGTAGCTGTTGGTCACTTCCAGTGGTGCGTTAACCGCGTTGACAGCGGTTCTGGAGACGCGACCATAAGTAATTCACTGGGACGCCGGCTGTTTGTGGCCGCTAATGGAGGGCGCGAGCGCCGCTGCCGCAGCTTCTCTCTGATTGGTCGCTGCCTCTACTATCCATAAGTGGCGTCCTGCCTGACTATTCAACACTCCCTGCCCTCTCCCTCCCTACCTCCACCTCCGCCTACACCAGGGACACGCCGATAAGCCGGATGAGCTCCCCAGGGTGCCAGCTGGTTGTGCTGCTGCAACCTAAATTATACTTGCTCACAGGCTGACGTGGGCCTGCAGCTTTCTGACTGATTACGGGGCAGCAGGCACGGTTATGGAGGGAAAGCGTGGATCTTATTTCGAACACATCCACACTCCCAAAGTAAAATGAGAGTTAAGCAATATAGTCGAAGTAAATCAGGTGGTGCTGAGGGAACTAGATTAGAAAACAAGACACTTAAAGAAGTAGGTGATTTTTGCTATTTGGCCAGCAAATTAACTGATGAAGGCCGAAGTAGAGCGGATATAAAATTTATACTGTCAATGGCAAGAAAAGCGTTTCTGCAGAAGAGAAATTTGCTAGCATCGAATATAGATTTAAGTGTTAGAATTTTTTTCTGAAAATATCTGTCTGGAGTGTAACCTCGTATGGAAGTAAAACATGGACAATAAACAGTTTAGACAAGAAGAGAATCGAGATGTGCTACAGAAGAATGCTCAAGATTAGATGGATAGATCATGTACCTCAAGAAGACGTACTGAATAGAACTGAGGAGAAAAGGAATTTGTAGCACAACTAGACTAAAAGAAGGGGTCGGTTGATAGGGCACATTTTGAGACATCAACGAATCGTCAATTGAGTATTAAAGGAAATGGGGCGGGTTAAAACTGGCGACGGACACCAGGAAACGAGTGTAATAGACAGGATCATATGGATATGGCTTGCAGTAGTCCTTCGCTGAAGATGTTTGCATAGGGTGGAGTAGCTTGAAGAGCTGCATCAGACCAGTCTTCGGACTGAAGACCACCACGACCACATCAACAACAAAAACAAGCCGTATGTAAAGTAAAGTGGGTGGAAATTTCTCCAAGCATTCCAGAATTATGCTTACATATCAACCCTTCGACCCACTCCAACCTGTGCCCCTTCCACCACTCTACGTACCTTAGTCCCGCAGTCCAAATACTTGGTGATATTCCAGATTATATTGTGTGCAACAGAGTTATACCAAGAACTTGGTTTAGCATGTGAACAGGAGTCAGTGAGCTGGAAGAATATTCCAAATTTTTGGATGTCAATATAGATGAAACCTTGAACTGGAAGAATCGTGTAATTGAGCTTCTCAAACAATTACGTTTAGCTGCTACTACTCGTCATATAACTGCTAGTTTCGTAAACAAATGAGTCAATACCTCTAACACATTTTGCATATCGCCGTTCCAGGAGAACAGTGGTATAACTGTCAAAATGAATAGTTTACAAGAGAGGCCGAAAACCAAACGACATTTTTAAAAAAACTTCATAAAACAACAGTAAAATTATCTATGAAATTGAAAGTTGGCCTAACTGTGACACCAAGTAGTCTCTATAAAATACAAAAATTATTTCCATCAAACAGGTTCCTATTCACCCTCTTGCAACCCTTTAAGTAAGTCCTGCAACTCGCCTCTAGCTAGCGCGTATAGCAGCGATAGGATCACGTGGTGCGGAACGCGAAAAGCGGCCGCGTGCTATTCGAGACGAACCAACAACCACAATAGATTTTCTACTTGATCAATTCTTAGCAAACACGGCATCTAACTTAACAGCCGCTGGAACAATTCCACCCCCAGCCTGGCCCCCATGTTCCCCCTGATAGCTTAAGCCACTGTCTTCGAACTTCCGCACACCCAACTGCAAACATGTAAGCTGAAACTGCAACGCGCTCACCAGAGTTCCCAACTCAGCGGCAGATTTTTTGTGATGCTCTCTCAGATCTAACGTACTCAAATCAGCCACCCGATTAGTTAAATGCGCCAACTGTGCCCGCACCCGACCCAACTGACTGTCGCTGGATTGGGTTCCTTCTAGGAGACCAATTGTATCCTTAATGCCGTCAAGGACCACACCAAGAAATTGGATGGCCGAGGTGACGTCAACTGGTTGCAGCACGACAGCGAGCTAACGGGCTACCAATTCTGGAACACTGCCCTCCGTCACTTGACGCCTTACTGCCAAATCGAGATGGTCTCTCCTCAGCAGGCCAATCCCCAGACACTGTCTGACTGCCATTATCTTAACACCTGAAACAATAACAAGCCAAACAATACGATGCCACAGACACAATCGAAACAAGAGTGAAACTGACCACAACTAGGTTGGTAAGCACAAGCCTAACCACGCTCTGCTACGGTGATACGCTCGCTAAACCCGCATGGTACAACAGGTGATTAGGATTATGGAAAGGGCCAAATAAGGTGGCGGTCAGTTTCACTTCAAAATTGCAGTTTATTGTTATTTAATAACACATTTAAACCAAAACGACACATAGCTGAACCTTTACAACTATGAGTTTCAAAACACAATTCTTTCATGGCTGCAGGCCTCCAAATAAGAAATCTTAAAAATCAACAAGATAAATTGCAAATAAAATAATTAAAATATATATGTATATATCACAGCTAGGCTGAAAGCCTCAAGGCAAAAGTGGATGGAACAAACATAAACAAGATGCTGAAGGCCACAATTAAATTTCAAAATTTTAAAATATATTACCATAATCTTTTAAGGCAGAAGGCCGCAATGTTTTCGCTTAAGCGGAAATTTTAAGAATAAGGCTTTAAGCGGCTGAAGGCCCACAGCTGAATTTCAAAAATTAAAAAAATCGCTTAAACCTTTAAGTGGCCGAAAGCACACTAAGTGAAAACGCAACGCAACGACAATAACTAAATTTAAGAATAAGGTTTTAAGTAGCTGAAGGCCCACAATTTTTCCTGTAAAGCATTGGCCATAATAGATTACCAACAGACCATTAAACACCCATGAAAAGGGCAGTGTAGACAACGGCTCTCAGACGCCTCCAAAGTGGGGGGGGGGGGGGGGGGGCTGCCCTCGAAACATTAACGTTCACTTAGGTGAAACAGGCAGAGGGCCCAACTGCACTTGATCTGTCGATAACCCAACCAAGAGACAGTCACGGACCGACCGACCAAATGACTTGCTAGCCACCAATCGGTACATGAAAACTTAAAGACCAAACTGTTATGGACATGATTAACCACAATGAAATATTTATTAAGCTGCCAAACCTACACACCATGTTGGACAGCGACAACATATGAGGAAAGGAAGCTGCCTGAAATTACGTTAGTGGCCAGGGCAGGTAACTGGAACACTAACGCCGGCCGGAGTGGCCGTGCGGTTCTAGGCGCTACAGTCTGGAGCCGAGCGACTGCTACGGTCGCAAGTTCGAATCCTGCCTCGAGCATGGATGTGTGTGATGTCCTTAGGTTACTTAGGTTTAATTAGTTCTAAGTTCTAGGCGACTGATGACCTCAGAAGTTAAGTCGCATAGTGCTCAGAGCCATATGAACCATACATGGAACACTAACGGCCACAAGACAGAAAATTCCACTGGTGCACTTGAATTGTAGTGAACCAATATAGTTAATTCCACTGCACGGCGGCTCGATTTCAGCACTACAAACACTCGGTGTTGCTCACAGGAAAAGCTCCCCAACAGCGAACCACCGAAACGAACGACACAACGGACGGTACTTAAGACACCACTCAACTTTGACGTCCTGTGTCGGTGAGACACGAAGCTTGTAGCGATCGGACAGCTCCACACACGCTCCGACACTGCGAAGGTCTGCCAGTGGACCCAGCCGACTGCACCCCACTGAGATATCCTTCCCGGTCCGCACAAAACCGACCGACTGGCCGCACACCCCCTAGCCAGAAACTATACGCACAAGACGGTGCAAATATCAATACACATCGCTGCTCCCACACGTAGAAGGAGGAAGAACCACTGCATAACTGCAACAATGGCGGGAAACCAAACACAGATAGACAGCCAAGTTCAAGGAAACGCTTAGTTCGGAGTGAACACGGCTCAATTCGTAATGACCTCGAAGAGCTAACTCTTGCAGTGCTAAAAAGCAGATAGTCGAAATAAGTCCCTTAATTATACTTCTGTTTCGATAAACCTTCTCCCTATGTTTCAAAGCTTCCAGGCGTGTTGCCTCTGAAAGATCAGGGTCATTTGTCATTGTGCCTAGCTGACTGCATTTAACAGCTTCTGTGATATGTGAAATGGAACATTAATGCTTTTTAGTTTGTAAAGGAAATTTTGAAAACTCTCTTCGCCTACTCCCCACTTACGCCATTCAAAACTGTCATTGCCCATTCCAAATAGTACAAAGTAAAAGTTCGTTTATTACAACGCTGGCACTTAGCCATGGTTTTGAATTGAACCATTGTGTTTGGAAAATCTCCCATAAGATTGTTTAAATAGACAGACTTGGCGTCGATTTTAGTTCTTTCACCAGGAGTTTATATTCCAAAGAAGACAAGTGAAGACTGCAGATTTTATAATTAAAAAATTCAGTGGATCGTGTGATGTAATGAATGCGTCCATGGCAGTTTGAGGTAGTCAGCAATACCATGCCCTATAAGATAATGATTTAAATATTAGTCAACTTACAGTTTTCCTTTCGATAATAAAATGACAAGGCAAATTGACGATGACACGTCACACGTGACAGGGCACTCCGAAATACACTTCACTAATTATTTAATCACTACCACTACAGCAACTCTACAAAATTCCAGCTGCTTCGATCGGAATTCACAGTGAGCTCGTGAATGTAATTATGCCGATCGTCCCAATACTGTCGGTAAGCGAGATGAAATTAATGGCAAAAGAGAGCATAAACACAACTTCCTACAGCTCTACTCTGCTTGAAAACTGTACCTGCCACGAGGGTCTGGCTACCACATCACCAGGATGGTTCAGGAAATGTTGACACTTTCTCAACAAACACAAAATAACGGAATTCTCTCTCCGTCGCAAACAATCGGAGCAGCAAGGAGAACAAACTCACTTACATGCGTTGTAGTAATGGCGTCACGACTGGCATAAGCTTTGCGCACTGTCTAGTATCTTCTAGTCTGAGAATTTGTCACCAATCAAAAATGTTATAGCCACCACACAAATTCGCTTCCTACGCGACGCAACTTGGGAATACACTATTTATGTAATGTCTGCAAAGACAAAACGTATTTTGCTATATCTGCAGGACCGCTGCTCAATCCGTCCGCTCGCTTCAGACTCCTGCAGCGTTCTTTTGGAAGAATGGCGCGACCTTCTTACTGCTGCCCAAATTTCAGAATTGTTAATGTTTTTGATATTGCAATAACTTCCATCGATATTTCCAAGTGAGATCCTTGGAGAATATCTGCCGAAATTCTACCTCTCTACTAACTATTATAATTCGTATCTTTATTCTACCCTAATTTCTATCTGACTTTTTGGTCACCCGGGACTCGTCCACCCGTTCGGAAAGGATGTCCACTGCTTTAAACTACCCATTATTTTTGCTTAGGATCTTTTCAGATGCTGTGGCTTCGCTCAAGCCTCGATGACTTTATTTTCTCGACCAACAACACCATACTCTTCGACAATGTAGGAACGCTCTCTCTTTGCTCACTCATGAATTCCGATCGCTCAACTGAATTAAAAATTCAGTAACTCGTGATCCGTTACTCGGATCATATTTAGGTTTTCACCAACATTAGTGAAATATAATTACCTGTGTACTTAGATATGCTTACATTTGCACAGTTCTTTATTTAATTATCTTAATTTATCCAATTATGGACGACGAGTACCATGAACATGGGCAGTGTACAGACATACTGCTGCCACATCTCAATTTAATTCCTTGTTTCTGTTTATCAGTGCCTTAATTCAGAGTGCTTGGTTTGGCCTGTCACTTGGTATTTCTTGATTGGAATTTGATTTTAGATAAATATTGATGAGAATTGAACTCAGCATTTCTTGCAACCTTAAATCTGGCTTTCTTTAGCGGATTGCAACATTGTCTATTTGAAACTAACCGGAACATGTGTTTCGAGAGCTACTTGTTCTCTGTTTATTGGGAAGATGCTTAAAACCAGTGGATTTCATTGCAAGGTAGGTTGCTCTGCAGAGTTCTGTTAGCATTTCACTGTTCTTGTTTGTCTTTTTGTGAAATGGGTGATTGCCAACAATGCATTAAGATCCTCCAGTAGTATTATTGTGTGTTTGTTTGGAATTCTTATGATGAATTTCTTCAAGTTTTCCCAAGACACATCCGAAAGCACCGAAGAGGAGTCAGATGGTGTAGAGATAAAACTGACCAGATTCAAACATAACGTACAGAGAGGAACATTAATTAAACTCTACAAAGTAACAGTGTTGACTTTGCTGTTGCAAGGCGGCCCATGTTAAACTCTAACATATGATCAATCACGACGAATCAAATCATCAGAGAGAAATTCCACCGGTTTGCAGCAGGATATTCATTGCTGGACCATAAAACGTATCGGTAGTAGACAAGAAATAATGTTTAACCCATTACAAATATAATTTAAAAGTACCAACTGAACTGGAAAGACCATATCAATTGTTTATCTAATGACAGGATAACTAAACCAGCAATACGATATAACACATCTGACAAGAGGAACATTGGACGGTCCTTAAAGAGATAGCAAAACAATTCTGACACTGAACCACCAAAACACATTACCCTTGAGATGATGACGACAATGATTATTATTATTGTTAGTGGCAGTGGTCAGACACAAAGCACTGACAGCCTGATGTGATCCAATTCCTGCCAGTTCCGAAGTAAGGATTGCTGCAATAAAGTGATTTAGAATCAGTAAAACTTGGTTTATTTGAAACGAGGGTACAGGTTTTGAGTGAAGCAAGCGTCGCTAGGAAGGCGAGGAGTGCAGGTTTGCTTTCTGAGAAGAATTTGGAGGTGATAGGCGGGATGCACCAGGAGTTGTTTCTAGCACACAGACTACAGAAACACAACACTAGCAAAAGAAATGTTGGAGTATATATTTAAATATGTGGAAGTAATGTGTACGGCAGTGAAACGGGAAATTCTGAAACCTCTACCAGAGACACACATTTCCTCACAGCATGAATTGACAATGCTTGAAATTTAGAATGCCCATCACTTTAAAATGACATCTCCCTAAATGCCCACCATTTTCGTTCACACATATTTGAAATCTTTTCCGGGAGTTAGACATCACAGCTTAAAGGAATGGCACTGGAATTCGACAGTGAAGGGCCAAAGAAACTGGTACACCTGCCTAATATCATGTAGGGCCCCCACTAGCACGCACGCAGAAGGGCCGCAACACGACGTGGCATCGACTTGACTAATATCTGAAGTAGTGCTGGAGGGAGTTTAAATCATGAATCCGGCAGGGCTGTCCGTAAATCCGCGAGAGTACGAGGAAAGGGGGGGGGGGGGAATCTCGTCTGAGTGGCACGTTGCAAGGTATCCCAAACATGCTCAATAATGTTCATGTCTGGGGAGTTTGGTGGACAGCGGAAGTGTTTAAACTTAGAACAGTGTTTCTGGAACCACTCTGTAGCAATTATGGACGAGTGGAGTGTCGCGTTGTCCTGCTGCAAGTGCTCAACTCCGTTGGAATGCACTATGGACATGAATGGACGCAGGTGATCAGACAGGATGCTTACGTACGTGTCATCTGTCAGAGTCGTATCATGACGTATCGGGGGTCGCATGTTGCTCCAATTGCACACGCCCCACACCATTACAGAGCCTCCATCAGCTTGAACAGTCCCCTCCTAACACTCAGGATCCATGGATTCACGAGATTGTCTCCATGCCCGTACATGTTCATCCGCTAGATACAATTTGAAACGAGACTCGTCCGTCTAGGCAGCAAGTTTCCAGTTATCAACAATGCAATGTCAGTGTTATCGGGCTCAGACGAGGCGTAAAACTTTGTGTCGTGCAGTCATCAAGGGTGCACGAGATGCCCTTCAGCTCCTAAAGCCCATATGGATGGTGTTTCGTTGAATACTTTGCACGCTGACACTTATTGATGGCCCTACATTGAAATCTGCAGCAATTTTCGGAAGGGTTACACTTCTGTCACGTTGAACGATTATCTTCAGTCATAGTTGGTCCCGTTCTTGCAGGATCTTTTTCAGCCGCAGCGGTGTCGTAGATCTGATATTTTACTGAATCCCTGATATTCACGATACACTCGGAAATGGTCGTACAGGAAAATCCCCACTTCATCGTTACTTCGGAATACTGTGTCCCATCACTCGTGCGCCGACTGTAACACCACGTTAAAACTCACTTAAATCTTGAGAAGCTGCCATTGTAGAAGCAGTAACCGATCTAACAATGGCGCCAGAAACTCAGGCGCTGCCGACGATAGCACCGTATTCTTCCTGTTTACATGCACTATGTGATCAAAAGTATCCGGAAGACGCCAAAAACATACGTTTTTAATATAAGGTGTATTGTGCTGCCACCAGGTACTCCATATCATTGACCTCGGTAGACACTTTACATGGTGAGAAAGCAGAATGGGGCGCTCCGAAGAATTCACGGACTTCGAACGTTATCAGCTGATTGGGTGTTACTTGTGTCAAATTTCCGTACGCGAGATTTTCACACTGCTTAACATCCTTTGGTACACTGTTTCGATGTTATAGTGAAGTGGAAACGTGAAGGGACACGTACAGCACAAAAGCATACTGGTCGACCGCGTCTGTTGACTGACAGAGACCGCCGGCAGTTGAAGAGGGATGAGTAATAGGCAGATATCAATCCAGACCATCACACAGGAATTCCAAACTGCATCGGGATCCACTGCAAATACTATTGCAGGTAGGCGGGACGTGAGAAAACTTGGATGTCATGGTCGAGCGGCTGCTCATAAGCCACACATCACGCCGGTAATTGCCAAACGATGCCTTGTTTGGTGTAAGGAGCGTTATCATTGGACAATTGAACAGTGGAAAAATTTCGTGTGGAGTGACGAATCACAGTACACAATGTGGCGATCCGGTGGCAGGGTGTAGGTATGGCGAATGCCCGGTGAACGTCATCTGCCGGCGTGTGTAGTGCCATCAGTAAAATTCGGAGGCGGTGGTGTTACGGTGTGGTCGTGTTTTTCACGGAGAGGGCTTGCACCCCTTATTGCTTTGCGTGGCACTATCGCAGCACAGTCATACATCGATGCTTTAAGCACCGGTTTGTTTCCCACTGTTGAAGAGTACTTTGGGGATGGGGATTGCATCTTTCAACACCTGTTCATAATGCACGGCCTGTGGCGGAGTGGTTACACGACAATAACATCCCTGTAATGGACTGGTCTGCACAGAGTCCTGACCTGAATCCTTTAGAAAACCTTTGGGATGTTTTGGAACGCCGACCTCGTGCCAGGCCTCACCGACCTACATCGCTACCTCTCCTCAGTGCAGCACACCGTGAAGAATGGGCTGTCATTCCCCAAGAAACCTTCCAGCACCTGATTGAACTATGCCTGCGAGAGTGGAAACTGTCACGAAGGCTAAGGGTAGGCCAACACCATATTGAATTCCAGTTTTACCGATCGAGGGCGCCACGAACTTGTAAGTCATTTTCAGCCAGGTGTCCGTTTACTTTTTATCACATAGTGTATCTCTGTATTTGAATACGAATGCCTGTACCAGTTTCTTTTGCGCTTCAGTGTATTAACTTATTCTAGAATTCTAGACGTTCGTGGCTCAAGTGTGAGATATCACACCGGCAGACCTCACATTTAAAATGACCCCAAAGGAAGAAATCACACGCTGGAAGGTCAGACGATTTTGGAGGACAGGAAATGCCCCGTTGTTGGAGATGACCAGAAGCATGTTCTGTAGCGCGTTAATGGAACGGCACGATGCCTGGCATGTGGCTCCGTCTTGTTGGAAGAAAGTACAGTTACAGTAGGCTGTCGCACTAGGAAACATTCTGTATTCACAGTAATAGCATGGCTGTGATCGTCTTCAAAAAATATGGCTCTGTGATTCCAAATGATGATACGCCGCATCAGACTGCAACTTTATGATGTAAAGTGGCATTGCATGAAGCATTTCAGGATGTTCAAGTGACTAGTGTATAAAGTTTTGCTTGTTAACAAAGCATGACAGTGACACATAAAAAGTGGCCTCATCACTCATGATCAGATTGTCGCACAGGCCTGGGTTGTCGTTCATGAGTTACAACAATTCCCGGAAGAAGCGTAATCTCTTTGGGAGGCCATCTGCATTCAATTTTTACTCTATGTGAATTGTATGTTGGTGGTACTGCAGTTCCTCGTGCAATATTCGCCGTAAACCGTGATTCCGATATGTCTGGTGGCAGCACATGCTTGAGTGCAGAACGCCTGGGACTTGGGATGAAGGTTTTTTCCACTCTTGCAACATTCTATGGTACTTACACGTGCTTTACAGTTGACAGCCCTCACTTGCATCGTACCACCCGTTTGTGCAAAATTTTGCATACACATTCTGATAGGATTACGGCATGAAATGCGAGAATGTAACGAGCACGAAATACGTAATGAAGGGCCACTTAACTGTCACTGCTTTTGTAAATCGCTTCCACTGCAACAGCGCGTTTTTCACCGTTCCAGGACGCCGTCTCGACTGGACATTGATATCAGGTTCAATGGCAACGCTTTGTTGTCCAGATGTCACCACTCCCATTTTATGATTACTATCGCAACGTTCTATTTCCAGGATTGCCAAATTTCCTGTTTCATTGCCACACCTTTCAGGATTTTGACTATGTTAGCAATGAAGCAATAAAGGACCGGAATGTACTTGGAGGATGACTCACGGCGTGCTCCGACTAAGAACAATCCAAGTACAAAAAAAGTTATCAGAAATAAGCCGTAGCAATCGTCTCATTGACTCATTAATCCTTGGTTTAATAAAAGACATGCACAGTCTAATTATTATTACTATTTTAAAAATTGAAGTATTCAAAGAGAATTCTTTTTCATTCAAAAGTCTATTCAGCACTGACGTTGGTGATAGCGTGAGAAGTTGTTACTTAATGTCTGATTGCACTGGGAGATTGTTGGGGCGGGGTTAAAGACCTCACTACGTTTGGGAACTACTGAGATAGAACGTGAAGTGTTGGCAGAAGAGCCAACACCGTGTTGCTAGAGGAGGCCGAAATGCACGCTTTTAAGCTCACGCATTACAAGGAAATGAGAACTTAGAAAAACGGACGCAGTTGCTGTAATACTTAACTTTAATCCACAATTGTAGAACGCTCTTGTTTAGACATTATTACACTGAATATAAACTGGTAATGGCGCCTTGCTAGGTCGTAGCAAATGTCGTAGCTGAAGGCTAAGCTAACTATCGTCTCGGCAAATGAGAGCGTATTGGTCAGTGTAGCTTCGCTAGCAAAGTCGGCTGTACAACTGGGTCGCGTGCCAGGACGTCTCACTAGACCTGCCGTGTGGCGGCGCTCGGTCTGCAATCACTGACAGTGGCGACACGCGGGTCCGACGTATACTACCGGACCGCGGCAGATTTAAAGGCTACCACCTAGCAAGTGTGGTGTCTGGCGGTGACACCACAGAACGTCTTCTTTGACATGAAAGGAATCGAAGCTCTGGACACAGGAGGCACGTGGTGAAGAAGTGCGAAACAAAAATTTGAGTACAGAGACGGCACATGGTGAACAACTGCGAGACAGAACTTGAGTACAAATTAATAAAACATAAGTGGAAAATACTAGCACATAATTCGCACGTAGCAAAATATATGTCCTAAGTAGCTTAAAGTAATGCCTCACATGTTCATAACATCTCAAACATTGTTCGCCCTAGGACGAAGCGTTCAGCACCAAGGGAAATATCTATTCAGAACCAACGTAGTTCACCCTCACATAGACTGTACTTCACTTGTCGCAGTCTACACATACTTGCCAAGATGGCCGCTGTTTCCCACAATAAAAATAAAAATACATCGAAGCTGACTGAAACAACCATAGGATCCGATACCATATGAGAGACTGCCCTTGTAAGAAGCGAACGGATCGATGCCTCATCCATCACTACTTGACAGTACGAAGGACTAGGGGCTCACTAACTACCAAGAAGTATGCAAAATTTTCCTTTTACCAAGAATTTCCTCTCCAGAAAGTACGAGTGCACCACACATTTCAATGTAACAATGTCCAAGTAGTTACGAAATGCGCGGACGAGTAGCGAGACCACAATAACGACAAATGAAC
The DNA here is from genome assembly GCF_021461395.2 of Schistocerca americana. Taxonomy (NCBI): domain Eukaryota; kingdom Metazoa; phylum Arthropoda; class Insecta; order Orthoptera; family Acrididae; genus Schistocerca; species Schistocerca americana. Next base: position 690,498,656 of record NC_060120.1, on the reverse strand, counting down.
ACAGACAAGGGAACATGGCGAGAAACTCCAACTAGCGTGGTGGCACACGAATTTTCGAAATATTGTAAAGCATGGCATTTGTGAAATAAACGAATAAGGAAGAAAGATTACTGTTTAACGTCCCGTGCCTTAAGCTATTTAGGGAAATCACGGAGAACCCGAATCTGGATGGTCGGACTGGGATCCAAACCGTCGTCCTCGAGAATGGGAATTCGGTTTACTAACCATAGCGCCACATTGAGCGGTAAAAGAACTAAGGTACGGTAATATTAAAACTAACTAGTGGCTGAGGACCATGTAAAATTTGAAAGAAACTCTCTCGAAATATTATAACTGACAATTTCATGAATTAAACTGTGGAAATGACTGCAGTTATTAAAGTGAGAGGAGATATGTAATGGTAAAAGCTAGTATAAGGTTAATTCTCACTCTCTCGCGCATCGTATCACCCAAAGTACTCGAACAGCGGCGGCTCGACCACTGACAGCATCCCCACTAGTTTCCACGAAACTGTTGGTAGTCTTTTGTTCATCCGTCATTTTTTACATATTTACTGGTGTTCACAGATCATGCTCAGCTCGACAGTCATGTGTCTTTCTGAGCACAGCTAACGTGGCATCTTCAACCAAGAAAGCCAGAGTAAGTGCTAGAAATGAATGTTTACTCAGTCTCGCCATACAGGGTACCTCTCAACAGGATTGGCGTCACCTGCAACTGGACATCTGGAGACGTCGCAATGATGTATCATTCCAGTACCTACGCTCGTTGCCGATTGTTACTTGTTTGATAACATAAGTTATGTTAAAGATTAAATTATTGTTTACTAATTTATAAATGTCTGCTGTGATCACATATGTTATAAACCTCACTGTTGAGTGTGAGTGCCAAACATGATCGCAGACTCGTTTACATTCTTCATATCTTCAATCGATAAATATTGTTTACTAGGCTTGAAAATATGCAGTGAAGTATTCTTATGTCATTGATACAATAAGCAAAAAAATCCAACCTTGTTGTTTGATTTCTGGAGCAATTTTGAAGACAGAGGAGCAGCTGAATTTAGAGACGAATGAGATAACCAGGCTGCTATTGTTTCACAGGGCGCGTGGGAAAAGGGCATAGAAAGCAGCTGAGGGGTTGATGTCGGCGAAGCTGTTATTTGGAGACAACAACGTCGTTTGTGGAACCTTCTAAAAAAGTTGGAGTATAGACATACTTCCAATGAAAAGAAAAGTAAGACGCAATTCGAGTGAAGAGACACCCCTTTGCTTCAGAGGAATGTATTACGTCTACAATTCTGCTTCCGCCGTTGTCTCTCGAAGTTTGATGCTTTATTGTGGGAAAATTGCAAACAAATTACCATTTGAATTATTGGCCATCGCTGGTCACTACTTTGTGCCATCTTTCGAGCGGCATACAAATCCCGCGGCGGAAGAAGTGGGTATCTTTTGAGGAGCTCTATCAATCGATGCACTTTTCCACTTGTCCATATGGCAGGAAGTGCTGGTCAGCCAGACTGTGTGCCATTGATCGAAAAAGTGATAGTGTCAGGAAGCAATGTCTGGAGAATACGGCGGGTGGGGTAACACTTTTCATTTCTAATTTTCCAAGTATGTTTTGATGGGTTTTGCGACATGAAGTCGATCACTGTCATGTAGAAAAATCTCGTTTTCATGTCTGCCACTGTACTGCGGCCGCTTGTCTTTCAGTGCCGGGCTCAAACTCATCAATTGATTTCGTTAACGATATCGTGTGTTTTGGGGTTACAGTAGCTTCTGAACCCTTCTCTCTTCTACCACCGTATCTTCGCCCTCAGAATCATTTTTCTTGATGCGTTTAAACCATTCTCTGCAAGTTCTTTCCCTATTAGATGCCTCACCATAGGTATTACCCAGCAACTTATGAGCCAAAGTCGCAGATTTCTTCATGATAAAGCAGAACATTAAAACTGTCTGCAAATGACGAGAAATCGACTCGTAAATTGACATATTAAATCGAGAATAACTTTATGATGCAGGCACAAATCGATTAACATTTCATGGAGTTACGTTTACTAATGCCTAAGCTTATTGTATGACACTTACGACCAACACCTGTACATACACTTGCCGATATTGTCAACTATTGCAAAACGGCGGAAGCAAGTTGTGTACCTAATATACGTCCATGTCCTTGATGTGGGGGGACACAGAACAGTGTGTCAGTAGTTGTTCCGTTTGCAAGAAAAATATACGTAATAAAATTCTCGTGTTGCTTGATACGAGTGAGAACAAGCGTTCGTCGTAGTCTCTACTAATAAAAGTATTTTGACTACGTTGTCTAAAAAAATTGATGTATCTGATGTGACATAAAGTTAACAATCTCTTGTTTGTAGAGATTATAAGGGCTGACTAGATCACGTTGCTGGTGGCATATTAATTTGAATTAGTATTACGAAGAGAAATGTGTAAAATCTGTTAGTAAGTAATTTTGTAATGGTGCACAACCGTTTGATTTTTATTGTGAGGGTATTTCCGGGTTTAGACGTGATTTTGACACTGATAAACAAAGCTTATAGAATTGGAGAATCCTTTGTTGAACAGTGGAAGCTATATGTGAATACGCTGGCATTTAACGAGTGAAGTACAGAGTGGAATTAATATACTTGCAAGCACGCCCAGATAACTTGTGCAAACCATTCAAATAAAAGGTCTTCGATTTAGAGTCCATCCAAGCGGTCACAGCATCAATCACTGCATCATCATTGTCAAATCGTTGTCCTTTGAGGTCTTTTTTTAGGTTTGGGAAAAGAAAAAAGTCTGATGGAACCAAATCTGTAGAATATAGCGGAAATGTAAAAATTCAAACTCGCAGTCACGCAGAGTTTCCAGTGTTGCGACGGCTTTGTGCGTCGGTGCGTTGTCCTGATGCAAAAGAACTCCGTGCCCCAATTTTCCGCGCCTTTTTTCTTCATCTCTTATCTCAAACGGCGCAGGAGGGTGCAACAGTATGATGCATTGATAGTATGCCCTTTTGCAACTAATCCACCTTAATTACCCCTTCTGTATCCCTGAAGACCGATGCCATCACCTTACCGGCTGATTTTTGCACTCGGATTTTTTTGTGGGATAGGGGATGAAGGATGTTTCCATCGTTGTGACTGTTGTTTTGTCTCAGGATCAAAGTGGTGAGCCCACGTTTCGTCCACTGCAAGAATGCCGTCTTCATCCGCTTGAAATTGGCGGACGAGTTTCTCACAACACTGCACATGCTCCCGTCTCTGATCTACATTCAAGACTTTCGGGACCCATCGAGATGAAACTTTCCGAAGTCTCGAAATATCCACAAACATGTCTTGAGGACGCCCTTGGGAGATTCCAAATGTGGTTCCAATGTGCTGCAACGTTGTTCGACGACCCTGCAAAATCGTATCGTGAATTGCTGTCGCTGTTTCATCAGTGACAGCGGTTACGGGCCTTCCGCTCCTTGGCGCATCTTCCACGTTTAAAGTGTTTCACTGTTGCATAAGACGGAGCACTGTCCTTATTGTATTCCGCATGTCCTCCGCAATTTCCTTGGGCTTCATTCTCTTCAAATGACGATATTCAGTCACAACACGGTTCTTTATGCTCCCGACATTCGCTATTTTGCTTACACTACGGTATACAACGCATCTTAGCGGCGAAACTAACGAAGCTGGAGGCGCGAAATTTGACTTGCATGCCCACAAAGAGTCACCATAAAAGTAGGTAGTATTGTGTGCGCGATACATTACGGTAACTATCTCGGGCTAGAAACTTTTCCACCGCCACTTGTAATCAGCAGGGTAAGTTAAAAGTGTGTGCCCGGTGCTCCTTAGCCGTCAATGGCCTTAAGGTCTCGACTTAGTATGTGAACGTGATAGAAGTGGAGAATCCTTTATCAGGTTACGTTCCATCAGGAACGTGGGTACACTCAACGACTGTGATATGACTTTCAAATGATGCAGCACAGAAATCAGTCGTTCTTTTCTTGCAGTTTTTATTCGGCAAATATTGATTTCGGCTATTGCCCAACCATTATCAGTACACTGTTTCATAGTATCAATGTATCTTCTAGTACGTCAGTCGCGTGGTGTTGTTCGGGCCCGAACAACATACTCCCGGAAACCAATCAAGAACTTGTGGAATCCGTCCCACGCAGAACAAACATTCTGTTAAGCATGTGGGCTTAATGATTTCATTCGTCAATGTAAATGATACCTGCTGCTTCTGAAGGTTGCGAGACAAGTGGCGCTATGGAAGTGAAGATTTCCGCACTACAAGCCACCATCGTCGTCGGCAGAGCGTGCCGAGAAACAGAGCAGGAATGGAGCGAGGCAACTCGCAGCAGGCTTTTTCAGGCAGAATTGCGTCAGGGCGGCGGAGTGTGAGCTCTCCGGAGCAATGAGCCGTATTTTATTCTCGCGCATACCCGGGGAGCGTTCACAGGGAAATACCAGCCGCGCCGCGGTGGTGGGGGGGAGGGGGGCGGAAATAAATTGGCGCGTTGTCGGCACTGCGTGCGTGCATGTGTGTGTGTGTGTGTGTGTGTGTGTGTGTGTGTGTGTGTGTGTGTGTGTGTGTAGGACCTGGCGCCACGTGCGAGATGCGCCGAACTGAAAACGGGCGGTTATTGTTCGACGCCCTTGCAGCTTAAACAAATGGTACGCATTTCCTTTCTTACCTATATTTTTGAACGGGATAGCTATCGCTGCTAACGGAGACTGTTTCTGGGGAGACTGCGATTCTGGTACGTGCGATATCGCCTGCTCCTTCTACGATCGCCGGTTTCGGTCGGCCCTGGGGTGAGAATGAGATAGTCTGCTATGGCACTGCAAGGATTTGAAATTTCGTACTAGTTAACTTGTTCTCCGAGTCCCTCGTCACGACAGCAGTCGGCTCTGTATCTGCATCTGTGCGTTGTCTGGCGCGAAATACGTAGCTAATTGGGTTTGTAAAAATGGCTCTGAGCACTATGGGACTTAACATCTATGGTGATCAGTCCACTAAAACTTAGAACTACTTAAACCTAACTAACCTAAGGACATCACACACATCGACGCCTGAGGCAGGATTCGAACCTGCGACCGTAGCGGCCACGCGGTTCCAGACTGAAGTGCCTAGAACCGCACGGCCACACCGGCCGGCAGTTGGTGTTGTATTGTCCATTTAGCAACATTCATACACTTAATACTTTTACCAAATATCTGCCTGGGTCAGTGCTGTTCCAAGATGGAAAGTCTGTCGCTGATCACTATCTCTTCTGTATCTCCGAAAAGCACCGGACGTATAGTGAAATTTTGTGACATTTGTTGTTGTGGACCTCAGTGCGAAGACTGGTTTGATGCAGCTCATCGTGCAGTTCTGTACTGTGCAAGCGTCTTCATATCAGCGTAAATGGTGCTGCTTACGCCTATTTGAACTTGTGCGCTGTAAGTAAGCGTCCGTCTCCATGTAGAAACTTTTTACGTCTGTCCTGCCACACACACACACACACACACACACACACACACATATATATATATATATATATACACACAAACTTCCCACCATTACCAAATTAAATACTCTTTCGAGGCCCAAGATATGTCCTGTGAACCTATCCATTAATTCGAATGAGTACCTCTCTTTAGTTACCTGACCTTTCCATGCAATATTTAGTATTTCCTCTCTTTAATTACCCGACCTAAACCTCTATTTATTTCTTGTCTGCATACTTTATCGTTCATTTTTCACTGGTATATGAAAGCACGCGCCAGGCAAATGACAACTATTTTCACCAAAACTTTCCTAAAATATTGTGACATTACGTTTTATACGTATGTATATGAGTCGTCCGGAACATTTTACCTATTGTTTCGTTGCATTTTTGCTATTTGCTTTTTGCAAAGTGTTCCGGCGTAACTTCAAGCGCCGGCCTGGAACGTAACAGCTGAGAAGGCTGTGAGACGGCATCAGCCAATAGTACGCTGACTAGGAGGACCGCACCACGACAGGAGCGGCCCCTATACAAGCGCCGCTCAGCGTTAACGTAACAGTATAATTTACTTGCATGGAAACTGTATATATCGGAGGTTCAAATGGTTCAAATGGCTCTGAGCACTACGGGACTTAACTTCTGAGGTCATCAGTCCCCTAGAACCTAGAACTACTTAAACCTAACTAACCTAAGGACGTCACACACATCCATGCCCGAGGCAGGACTCGAAGCTGCGACAGTAGCAGTCCTAAGTACTGTCAATTCAATTTACTGTAATAAACTCCACTAATATGGTTTGCTTGAATTGTTGTCCAGGTGTCCGAGAAAACAGCTTCCTAGGCACCCTATAGTAGACGAGTGCGCAGGACGCGACGCAAAGTGTAGCTGGCGTTAGTCCAGACAAATACTGGTCGTCACGTATTTCATCCGACGTTCAGCGTTGAAGGGAGGTACCGGTTTGCTTACAGTTAAAAGCAAAACGATTTTGGAAGTGGAAATTTACGTGCCGATTCGATAGAGTGGGAGTGGTCACCAATTAGTCTACTGCGACACTCGTTTTGTCGACATGTGATAAGAGGGACAGCAGAACGCGCAAAATAACCGGTACTCCAGCAAAGACAACTCCGTTCTGGTCCGCGCTGACAGCTACCGCCATACTGCATCGTTGCCCAGTCGTTGCTGGAGTACCGCTTATTCTGTGTGTTCTGCTGTCCCTGTGAACACATGTCGGTAAAACGAATGTCGCAGTAGACTAATTTGGGACCAATCCATCCAACTGATACATAAAATTCAATTTCAAAAATCATTTTGTTTGGTACAGGAAACAAGCCGGAGCTTTCCGTCGAAGCCGGGCGTCACGTGAAATATGTAATGAGAAGTATTTGTCTCACTCCAGCTACAGGCGTATATCAGACAAATATTTACTTGTGTGAGGTGTAACAATGCCGACATTCGATAGAAGTGTTATTATGCTTTTGGATCCGCCGCATGAGGAAAGATTAATCTACTTATATTTCTTCCAGTGGTGCTAATCCAGAAAGATTTGAAAGAGAGCCTCTCTGGAGCTTCTCAAATGGGAGATGTACTAACAAACTAAAGCTTTTTGAGCCCTCGGTACAAGTTCTCCACGACACACGAAGTTTCGTAACATTGTACTTTCTAATGAATCAACATGGTTCCCGAGACCTTTTCAGGTCTCACACATCTTTGAAACGACTAATGACAATTTATATCAAGGCCGGGATTGTAATGCTGGTCTGCTGCTCATTAGGCAGATGCGCTAACCACTACGCCACCCTGGCACAGTGGCTTTGCACAACTGCACAAAGTACTATAGCATTTCAGAAACGAAGATATATCCAGGAAGGTCGAATTGTGGACAAGATACTGTGCGTTACTTTAAAGAGAACGGCGAGTTTCATCAAATCAGTACTGTAAAGCTTTGACACAACCTGTCAGTACCAAGATCAATCTTTCAATATGCAACTGAACGAGGGAAACCATCGACAGAAAAAATAGCTTTGACATGACTCGGGTTTCCTTTGTCACGAAGTTCCACAACAGCGTACACCCGGTCCCATAAATTAATTCTGCAAACATTCTTGCTTACTTCGTAATGGTAAATACCAGAGGAGCGCAAAAACATTTGTGTGATGTCATCTACTAGCGTGAAGGGTGAAATACATCGAATTTCTGTATGTTCGCTACACACAGGAATAGTTTTATAGACGAATTATACATTTTACATGGACACGAGTTATTAACAAGTTGTAATAGAAACTTACCACATTAGGCAGAATAAAAGCTGTGCGTAATTTTTATTATTTTTTATCTTAAGTGTAAATTTGTTAACATCGAGTATAGATTTAAGTGTCAGGAAGTCGTTTCTGAAAGTATTTGTATGGAGTGCAGCCATGTATGGAAGTGAAACATGGACGATAACCAGTTTGGACAAGAAGAGAATAGAAGCTTTCGAAATGTGGTGCTACAGAAGAATGCTGAAGATAAGGTGGGTAGATCACGTAACTAATGAGGAGGTATTGAATAGGATTGGGGAGAAGAGAAGTTTGTGGCACAACTTGACTAGAAGAAGGGATCGGTTGGTAGGACATGTTTTGAGGCATCAAGGGATCACAAATTTAGCATTGGAGGGCAGCGTGGAGGGTAAAAATCGTAGAGGGAGACCAACAGATCAATACACTAAGCAGATTCAGATGGATGTAGGTTGCAGTAAGTAGTGGGAGATGAAGAAGCTTGCACAGGATAGAGAAGCATGGAGAGCTGCATCAAACCAGTCTCAGGACTGAAGACCACCACAACAACAACAACAACAACAACAACAAGTGAGCTATTTTATTGATTTTTGTAAAAAGGATTTAGTTTTATAATTAAATCATGGATAACCGGAAATCAAGGTAACGTACTGTTTAGGAGCAGTATTTTTGTCTGTTTTGCTGTGTTCGTATTGATGATGGCACCTTTCAACGTTTCATCTTGATATAAGCAATCGATGAAAAATACAGGCGCTTCGGGAGCTTCTCCTCTACCTCTTCCAACTGCGTCATTAAATACATAATTCTGTTATGTTCACGGAAGGAAGATGCCCAACATAAAGGTAATAGGAAGCGAACCGCCTGGCACAGATGTTTGTAGTTAAATGGAAGTGACCTGCTTGCTCGCTAGCTATTAAGTCTTCACAGGGCAATTTCTCTAAAACAGAATATGTGGCGAACGCATGAGAATAAATAACCATCATTTACTGAAATAATGGATATCATTATATGATTATCTTTGGCTTCCAGAGAAAATATTGCAGTAACGTGAAATTCTGTTCCTAAGCTAAACACAGTAAATAATATATAACTAAACTACCTGGCATTCAGTATTTGAGTTCTGTCTCTCAACTGATAAACACTTTGGCTGTCACTTTCTATGTTCGACACTCGACGTAAACTGTTCAACGATTGCTCAGCACTTTAGGTACCATATAGGCAATTGTGGAGGTGGGTGATAACTGCGGCAAGTTTTCTATTTGTTCTCTTAAAACGACCTCTTTCTGGACGAGTTCCAAGTCTTACGTTGGTGGAAGGTTCACTACTTTTTCCACTAAATTTTTCAGTCTCTTCTTTAACATGATTTCCTCAACTAAAGCGTTTAAAAAAATGGTTCAAATGGCTCTGAGCACTATGGGACTCAACTGCTCAGGTCATTAGTCCCCTAGAACTTAGAACTACTTAAACCTAACTAACCTAAGGACATCACAAACATCCATGCCCGAGGCAGGATTCGAACCTGCGACCGTAGCGGTCTTGCGGTTCCAGACTGCAGCGCCTTTAACCGCACGGCCACTTCGGCCGGCAACTAAAGCGTTTAACATGTGCTCTAATTCGGTTATGTGTTTGCCCCACGGTCTTTAGTTATGATGACAATACGTTCCAAAAAACCTGTCTATCTCACTGATGGTATTGCTCTACCGCCAAGTTACTCCACGAAATACATTAAAATTCGCCATTTACTGTCTTATCCGGTGGTGTTTCGTTCTTCCCTGTTCAAATATGTTGTGATGCTGTACCAAAGTATGTCTATGCAAAATTTTCTTCAGATTTCTCTAATTTACTTTACTGACGGCCTCGCCGCAGTTGTAACACCGTGTTCAGTCGGATCACCAAAGTTAAGCGCAGTCGGGATTGGCTAGCACTTTGATGGGTGATCCTTCTGGTCTGCCGAACGTTGTTGGCAAGCGGGGTGCACTCAGCCCTTGCGAGGCCAGTTGAGAAGCTACTTAACTGAGAAGTAGCGGCTCCGGTCACGAAAGCTGACAACGGCCGGGAGAGCAGTATGCTCCATATCCGCATCCAGTGATGCCTTATCGGCTGAAGGTGACACAGCGATTGGTCGGTACCCTAGGGCCTTACAGGCTTTTTCGGACGGAGAGAGAGTTCCTTTACCTCTCTCACCACTTTATTTTGGTTATCGTTTCATTTAACATTCCGTAATTTTGGAAAAAACGACATACCGTTTGTGGAGGCGGTCATGATTTACTGTAAGGTAGTATTTTTTTTTTATTTTTGACACAATCACTTTTTTATGATACAGTCATAACTGATTTCGGCCTTCAAAAGTCACCTTCGGACACTATGGGCGGCATTTGATGAAAGTGTTCATACGTTGTCAACGCACTAACGCTTGTTCATCTAATCTGAAGATGGCCTTTGAAGGCCGAAACCGGTTATGATTGTATCATAAAAAGAGACTGGCCCAAAACTAAAAAAAAAAAAAATAATTATACAATTTCGTAATTTTGTCGCTGTGTCCTCGTCTGGCACATCTTGGTCAGCCTGTTCTATCCATTTTTACTTTACGGACGCTATAATCTGCGTATTCCCCAATGATTCATGCGTGGCCGTCAGTTTTCCCTATCTTCTCTCTCAGAGAACTGTCCTCGCTCGAAAATGTTTCGTTAATCAACCGGCGAGATTTGGCTGTAACGTGAACAATGAACGCAGCTGTCTACGTCTGCTGCGTGGCGCGCTCCTCCCTAAAATCGATAATTTCATCCACCTTGGCCAGTGTCCTCCTCTGATTACTCCTATTAGCTACCCTCTTCTCCTCTCTGTCACAACACGCTAACCTGTCATACATTCTTTCAGGCTACTTCAACCACATCATGTCATTCCACGTAACGGAAGTTTCATCTATTACTGGATTTTATATTTCAAAACACGTTATTTTTCAACTAGACTATTTTCTCGGGTGATAACTTCTACTAAAACTGAATTTTCTCTTCGATCGGTACTGCTTCTTCACATATCCGACATTGGTCTACTTTTCGGACACCACATATTAATATTTAGTTACCTTCGTTAGCCATATTTTCATGACATTTCTTTCGTTTGTTCTACGATATTCCTTATGTCTATCTTGATCGCAGTCATTTCTTTGATTATGATCTTCTTAATGATCATAATTTCTTTTTATATCTGTCCCGATTCACACACCAGTTATCTTTATCTTAAACGTTTTCTAAAAGTGTGGTAAAATATCTCTGACTGCTTCTTGTAATCGGTCTAACTTTGTACAAGGAGACTTCAAAATGTAAATGACACATTATCATGGTGGGCCAAGCAAGTTTTATTGTATGCTGCAAGACATCCATGTGACACGGATGCATGATACTATTTATGAATATAGTCACCAAGTCTTCGTGAACAACAGTCACAACATTCTACAAATCATTCAATTCATCCATGTTAGAAGTCCACTTCTTGGTCACAGACACATTTTAGAATCACTGTGAGCACGTCCACATCGTCAGAAAATCTACTATTGCTTCCTCGATTGCCTGGAGATGATCTGTAGTCGATATCGGTGGTCTTCCTTCCCCATCAGTTTCATCTGCGGCTATGTGGCCTTCGTCAATTGGCACTATTTCATTGCAGTTGCAAGTGGCATTGCATTAGATCTATATAACGCCAAAATTTTACGCTGAACCTGTACGCAATATAGACGTTTTGCCCAAAAGAATCGTACTGTACGCAGAACTTCAATCTGCTAAGTCCAACCCGAAATATTACGAGAGTCACACAGGCAACACACTGTTACAAAACGAGTTCACATTCGTTCCTTTTCAGTGGATTCTTTGAAAGAAGATGCGCGCCAAAATGTTTTGTACATGCGTACGGAACACGCCACGCAGAATATTCACAAAGGCCGATAGTTTCACACGCGGTTTATTCTGCAACCAACATTCCAAAACCTCTCAAAACTTCACCGAAATGTCCGTAACTGCATCTGCTAGCACGGTGATATAAACCGAGCGCGATTTAACGGCCATTTCTTCATCTTACAGATAATTTTTTCGGACATATTTAAAATGACCTTCTCGTCCGACAGCGAGTTCACGACTGCCTGAATGCCGTCGCTCACAGGAAATAAAACTTATTCAATTACGCGGGAATGACTTTTATCTCATTGGTTGATCAAAATGATCATCCAACCAGATTAACCTTACATGGTCAATTTCGCGCGCAAACCGCTTTACTCCAATCAGCATTCGCAGATGCATCTACGTCATTTCATATTGCAAAATTTCACAAAATGTTCCACAAAACCAAACGAAACGAAAATCCAAAGAAAACTATGCTTGAAATATACTTTAGAACTAAGTATCCTCTTACTATCTTTCTAGCTGCCTTATTACAAAAGCAAACGCTCCTAGACATACGTCATCAACCAGTTAGGGGGACCCACGATTTTCAGGACATCCTGGTTACGTAACACTTGCTAGTGACGGATGGTGTAATACATTATAAAATTGAAATTTGACGTATGTCCCCACATACACACACACATTCACATTCACTTTCATCTACTCCTAACCTAACACAAAATATCAACTTTTAAACTATTATTTTTCTTACGAAAGCATAATTATCAAAAGCTTAGAATTAAAATTCCTTAAAAAAAACTTGTGCGCACTGAAAGTGCTGTTAGTATTTTCAAATTACAAAGAATCTTAAACTGTCGTCATTCCTATCTGAATTTACTTAATTAAGCGTCGGTTAAGTACTTTTTAATAGGTTTTTTTTATAATTTCAAAACTATTAAGGTTATCCGCATGAAAATTTTACACACTGTTCTAAATTATAAAAGTTCCTATACCAAAATTAAAAACAAACGGATTATATTGATCATAGTTATTTATTTTCTTGGGTGAGGTGAATAAGTGATCTTGGTACGCTCCACATATAGCAGTTCTCATGGTACGCACACCGCAACAGATGGCATTATGACGCCAGCTTCCATTACAGCTTGACCTAACGGAATAAAACTTACTGCAAAACTCTGTAGCCGTGTAAATAACTGCGACGAAACTCAGAACACGTACTTTCTTCTGGGAAATAGTTTTACCTTGTGTAACTTTTCTAAGTACTCCCGAACTCCTACAAATATTCCTACCTTCTTAACTACTCTTCACAAAATTTCTTCATGGAATTTCTTCATAGAACTGTACAACAATAATTTCTCCCCAGACCCTCTGTTCTTTTTGTTTCGATCAGATTTCTTTTGCAAATATCACACCATTCATGGATAAATTTAATGCTTATCATTTTGCAGATCCTGCCATCGTTTTAATTACAATATTGATCTTTTTGCTGTCAGACATTAAAATAAGTGAAATTGCTTCAAGTCTTTATGAAATCTACAGGATCCCACTTTGTTTCTTGTTTGGTTCGAAATGTTCCTGTTTCCACAACATTTCCATGCAGTGTATATTATGCGCTGTGTAATTAGGCCCTTCAGGTAACCTTCCTTCCACAGTAGCTAGTTTATTGATGAGTTTCACTGTGATAATTTTCAACAGACGTACTGATTCATCTTTCTGTCTGCACCAGTGGTCTGTTTGCTGACTTCAGCTTTTTTTCCTAACACCTTGGTTCTATAATTTGACATCTCTACTGAATGGACGTGATTAACTTCACTTGTTACTATCCAAACGTATTCTTGTACCTGAGTACGTTATTCAGAGACAGCATTTTCAGTAATAAGACTTATATTCGCCCATAATTTCTTACTTCTGTATTGAATTGACAATTTACCGCTTTGATTCTGATGTGTATTTTGGTGACCTCTGAATTTAAATTACCCCTTTTGTATTCATTGCCCCAATAGCATCATTCATAGTGTCCACTTTACTTACCTTGCCATTCATTGCTGATGCTTCTGTGATAAGGTGAGATTTTATTGTCGCTATCCATCCATTTGTGATTTTACTGTCGATGCTTATGGATCTACATTGCCAGTCAAATTTTTTTTTGGTAAATTGTTAATCCAAATCTGAGGTTTGGGTTGTGGTTCTAATCTGAATTTAGCTTTTATATCATTAAATTCCGATGTTGTCGTAGCTAATGTACATTCCATTCTCTTGGTAGTATTCTTCGTAATTGTGACAAGTGTGGATATGAATATTTACACTGGCTGAACAATTTGGTTGCTTGAAGCGAACTAGTACAATTATGAAATAATACAGTCACCAAACTAATTTGATATACATCATTGCAAAATCAACTGCTTATAGCAGTGGCCAAGTAAATTATGACTGTGTGTACGTCTTGATTATGTAGTTTTGTAACATGCCTGCTGATGTAAATACTCTCTGCGATAACTGAATAACTTTGTTAAATAATTTTGACAGAATATTCTTAATACTACAAAATGTACTGTGATTGCTGCAACGCTAAATGACCCCGACGATAATACACAGATGTCACAACGCCTTACAATTTATCTTCACGAATTTATTTTTAGACGAATAAATCAGAACAGAAAAAAACTTTCAAACCGATGAAAATCAATCTGAAATTCCAACTACTGAAATAACACTGAACTACCGTACAGCACGTAATCAACAAAAAACTATATCGTACCAAAATCAATTTTCTTTCAGTATTTATCTTATTTAACACCAGAACTAAAATTAACTGAATAATTGCTTTTATCTAATGGAGTACTAGGCTGAAGGCCAGTTACTTCGCGAACTGATTTACTCATGAATTTCTCAAAGGATAAAAATTTGACATAATTCTATTAAATTCCTGTCATATACTTCTGATAATCGGCCACGCCAGTAAGAGCGTTGGAATAAGAATCCTATCTGAGGTAAGTCAATAACATGCTCTATCACGAATAATCTACACTAACACAAAACAACATATTATAGAAAAATTAATGTTTTCAGAGGGTCACTAGGATTTGCAGTTTAAATTACTGATCACTCTAAGCGTCAATTTTGCAGTCTCATGATGCTAGCATTCGTTGGATATCATAATCTTGTGGAGAAGTTGGTTGGCAGCTGCAATCGTCCAGAACTGCTCCATTGCCCAAGATTGTGATAGCTCATTGCGTGTCAAGCTTGCGAGATAGTCACATGGTGTTAACTCACACCTCAAAAAATGTACCTGAACGCATTCTGCCGTTTACGAGTCCATTTTGCGGCTCTATTTTATGCTAACAGTGCATCCAGCAGCATAACTGCCTCTTTGCGACCAGCGGCTCGCACCCAAGCTTGCCGAATTTCGAAGTTATTGTGAAATCGGTTCTTACAACCATTTCACAGATAAAATCTCTCACCGAAAGATTTATCTGCAGCATAAGTCACCTGTATATATTGGTGACATGCCTCTGGGAGAGACGAGCTTTTGTTCCCATCTATTATGATTTTATTCTTATGTCTGTGTATGAAAGCAAATATATGTGCTTGTATGATCGGCTTTAGTTTGAAGCTTTCGCGGATAACTAAGCTATAACATAACATAGTACTTCTGGAAATTGAAATAGTGATGACAGGAAGTAAAAGGTTTGTCTACATCCAAAAGGCATGACAGGAGAGTTTCCATGTTCGGTCCGTTACGTTGGCCAGAGGCTGCTACCTGCCTCTTCGCTCACCCGTCACCTTGCTCCATCCAAGCTCACAGGCGGGGCCGCGTGTGACGCTATTTCGGCTGCAGCATTGAGCGTGAATGGTTGCGTTTTCTTGCGGACACACCGTATAATCTTTTTCTTTCAGGTGTTTACTGTTAGGGGAATTTGTTGTGTCTTCTTCAGTATTCTGAGGGAGAAGATCATGAGTTCGCCGCTGCTTCGTTGTGATCTGAACTGCCGCCCAAATAATTAGAAGCAAAGTGTGGTCATGCTTGCCTAAATTTATTTTCAGTGTAAGTTCATTGAGAGTTTCATAGTTTACTTACCTTCAGCTATGTATAAGTTGATTAAAGTTGTGTCGTGTAAATGACATAATTCTTTCAAAGACATAAAATGTATTCACAGATACGGAAATGTATCACCTCCAGCTGTATAATGGAATAACGAAATGAAAATTTCTGTCTCTCTGGGACTCGAACGTGGATTTCCTGCTTCATGCAAGCGGACGACTTACCCACTTCGGCTGTCCGAAAAGCAGGAAATCTGGCTTCGAGTCCCTGCCCATTACAAATTATCATTCTCGTCATTCGGTTATACAGTTGGAAGTGGTTAATATTCGCAGCTGCGAATATATTTCATGCGTTTCATAGCAGCTGTAGCAGTCACAGTGGACATACACGCGTATCCAAAAGAACGTTGTATCGTAGTTCTTGACAAAACAGACACTGCAATTTCGTACTTACTTCTTTGTTCAACTACTATATAAGTGGTTGATTGGGATCTGAGTCGTCCGTTTGTCCAGCAAATTCCAGATGGGTGTTCCTTCAGCTTGTATTTAACAATACATTTACTCACAATTGTGAATTATTGTGTAAAACAAAACTGTTTTTCCTCTTAGACGTAATATGCGATCACGAGTTCATCAGACTCGCTTTTACTCTGAAGTTCAGCCACTAAATGTTTCCGTCCCCTTGTACGAGGACGAAAAAAAGCAGGCTAACCTCTATTGTGAAGCCTGGTATTGCAAGTAACCTGTTATGTATGCAGTCTACGTAGAGTGAGGCGAACGTGCTTCGGTTTCGCCAATGAACACCTAAAACGGTTTATTCAGTAAATACTACGTGGCATTCCACGACGATCGAATACCTACATAATTTCCGATTTGATAGATATAATGTGAATTCTCGTGGCCACCCATGGAGTGGGGAGACACTGTCTTTGGTGGGACTGCTATGGATGTGTGGTTACTAGTTGTGTTGAAAAATAACGTTTTTGTTCTTAATGTAAATGTGAACTAACGTTTGAATGATTTCTTCATTTGTCCAATACATTCTCATATATCGTCCCACATCTGCTGCCCCACGCGAAGCTCTACCAAGTCATGTGAGCTTAGTTAAACCTGTTGTGGCCACATTGAGAAGGGAGCCGAAAGGCACGCGTACACACACGCCGACTGGCGTCAAGTCTGGAACAGGATAACTATTGAATGGTAGCAAGAAAAGTACGTAGCTGCTTTATACTTAACTTTTAATCTTTGTTGGTTTACAACGTTCTTCTTGAGACATTTATACGATAACTCTCAAAGTAGGTAAGGCTAATGGCGCCTTGCTAGGTCGTAGCCATGGACTTAGCAGAAAGCTATTCTAACTGTCTCTCGGCAAATGAGAGGAAGGTTTCGTCCGTATTGTCGCTCGCAATGTCGTCGTACAACTGGGGCGAGAGCTATCCCGTATCTCGAGACCTGCCTTGTGGTGGCGCTCGGTCTGCGATCACACAGTGGCGACACGCGGGTCCGACATGTACTAAATGGACCGCGGCCGATTTAAGCTACCACCTAGCAAGTTTGGTGTCTGGCGGTGACACCACATTCCTCCCCCGCAAATCGGCGAACGGTCGTGTTATAAGGCTTCCGCCCGCCGTGGGGAGGACCCCATGTTGACGTATGCGATGAAGTGGGGAGCCTAACAGGCGAGGCTGTGCCACCCGCACCCGGCCATTCGGTCCGAGGGGAGCTAGGAAACGCCTGAAAACCTACTCCAGGGTGCACGTCAACATGCGGTGTACGCGCCCGTAAAAAGTCAGGAGGGGCCGAAGGGTCGACCTCCATTGCGTCGGGGTACCCGACGCGTGACGACATCATGTGGTCCGGAGGGGGCAAGAGTTACATGGCGGAGGACGGCTGGTCACGGGAAGCGATCGGCGGCGCGTGAACCAAGGAGGCGCATGGCGGCTGCAGCGAAGCGTCGAATGCGGGCGGCGCCGGCTGGAGGACAGGCGGCGGCGGCGGCGGCGGCGGCGGCGGCGGCGGCGGCGGCTGCGGCGCGTCGCCATGGAGCAAAATGGAAGGCATCGTCGGTAACACCTGGGGATGAGGCGAGCCAGTAGATGGGTCCCCAGGGCGCTGACCGGACGGCACCGTCGCTGAAAGCAGACGGGGAGCGGCAGAACCCGTGCGACGACAGAGGCGCAGCTGATTGAGATGCCGACGCACCTCACCAGAGGCCCCCAAAACCAAATACATCGCGCGGCCGAGGCAGCGAAGAATGCGCCCTGCGAGCCAACGCCGTGATCCGCGATAGAATACAACGTCGCCTGGAGCAAAAGCAGGAGTCTGCCGCTGCACAGGAACCTGATGCGGCGGATGCAGCAAAGACATCAAGGTTCGATGAGGACGACCGTGGAGCAACTCAGCCGGCGAGCGACCATCTCGGGGCTGAGAGCGATACGAGGACAAAAAGAGCAACAACGCGTCCTCCCGAGAATGCGACTCTTTCAACATCAACATCTGTGACTTGAAAGTCCGGACCAATCGTTCAGCGGCACCGTTTGACTGAGGCGAAAACGGCGCGGATGTCAGATGTTGAATACCATTGGCCTGGCAGAATGACAAATTCTGCGGATATGAATTGTGGGCCATTATCGGAAACAATAGTCTGCGGAAGACCTTCAATGCAAAAAATAGCAGACATCGCTTGGATGGTGGCAGAGGACGTCGTGGAAGACATCCGGACAACAAAAGGAAAATTACTGAAGGCATCTACCAGAACCAACCATCGAGCATTCCAGAATGGACCAGCAAAATCTATGTGCAAGCGCTGCCAAGGGGAAGTGGCTTTTGGCCATGCAAAGACTTTCCGCGGCGGTGCGGATTGTTGTTCGGCACACGCCATGCAAGAAGAACACATATTCGTAATCGCAGCATCGATTCCGAACCAAGTACAGTGCTGACGAGCAAGTTGTTTCGTTCGCACTATACCCCAATGTCCTTGGTGAAGAAGCCGTAAAACAGAGGACTGTAACGAACGTGGGACCACTACTCTGGACTGATCATTATCAGAACGCAACAACAAAACACCACGTCGAACAAAAAGTCTCTCCTTGTGAGCAAAAAATCGGCGAACCAACGGATCCTCGATCCGAGACTTTGACAAAGGCCATTGCGTAGCAACAAAACGCAAAACGGTAGCAAGGACAGGGTCAGCAGCTGTGGCTGTAGCTACACGACGAAAATCAATCGGAAACGATTCGACCACTTCATCGGTTTCCGAATCAATGAACATGCAAGCAAGTTCAGAAGAATCGAATGCTTTATCCTCAGCAACAGGCAAACGGGACAACGCATCGGCGTTTCCGTGCTTAGCAGTGGACCGATACAAGATATCGTAGCGGTACTGCGAGAGGAAAATAGACCAACGAATGAATATCTGCGCTGTACGTGGAGGTACAGGCTTGTTCGGATGAAAAAGCGATGTCAAAGGTTTGTGGTCTGTGATGATGGTAAAGTGACGACCATACAAGAAATCATGGAACTTAGTAACACCAAACACGAGAGCCAAAGCTTCTTTCTCTATATGTGAGTAATTTCTTTGCGCAGACGAGAGCAATATGGACGCAAAGGCAATAGGGCGATCATGCGAGCCAACTTTGTGCGCAAGCACAGCACCGATCCCGAAATCCGATGCATCTACCCTCAACAAAAGGGGTTTCTTGGGATCGAATGGCGTAAGGCAAGCATGAGAAAGCAACGCCGATTTCAACGGGCGAATGGCGCGTTCGCATTCCGTCGTCCAGACGAACGGAACACCTGTACGGCGTAAGCGATGAAACGGAGCTGAAATGAAAGAGGCATTGCGCACATTCACTCACACCTTGTGATGCTAAATTGTTTAATGTTCTTGCGACCTCAGCACGCAATGCGTGGGGAACATTGCGCGCTCTGAAAAATTTCGGTTGCGCGTTTACTTTCAGTTCCAAATGTGCTTCACAGTTTTTAGCGCAACCTAAGCCCGGTGCAAAAATGTCTGCAAATTCGTCACATAAGCGAGAAACACTGTCCGAAGGCACAGTCTGATGCACTGATAGGACCAGATTTACAATAGACATGTTAAACAATTGAAATAAATCTAAACCAAACAAGTTCACTGCAGAAGAAGAACGAGGAACGTAAAATGACACAAGTTTTGTTTGTCCCTTGTATGTGGCAAGAAGGCTGCACTGTCCTAACACAGGTATATTCTGTCCTGAATAACTATGTAACTTAACATTTGCGGCACGCAACGGAGGTGCGCCCAGTTGTTTGTACGTGTCGAGATTGAGCAATGAAACTGCAGCTCCGGTATCGAGCTGGAATGGTATGACCTTGCCATTAAAGTCCAAATCTACAAAAAGTTTATTGTCCTGCTGACGACAAGAGCGACTGTTTTGTGCAATTTGAACAGACACTTGTACAGAATCACTTGCTAATTGACGTGATTTCCGGCGACGTCGACGCACACTTTTTGTGGGACGAACACAGTCACTGTTAGAGAAAGTGTCACTGGACGAAGTGGAATTAACGACATGAATGTCCATGGGCGAAGGTCCACGATCCTGAGTGTCCTTGGTTCGATTCCGGCGCGAAGCAAAGGGCCTGGAATGATTGTGATTGTCTGATCTGAGCTTTTTCTGGCAAACACTTTGAACATGTCCTTTCTTATGACAGAAAAAGCAAATAGCTTGGCGTGACGGGCAGTGTTCACGCGAATGTCTAGTTGCACTCCGCGGGCATGATTTCACTGCATTTGTGGGCTGGTGCGGCACACCTGGTTTAGAGCGCAGCGGCAGCTGCATCGAAGTGTGTGAGGGGCAGTTACCGGGCCGCGCAGCGCGTCCAGCGGGCCGGTTGTTGTTACACACGGCTGGCGAAGTTTCAAAAGATTCCTGAGCACAGTCAAGTGTGTCTTGTCTATCCAATATGTCTATCACTTGTTGAAGGGAGGGATTAACTAGTTTCAAAATTTGCTCCCGTATGCGAACATCAGAAACGTTCTGGGCAATTGCATCCCGTACCATTGTATCTGAATAAGAAAGGCCACAGTCACATTCAAAGGCACAGTCCCTAGTAAGTCCTTGCAATGTTGCTACCCACTCCCTATTAGTTTGACCGGCCGTACGTTTTGTACGAAAAAACGTATACCGTTTTGCAACCACATTAACTGTTTCTTTTTCTTTGAAATAGGCATCTAAAGCAGACAAAATTTCTTCGTAGGACGGAGTTGCTACGTCGCGTCGGGTAAACAATTTCACTATCACACGGTAGGTGGACACACCGACACAAGAAAGCAAAAACGGCTGCCGCTCATTACCTTGAATTCTGTAGGCGGCTAGATGAAAGTCAAACTGTCGGGACCATTCTGGCCACGATTCTTGCGCTGGATCGTAGTGCCTAAAAGGCGGTGCAACTGCGAGTTGTGGCTGCGGTAGCGGTGAAGCGGCGGCTGCCGCATCGGTTTGAATGGCACGTTGACCCTGGACGAGCTGTCCAAGGGCATCCAATAACGCCTGCGTCTGCTGATTCTGCAAGCGATAAAATTCGGACAGTACATCTGGCGAAGCCATGACACAAGTAAATGTTAGCAATCAGAAAGAACACTTTTCCTTCGTCGCCAATCTGTTGTGGCGTAACAAGCTAGCTACGCCACATTCAGAAGGGAGCCGAAAGGCACGCGTAAACACACGCCGACTGGCGTCAAGTCTGGAACAGGATAACTATTGAATGGTAGCAAGAAAAGTACGTAGCTGCTTTATACTTAACTTTTAATCTTTGTTGGTTTACAACGTTCTTCTTGAGACATTTATACGATAACTCTCAAAGTAGGTAAGGCTAATGGCGCCTTGCTAGGTCGTAGCCATGGACTTAGCAGAAGGCTATTCTAGCTGTCTCTCGGCAAATGAGAGGAAGGCTTCGTCCGTATTGTCGCTAGCAATGTCGTCGTACAACTGGGGCGAGAGCTATCCCGCATCTAGAGACCTGCCTTGTGGTGGCGCTCGGTCTGCGATCACACAGTGGCGACACGGTGGTCCGACATGTACTAAATGGACCGCGGCCGATTTAAGCTACCACCTAGCAAGTGTGGTGTCTGGCGGTGACACCACAAAACCAGTGTATTCTTCCTTTCTATTACTGAGGATCTGCATGCGTTAACGATTATCAAGAGCAAAGGTCGCCTGGTTTGTCGTATGTTAGACAACAGCTACAGCTGATTTGTGTATGAGATGTATTCCTTTGCACTGTTAATGTATTGTCCGTTTTGTTGAAGTAACCATAGGCATATCAACGTAATAAAATGGTGGCTCAAAGTTAACAAAAGTGCTCTACATTGACGATGTCGTACCAGATCCTATCTTACTTGGCTTGATTTATGCTAGCCTATTAAAAAATAGTTGTTATCAGTGAAAGACGCCGGTGCAAAGAAAGTTCCCTACCTAAGCCATGTACTTTGAATCGAAAAGAGTCAGTGACTCTTCTCCTAGCGGTCCACAGGATGGCACTTCAGTAACCATCCTCGCTCACGTCCATCTATACGACATCTGCCGGCCCAGGTGGCCGAGCAGTCCTAGGCGCTACAGTCTGGAACTGCGCAACCGCTACGGTCGCAGGTTCGAATCCTGCCTCGGGCATGGATGTGTGTGATGTCCTTAGGTTAGTTAGGTTTGAGTAGCTCTAAGTTCTAAGGGACTGATGACCTTAGAAGTTAAGTCCCATAGTGCTCACAGCCATTTGAACCAATATACGGCATCTAAATTTTTTTACACTCTCCTATCGGTCGTGAGTCAGACCACTATAAAAATAGGAACTGTTTCACTTCCAACATTTAGTTACACCTTCCATTCCAGCTAGTCCTCTACACAGCCGCCGCTCCTATTTAAACATTTGCCAAAGCGCGGTACCAACTTTTCAATATCCTCGTCATTCGAGGTCTTGTTGAACAGTATTAACTGAATTTTTAATGTGAAAATATTTTTTAAACAAGTAAAACGTTATTCACATTCTACATCTGTATGTGATACATATTTACAGTGCTCTGCCGCTAGAGGGCCCCGAACTCTAGCATGTAGCATGGCAGTGTGGAACGTAACTCTGTCGGTGCTTCAGGAACAGCATGTTCTAATCCAGTTTCGAATTCGAAGAGTTCGTCCACGCACAGAGCACCCTCTCTTTCAACATGACAATGCCAAACCACGTATGAGGGCTGCGACAATCCGACGCTTTGGGTTAACTGTCATCGATATTTCGCCATTCAGTCCCAACTTGCCCCCATTTGTTTCCAAAACTTAAAGAACACTTTCAAGAACTTCAGTTTGATAGTGCCGAAACGGTGCAAGCAGAGGTGAGGTTGTGGCTCTGTCAACGTATTCAAACATTCTACATTGACTGTATGATCCAACTGGTGACATGTTGGGAGAAATGTGTTCTTCACCAGGGTGGCGAAGAAGGCATGAAGAATAAAGATGGAGAATGTTAATAATGTCAATATAACGTTTGTTTTATTTAAAAATCTGTAAGGGTTTTCACGAAAAAAATTCGGAGGCATTTCTGTTCACCATGCCCTTGTAGAAGGCAGCTGCCTGTGGTTTCTGTCTGTTCCCTACACTGGTTTGCAATTCGCTGGCTGTGCCACAATGCTGTCCTCTTAGCTACTGATTCATGTGAGCGAAGAGATGAAATTGAGAGGGAGCCCAATCGGCTATATGGTGGGTGGATGGCCAAATACTTCCCTCAAACACACTGCTGGATCGTCGTTATGGTACCTGTTGTGTGTAGCCTCGTAAGTCATGAAGAAAGAAATGCGTGGCAGTTACGTTATGTGGGCTGCAGGAAATCAGGCGAAATGCCTCAGCAGGCACTTCACGCTTGACAGAAGATTCGGTTCTAAGCATCTGTGCGACGTGTCGCGATCGACGATATGGAGACACTGTGCAGTACATCTGCGCAAAGCTTGTAACCTCCCCACAAAAAATTTTAAAAAAATGACAATATTATTTAAGAATGGTAATGGACATTGCGCTAAGTGTAACCTCTCCACTGAAATTTTAAAGACAGAAATAATAAATGAATAGGAGCCAAGAAGCAATATCGTCCCCACAGAAATATTTAAATAAAAAATATAATAATAAATGGGACCCAAGAATAACCTCCCTGCAATGAAATGTACTGACAAAGGCAACAAAAATGTGAAATTCGCAATCTGACTCTGGTGTAAGCTCCCACAAAAATAATGAAAAACAATTCAGTGATAAGAAAATCTCAGTGATAATGATAATTCAATTAAACCGAAATATCGGTCTTTGGCCCTGTGCAAAAATCAGAATTAAATTCTTACCTCATTGTAACTGCTAGTCAAATTTCTGCTCTTATTCTTGCGCACGGCTTGGAGGAACTGCATTGCAAATAATAATATTCCTTTTTTTTTTGAAATTTAACTGAAACTTTTCTTTAAGGGAAGTGGAACGAAATCGTTAGTTCAATTAAATAAATTTTTATTTTGTAAAATTGCTTTGAAATAAAAATTATTATTGGGGCACTTGTTCAAAATTAATTACAATAAATAAACTTTACATTATCTGATGATTACCTTAATTAACAATATACCTCATTCAGCATATTGACCAGTGTTGCCGACAGACTACATCACACAACCGCACTGGGCTGCTACTACTGACCGACTGCTCTGCATGACGACAACTAGCGTACTCCACGACAACTACTACTGTACTGCATGACTACTACTAGCGTACTGCTCTACATGACGACTACTAGCGAACTGCTCTACATGACGACTACTAGCGAACTGCTCGCAACACTCGCGCGGTCAAGCGCAGACTAACTACGATTATAGGCTCTCTGGTCAAAGATTTTAACGTGCCTCACCATCGCTGCTACGTTACATACGTGTTTCAAGCTTTATCGGATTTTCATTGATTTTCATTTTAATTTTGCAACTGATTGGAGTTACTTTTGATGACATTTGTGATAATCGAGATCACTTGAAAGCATTCTGTTTATGCGTCCTCAGTATGGTAAGTATAGATTTTATTTATTTCAGACATCTAACAAAATTCAGAAACAATTAATATGAGATAATATCAAATTTTTAAAACTGCATGAATGCATTTCAAAGCCTCTATCATGTTAAGCCTGTCGTTACATTTAATCCTTTCTTAATGTGCAAACGTGCTCTTGATGAGTGTGCATACGATTTTCTTGTTACCATAAGTGATGAATTAATTAATAGTCATGTCTTATTAATTTCAAAAATCTAATACATATTTAATACAGAGCTCAACACGTCAAGGAAGCATTTGAGTATCGTGTGGGTGATTGCTGGAATTTACTCCAGATTCCGATTAAGCGTTGGTTGTCACAACAACACATTTAGAAAATATACTTAAAGCGTATGAATAGAAAAATTAGAAGGAAGATGTCAGTGAAAAAAAAAAGAAATAGAAAATGCTGAAGCCACGCCTTAACAAAACAAATTGGGTAGATTGGTAATTTTGAATTTTAATAAACCAATGGACAAAGCATTTCGCATCAGATACATCAAATCTGATATCAAATGCAAATAGATGATTCGAAATCCATTGATAAATGTTGATAGAGATCACTTAACGTATCGTAATCTAATACATCGTAATTTAAAATTGTCTGAACGAAAGGAGTCTATCATCTGTTGGAATTAGTTCTGATAGTTTCAGAGAACGCGATTATTGTAATTATACTACCAGCAAGATTTTGGGGTCACCGGAATTTAGTTCTTACTTGTAACAATATTTTCAGACTTAACTGTGGTAAAGGGGCCGTTCTTCGAAGTCGGAGAGAGGTGTTATAAGCTGCCGCAGTTTGTCATAGATATATCAGACGTTGTCGATATTTTGTTGGTGCTGAGTAGTTACACTGTGCAGTCAACACATTACCCTAAAATTATAAGTCACGGAGGAGTGTGCAGTAAAGCAGTGCATCCAGAAATAAAATTCCAGAGATAGGGAGTCGGACGTAGTTCACACAACAGCGAGATTAGCTTTAAGTTACCGATATAAAAAGTTTTAGGTGAAATGGTTAGAATAATTTTATTGTGTGACCTTTTTCTCCGACTGTGTAACTGCACGCAACATATCATAGTTAACACTCAATATTCTGTTACACCAAAACAACAGTTGCAGATTATGTCAACTTACAGAGACTAATACACACTTCAATTTGGATTTATGAATAAAACTACTATGGTTATTAAACTATTCAGACGTTGGAGACTGCAGTTCACACTTGAAATAAAGTTGAACAACTAAGGTAGCAGACGTAAACACGTTCGCACGCCTCTGTATCATACTGATCAGAAGATGCGCTTACGCTAGCATTATGTGCAGAACACAACGGCAGATGCGATAAACACAAATATTGTAGCTGAAATTTGAAAAAATTAAATTATGTCTGTATTATTAGGGAGATGCTAGCGTAAGCGTATCTTCCGATCAGTGTGATACAGAGGCGTACGAACGTGTTAAAGTCTGATACCTCAGTTGTTCAAGTTTATTTCAAGTGTGAATGGTGGTCTCCAACGTACAATAGTTTAATGCCCATAGTAGTTCTATTCATACACTAATCGATTAAAAACATGGTTCAAATGGCTCTGAGCACTATGGGACTCAATTGCTGAGGTCATTAGTCCCCTAGAACTTAGAACTAGTTAAACCTAACTAACCTACGGACATCACAAACATCCATACCCGAGGCAGGATTCGAACCTGCGACCGTAGCGAAAATCTGTCAATAATGTCTTTGGTTTACTAAAGAAAGATAATCTGACATCTTTTTTCACTACTTCGACCTCCATGAGGTCGACGACTAGAATGATCTCTTCAAGAACAAGAGTTCGTAACCCTGACATTCTTCATCCCTCGGTGAGAGATTAAAGCGTTTCTTACATCTAATTGGTAATTTTTTGACGTAAATAGAGCGCCCGCTCTTGTCAAGCAATTTACGCTACTGAGTTAAGTTAGCAGAAGATCAGCACGTAAGCCCTACGTTGGAGGATGCTGCCTTCATGTTGGTAAACAGATTTATTCATTAGCGGAAGGCAAGATAATTACGAATAACTGGATGCAGTGCGGCAGCCCGTATGACGGGCCGACGGAATGTCGGGATTATCTGGCGGTTTAATCCAGCGGCGGGACAATTTAAATGCATAGGCTGGCCGCGTTATTTGCACAGAGAGCTCGTGGGGGTGATCAGCGCCAGGTAGGCCGCGAGCGGTGCCACCTCACTGCCACCCAGTCCAGAACCCCCACTGCGACACTTGCCGAATTACATTCGCTTCGTCCCATCACTTCATGCAGCTACTGCTGAGAGCCCTGTTGCCGACTTAACTCACTCGTTACTTCCAAAATGCTCGCAAATCTCCGCAAAACAACTGCAGCGAAGCGATTTTTTTCGGGAACCATTTCGTTGTTTTATCTGGTATGCAGCTATGAACCACTGACATTTAATGTTGGGCAATGCTTAACATAATTTGGACGACTTACCTTACTGTACTGAAACGTTCTGTTTTTGCTACGTTTTAATGTTGTATCCGTACCTATGTTTTGACGGCCTTGACGAATCCCCCAGGGGTCTCACAGCTCTTTTGTGGATCCGTCTGTGTGGCATCTACGGTTTCCCGAGCTATTGCAGCCATTTTTTCTTATCCCCTTCCTTCTCCTTATTTGTCCTTCTTCCTTTCCCTTTGCCTCTTTCTTTCCCCCTCTTGGTTTTCTCATTTATGTTGGCCTGGCTATCGTCCTCACTTCGCTTCATCTTGCAGTTTTTGTTTTTTTTGCTATTCCTCCTCTTTCTAGCCTTTCTTTTTTTTGGTCCCCCTCAGGGGTTTGACCTGCAATTTAAAATTCGTAGTGTGAGCCAAATGGGGAAGACCTCCCTCCCTAGCATCTTTGGCGAGGGTTGCTGTATGTCTTCTCCTCCTCTCCATTTATATCCTTCTCTGCCCTCCCCGCAACAGCTCTTTCGCTAGATCACCAGCTCGGTAGCCAGTCCATGTGGTGGTCTGACATGTACCCATCTGGGTGAGTTCCCTGACACCAAAGGGATCACCTGCGTTGTGAACGCCTCGTGCAAGCCTACAAGTGGTTGCCCATCTTCTCAGCGCATCGGAACTCCCGCAAACGACTGTCCTACCAAGTGGCCATTGCTGTGGCTGGGTGGCGCCCACAAGGCGAGCTCCTGTTCAGAGTGACGAACTTCTGGCACACGAAATGTGTTAAACTCTCTGGATGGTCTCATGCAGCCGCGTTTCTCATGCAGCCGCTCTGTCTCAGTTCCTGTTTCTGTCTTCCTGGCCTTTCCCTCCTCAGCTTCCCCTTGGGACGAGGGCTAGGACTGCTGGTTTGGGGCGAAACCCATTCCGCGGTTCCTAGTCTGTACCAGGACTGACAGGGAGACTTTTTCCGCCAACAAACACCTTTTCTTTGTGGAACACACCGAGCACATGTTCGGTGAAGATTAGCTCTTCAGCAAGATGAGCTCTGGCTCCCTCCTTATAAAGACAACTTCTACCAGTCAGTCAATCTACTTCCATGGCTACGACCATTTAGAAGACATCCCTATGAATATATCAATATGACACAGGGTGTAATTTTCCATAGGGATCCTCTGCTCCAGTCCAATGTTGAACTTAGGGCTAATCTGGAACAACGTGGCACTCATTTCGTCTGGCTTATCCCCAGAGGCCCCAAGGACCATTGTGTAGATACTACGAGTTAAAGAGTATTGCGCTCTCATTTAAATATATGGCCGAAGGACTCAGCCTACAGGAATTGTGAAATGAACCCTGTCATCCAGGACTAGATGCCACAAAGTGCGCAGATTCACCACTGAGATGGGGAAACTCACAGCCGTCTGTTGTCTATTGAGGACTAAGCGATGTAGTGTGCGAGTGAGGCAGGCGAGAACCTACGTCATAGGGAAACCCAGTAGAAGCCGTTAGGCGTTAGTGGCTGAGGAGATGTAGCAATGTTAAATATGGTGCACCTAAGATATTCAATATACTTATGAAAAATATTTTATTCTGTAGCAGTGCAGGGAATGAAGCCATAGTAATTTTAATTTACCATCCTTCATAAAATTTCATGGTGATTATAATAAAACTTGAATATTATTCATATCTGTAACAGTTTAGGATTTACTGTTAAAGTGAAATCAAAAAGTTTTATAACAAAGACCCGAATGCTAAAGTCTGAACGCTTTGGTCGGTGTTAACGATCTATATTTCATATAGAAGCGCATCATTAAAATGAAAAATGTTGTAAATACCAACTCTGTAACTTCATTTGTTTAAAAGATACAGTAAGTTTAAATTATCAATATTTTCAGTTAAGCATCAAATCATCACTTCTTACACACAAAACACCTTAAACGACGACAGCATGACACCTTATTGAATCATTAGGTAATACAATATCTGATGTAAAGTTTAATTCTTTATTTATTTATCGGAAAGCACATGGGTGCAAGGCTACTGGCCGTGACATTCAAAGCTAAGAAGGAAATTGTATTGGTTTTATGTAAAATAATTTAACGTGTATTATGTATTGGATATTATTGTTACTTTATTTAGAACGTGAAAGTGGTCAAGCTTTGATTATTTAAATATGTTAAAATGTAAAATAATATAGAATAATCTGTAGCCTATCAGATGGACGGCTTCAGGGAAAGGAACTGCAGTAGTCAGTTGAACGACGATGCTCGGCACGCCGGAAACGCGGCCGGGGATGGGCAGAGAGAGTACTGGTGCAGACGCGAAAGCGGACAGTTCGGCTGGAGACACCAAAGGGTACAGTTCGGATTGAGACTCGAAAGCGGACAGTCGTTCTTGAGGCAGCTAGGAAATGAAACGACTTAGAAAATTTCGCGTTGTGTGGTATCGCGGGACTTAGTCTCTGACCGATGAGCAGCCGCCCACCGGGAGTGAACTCTAACTTTTAGTGTAAATATCGAGGTGGAGTATTGTGTTTCACGATCAGATTGTGATATGCACTCGAATGTAACAGTAACTCTAAATGCGACCATTTTCGCTATTAATTTGCTTTCTGAATAAATATTATTCTAACCAAATCGCGCATTTGTCGCCTGAATCTTTTATGGGTCGTTAATTTAGTTCCCGATATTATTATTATTGTTGTTATTATGTGTTATATTAACATTATATTTCGCAAACTTGTCATCAGCCAGACAACTAAACCAAAGGGTCACATGTGTCTAATTTAGGGCGCGTAATGCGACATGTGCAGTTCAACCCCCAGACGAGTTTGTTCCAAAACATTCCGACGAAGAGGAATTGCATGTGAGCCCGAACATCTTTGGGATGTTAGCTCGGAACACTGGCTATTTCAAACTGGCATTTGAGGGAGATACCCTGCCCAGGAAGGTCGAGGTAATGGTATATTGAAGCGACGTCAAACCGTATCATGCATTGCTTCCATTTCTTCAAGTCTGGACACATGTCCTTGTGATGGGATGCCACTCCTGTATGTAATGACTGTGGCCGCCCTCTTCATTTGGGTAGCCCTTGCACCCCACTGTGTAACTGGGTAAACTGCTCCGGTCTCTATTCTCCCCACTCACTGGAGTGTCCTGTGTATACAAAGGAAAAAAGAATTCAGGCAACAAACATTCTTGACTTTCCCAGCTTGTTTGAGGCCCAGAAGAAGTTTGATAGATTTCACCTTGTAAATCTCTCATCTATCCTCGCCTCAGTTACACCTTCCCATCCTCTCCTTATTCCCATCCTGCTCCCTTCCCCTCAAGGAATTTCTCCTCTTCCTTTTCTTCCTCCTCCTCCTCCTCAGCCAGAGAAGACATCTTCTCTGGCTCCTACAAGGGAAGGGGCTCCTTTGTGGAACACCCCTCCCCAGTGTTCTCAAGATGAGAAGCCACAACATTGGGTCAGATGAGGGACCCATGCTCGAAGGCTCCAAAGCCGCTCACTCTCTGTCCAATCCCAACATCGTTGCCACTTATTCCCTCGCTGATAACGCCTCCAACTTCCCTTCATGTGAGAAGAAGAAATAGTGAAAGGCAAAGGATAAGGCCTCCCCATCTCCTGCGGGGGTTCGCCTCCCCACTCCTCCTCCCAAATCATACCCAGTTTTTATGTATGTCACCTCATCCTCGTCGGCGACTACCACTGACCCCATGACATGACCTCCTCTCAGCTTGTTTACGTCTAACATGGACTCTCGCCACATGATGATCCAGTGGAAACGCAACAGATATTACCAGCACCTACCAGGAATATAGTAACTCGTTTCCTCTTGTTCTGTATTCTGTCCTGCTCTTCTGCTTTTCAAGAAACGCACTTCCATGATGACCACTCACCAATGTTTCATGGCTGCTGGGCGTTTTATCGGAACCATGCTGGCCCCAGGATAGTGTCTGGAGGGCATGCATTTTGGTTCACACCAATGTCGATAGTGGTTCGTTCCCCCTTCATACCAACCTAGAAGAAACAGCAGCACGAGTGCTAATGACCTCAGCAATCACCATTTGCAACGTCTATTTCCCCAGTAGGCCGCTTCCTTATGTTGACCTGCATATCTTAATACAGCAACTCCCACCCCCATACCACCTCAATGGGACTTCAATGCACACCAACCTCTGTAGGGGAGTGCCACTTCAATGTATAGGGGGTCTTCTAGTTGACCAACTTATTACAGAATTTGATTTGTGTTTCATCAATGACGGTTCCCTTACCCACTTCAGTACCGCTCACAGTACCTTTTTCTGCTATCGATCACACAGTCATCTCCCCTACCCTTGCAGCTTCCATACGTTGGTCACACCATGATAATCTTTGCGATAATGACTACATTCCGGTGATCCTATCATTCTCGTGCCACCGACAGGCCCCCGTGTTGGGCATTCCACAGAGTCAAGAGTTATATACGTCTGCTGTGCAGTTCGACGCCTCTCTCTCGGATTGCATTGCTGTGGTTGTGCAAGACATCTCTGCCACTCTTCTTCGTGCCATTGGCACTGCTATCACCCTATCCAAGGTCCCCTAGTCGGTCGGTACCGTGGTGGGCCAAGGACGTAGCAGTCGCTTTCCAGAACCGCTGATGGGCGCTGCAACAATTTAAACGACACCCTTCAGAGACAAACCTTATCCATTTTAAACATCTCCATGCTAATGGTCGCTATCATACTAGGCAGAGTAAAAAGAAATGCTACGAGCGCAGTATTTCCTGGCTGGGGAAGTACGCCTCTACATAGTAGGATTGATCCAAGCTCCATAGATTTCTGGACAACCATCAACTGTCCAGGTTCTCATACCCCAGAGTGATCTGTAAACTCATCCATTGGTCCTTGCAGAACACTTCACGACGCACTTTGCAACAGTGTCGGCGTCCTCTTCCAGTAGTGCTATCTTTCTCAGGCAGAAACGCCGAGCTGAACAAACCCCCCTCTGTTTCAACCCCTACCAAGTCGAATTTTATAATGAACCCTTCACTAGATTAATGGGAATTGATGCAGGGTCTTACCTCTTCACATGAAGCAGCCCAAAGCCTGGATTCCATCCACAATCAGATGATCCATAACTTGAACGTTACCCATAGGCAGCATCTCCTCAGGGTCTTCAATCGCATTTGATTCACCGGTGCTTCTCCTCGCAATGGTGAGACAGCATAGTTATCCCTATCCTTAAGCCTGGGAGAATCCAATGTCTCTCGACAACTACCGCCCAAGTAGCCTGACGAACATACTTTGTAAACTGCTTGAGAGGATGGTTAGCTTCCAATTACACTCCTGGAAATTGAAATAAGAACACCGTGAATTCATTGTCCCAGGAAGGGGAAACTTTATTGACACATTCCTGGGGTCAGATACATCACATGATCACACTGACAGAACCACAGGCACATAGACACAGGCAACAGAGCATGCACAATGTCGTCACTAGTACAGTGTATATCCACCTTTCGCAGCAATGCAGGCTGCTATTCTCCCATGGAGACGATCGTAGAGATGCTGGATGTAGTCCTGTGGAACGGCTTGCCATGCCATTTCCACCTGGCGCCTCAGTTGGACCAGCGTTCGTGCTGGACGTGCAGACCGCGTGAGACGACGCTTCATCCAGTCCCAAACATGCTCAATGGGGGACAGATCCGGAGATCTTGCTGGCCAGGGTAGTTGACTTACACCTTCTAGAGCACGTTGGGTGGCACGGGATACATGCGGACGTGCATTGTCCTGTTGGAACAGCAAGTTCCCTTGCCGGTCTAGGAATGGTAGAACGATGGGTTCAATGACGGTTTGGATGTACCGTGCACTATTCAGTGTCCCCTCGACGATCACCAGTGGTGTACAGCCAGTGTAGGAGATCGCTCCCCACACCATGATGCCGGGTGTTGGCCCTGTGTGCCTCGGTCGTATGCAGTCCTGATTGTGGCGCTCACCTGCACGGCGCCAAACACGCATACGACCATCATTGGCACCAAGGCAGAAGCGACTCTCATCGCTGAAGACGACACGTCTCCATTCCTCCCTCCATTCACGCCTGTCGCGACACCACTGGAGGAGGCCTGCACGATGTTTGGGCGTGAGCGGAAGACGGCCTAACGGTGTGCGGGACCGTAGCCCAGCTTCATGGAGACGGTTGCGAATGGTCCTCGCCGATACCCCAGGAGCAACAGTGTCCCTAATTTGCTGGGAAGTGGCGGTGCGGTCCCCTACGGCACTGCGTAGGATCCTACGGTCTCGGCGTGCATCCGTGCGTCGCTGCGGTCCGGTCCCAGGTCGACGGGCACGTGCACCTTCCGCCGACCACTGGCGACAACATCGATGTACTGTGGAGACCTCACGCCCCACGTGTTGAGCAATTCGGCGGTACGTCCACCCGGCCTCTCGCATGCCCACTATACGCCCTCGCTTAAAGTCCGTCAACTGCACATACGGTTCACGTCCACGCTGTCGAGGCATGCTACCAGTGTTAAAGACTGCGATGGAGCTCCGTATGCCACGGCAAACTGGCTGACACTGACGGCGGTGGTGCACAAATGCTGCGCAGCTAGCGCCATTCGACGGCCAACACCGCGGTTCCTGGTGTGTCCGCTGTGCCGTGCGTGTGATCATTGCTTGTACAGTCCTCTCGCAGTGTCCGGAGCAAGTATGGTGGGTCTGACACACCGGTGTCAATGTGTACTTTTTTCCATTTCCAGGAGTGTATGTTGGGTGCTCGAATCTTGGGGCTTTTTGTCCCTACATCAGTGTGGCTTCTGGGAAGGCCACTCTACAGCTGACCATTTACTCAGATTGAAAACAGCAATCCAACGTGCATTTACTAACTGCCGGTACCTTGTTGTGGTCTTGTTTGACCAATATGAGGGATATGACTTCACTTGGCGCCGCCACATTTTAGTTACCCACTATTACTGGGGCTTTTGTGGGCCCTTCTGATTTTTATCCTCGCGTTTTTATTCCACTGGCTTTTCCGGGTTCACCGGCCGGAGTGGCCATGCGGCTCTACGCGCTACAGTCTGGAGCCGAGTGACCGCTACGGTCGCAGGTTCGAATCCTGCCTCGGGCATGGATGTGTGTGAAGTCCTTAAGTTAGTTAGGTTTAATTAGCTCTAAGTTCTAGGCGACTGATGACCTCAAAATTTAAGTCGCATAGTGCTCAGAGCCATTTGAACCTTTCTTCCGGGTTCGAATCGGAACTTCACTCACTATCCCTTAGGTCCAAGAGAACGGCATCCCCTGGGGTTCTGTGTTAAGTGTCACACTCTTCCTCGTCGCCATCAAACGGATTGTGACCTCTATTGGCTTTCTGGTTACCCCAACGTTGTATGTCGACGATTTTTGCATCTGGTGCAGCTCCAACTCAGTAACATCTGCTGATCGGCAGCTCCAAGATCACATCTGACAGGCCCCTGCAGGGTCCTCCCATGGCTTCCAGTTTTCTCCCTCCAAAACCCGGGTTATGCATTTTTGCCAGCGATCACAGTACACCCCAATCTAGAACGTTATTTAGGCGACCAGTGCCTAGATGTTGTAACACGGTACCGTTTTTTTTACTTAATTTTGATAAAAAGCTGATGTAACTGCCCCATATTCACCACCTGAAGACTACATGCATCCGGAAACTTAATATTTTCCGCCTCCGGAAAAAAATGTTCAAATGTGTGTGAAATCTTATGGGACTTAACTGCTAAGGTTATCAGTCCCTAAGCTTACACACTACTTAACCTAAATTATCCTAAGCACAAACACACACAACCATGCCCGAGGGAGGACTCGAACCTCCACCGAGACCAGCCGCTCAGTCCACGACTGCAGCGCCTTAGACCGCTCGGCTAATCCCACGCGGCTCTCCGTCTCCTGACACACACATCTTGGGGTGTACACCATGCTACTCTTTTCCATCTTTATCGCGCTCTTTTTTTGTCCAGACTAGATTGTGGTTGTCAGGTTTATGGCTCAGCGGCTCTTTCCACTCTGGAACTACTTCACCCTGTTCATCATTATGGTGTGCATTTGGCTATCGATCAGTTTCATGCTAGTTCTATCAACAGTCTCCTCGCAGAAGCTGGGATGCCCCCTCTATAAATACAATGGAGACAAGTCCTGGTTTCTTACGCAATCGCCATTCGTCGATTCCCTGACCATCCCGTGTACCCCATCGTCTTTGCAAACGAGAGACGTCTCCCTCCTTACACCCGCCCTTGGGTGGAACTGCCGTTTAGAATGCACCTCACTATCCTGGGTAGGGAACGCCATCTCAACTGACTGGAACGTCCCCCGTTTATTTCCTCCCCCCCCCCCCCCCCCCTCCCATCGCCCCACCCTTCGGATGGATTAGAACCGACTTATTCCAATGTCCTAAGATCTCTGTCGCCCCTATGATATCCCGGAATCTTGTACGTTCTTTTCTTGAAGAGTTCCAGGGTGCTACGATCTTCTACATTGAAGGTTCAGAAACGATGGACAAGGTGGGATAGGATTCTACATCTCTTACTAGCATGGAACATCAATTACTGCAGGATCATAAAGTATGTTCACACCAGAGCTGCTAGCCATTAACAGAGCCCTCCATTATGTTTCTCAGGCCTCCCTCCACAGTGTTTTAATATGATCCGACTCAATGAGTAACTTGTAGGCTGCAGACCGATGCTACTCTCGTCACCCTTTGGTCTCTGCTATACATGACAGCGTCACCGCCCTTCGGCGTGCCGCCTGCTGCGTTATCTTCTTCTGGTCCCAAATGGCATGAGCATCCCAGGGAATGAACTGGCTGACCGTTTGGCTAGAGAGACAGATACTTATCCCCCGGTTGCTTTCATGGTTTCAGTTGCAGATATAAAGATGTACATGAAATCTCTCTTTGCCCAACAGAGGAATGACATCTGGTCCGCTACTTCTCTCAGTAATAAACTCCTCACAATCAAGGAGACTACTTAAGTTTGGCACTCTTCCTTCTGCTCTTCTCGAGAAGAGTCCGCTGTCTTATGCATCGATCATACTAAGCTCACCCATTACTTTCGCTTCCGTAACGAGCCAGCCCCATAATGTGCCTGTAGATCGAAACTGACGGTATCCGATACACTGATGGGATGTCCCCTTCTTACGGCCCTTCGTCCTAAGTACGTTTAGATTCAAAAATGGCTCCTAGCAATATGGGACCCAACTGCTGAGGTCATTAGTCCCCTAGAACTTAGAACTAGTTAAACCTAACTAACCTAAGGACATCACAAACATCCATGCCCGAGGCAGGATTCGAACCTGCGACCGCAGCGGTCTTGCGGTTCCAGACCGCACGGCCACTTCGGCCGGCACGTTTAGAGTCCTTGTCTTTAATATTAGAGGACGCTTCATGGATGGTTGAACTGGTCTTCAATTTCCTATGTAAAAATGGTTTTTATTTTCTGTTATAACGTTTTTCTTTGCTCCTGGAGCAGTGGCAGGATGGTATTGGTTGGGGCCTCCCTTCGTGTTTCCTAGCTCTGGGAACCATGACCACTCCCCGTGCAAAGATCACTCTTTCGTTCCTGAATTTTTCCAGTTTATTTTAACTTCTTAGCCTTGTAGTTTGACCCCTCTGACTGGATCCGCTCACTTTTAGCAGATCCTCTGTGTTGCGAAAGTAACTTTGAGTTGCGGGACAGATGACCTCACCGTTTAGTCCCGTAAAGACCCTCAATCAATAAATCATTGACGACATTAACCGAGGCACGGGAGCAAGTTTTGCATCACCTCGGTTCTGAGAGTTCCGGAACATCTACAGAAAATCGGACAAGAGATCAACATAAACATCATTTCCGCCCTTTTTATTGCTCATGAAAACCACACGTTGCATGTTGTACCACCATACAGTGAGACCTTCAGAGCTGGTGATCCAGATTTCTGTACACACCGGTACCTTTAATACCCAGTAGTAAGTCCTCTTGCATTGATGCATGCCTGTATTCGTCGTGGCATACTATCCACAAGTTCTTCAAGGAACTGTTGGTGCCGGCCACGGTGGCCGAGCGGTTCTAAGCGCTTCAGTCCGGAACCGCGCGACCGCTGCGGTCGCAGGTTCGAATCCTGCCTCGGGCATGGATGTGTGTGATGTCCTTAGGTTTAAGTAGTTCTAAGTCTAGGGGACTGATGACCACTGATGTTAAGTCTCATAGTGCTCAGAACCATTTGAACCATTTTTTTTGAACTGTTGGTCCAGATTGTCCCACTTCCAACTTCCATTCGGCGTATATCCCTCAGAGTGGTTGGTGAGTCTCGTCGTCCATAAACATCCCTTTTCAATCTATGCCCGACAGTTCGATATGTTTCACGCCTGGAGAACATGGTGCCCATTCTAATCGAGCGGTGTCGTTATCCTGAAGGATGTCATTCATAAGATGTGCACGATGGGGGCGTGAATTGTCGTCCTGGAAGACGAATGACTCGCCACTATCCTGCCGATATGGTTGCACTATCGGTCGGAGGATGGCGTTCACGTATGGTACAGCCGTTACGTCGCCTTCCATGACCACCAGCGACGTACGTCGGCCCCACATATTGCCACCTGAAAACAGCAGGGAACCACCTTGCTGCACTCGCTGGACAGTGTGTCTAAGGCGTTCAGCCTGACCGGGTTGCCTCCAAACACGTCTCCGACGATTGGCTGGTTGAAGGCGTATGCGACACTCATCGGTGAAGAGAATATGATGCCAGTCCTGAGTACATTCGGCATGTTGTTGGGCCCATATGTACCGCGCTGCATGGTGTCGTGGTTGCAAAGATGGAGTTCGCCATGGACGTCGGGAATGAAGTTGCGCATCATGCAGCCTATTCCGCACAGTTTGAGTCGTAACACGACGTCCTATGGCTGCACCAAAAGCGTTATTCAACATGGTGGCGTTGCTGTCAGTGTTCCTCCGAGCCATAATCCGTAGGTAGCGGTCATCCACTGCAGTAGGAGCCCTTGGGTGACCTGAGCGAGGCATGTCATCGACAGTTCGTGTCTCTCTGTATCTCCCCCATGTCCGAACAACATCGCTTTGGTTCACTCCGAGGCGCCTGGACATTTCCCTTGTCGAGCGCCCATTCTGGCACAAAGCAACAGTGCGGACGCGATCGGGTTGCGGTATTGACTATCTAGGCATGGTTGAACGACAGACAGAACGGTCCGTGTCCCTCCTTCCTGGGCTGTCGGACACCCTCCGTCTAATAGGCGCTGCTCATACATGGTTGGTTGTATCTTCGGGCGGGTTTAGTAATATCTCTGAACAGTCAAAGGGAATGTGTCTGTGATACAATATCCACATCACCGTCTATCTTCAGGAGTTCTGGGAACCAGAGAGATGCAAAACTTTTTTCATGTGCGGATATTTTTGTGTGTGCGTGTGAATGTGACATGTTCTGGCCACTTGCGGGAATACAGGACTCGCTGGAACGGACAGTAGTCGCTACTAGCGTGTGATAAATGGAGAGTGTGAGTTGAACGTAAAATCTGCCCGTGTGGCAAAGCGATTAAGGCAATTGCTCGCGTTAAGCGATAGAGTCAGGACAGTCTCCGTCCAACACAAATTTTCAACTTCCGCCGTCCTTATGATCTTATTTATTGTGTAGCTACCAATTTCGGCGCTTCAGTGCGCCATCTTCTGGCCGTAGTTGATGCTGAAGGGATTATCACCCCATTTTACTTCTCTTCAGCATCAACTAAGGCCTAAAGAGGGCCTGTTAAAGCGCTAAAACTGGTAGGTACAAAATAAATAACATCGCAAGGTCCGTTGTAGGCGCTACAGTTTCTTACGATAATCAATGGCCATGGTACCCCAGACCTCCAGTCAAAATCCTAGGAGCACTGATAAGCGTACACAACGCTTTCCAGGAGATCATCCACATTATGAACAAGGCTGGAATGCACCAAAACTCTTAAAATATCCCCAGACAAAAAGATCTAACGGTTTCAAGCCGGGGCAGTGGGCGGCCATGGTAGTGGCGAGGCATGACCGATAGACTTGCGGTCGAAGATTCGAGCTACGTATCTGCAACGGGCACATGAAAATGTGCCAGTGCGGCATCATGCTAGTAACACAAACACATCCTTTCACCGTAAGGAATATCGTCCAAGTTGTTCATTGGGTTGTGTTGTGGGAAAGTACAGTAAGTCGCCCATGTAGGAAATGTGGCGCTATCAACAGATTACAAACGACATCTACTCAACCGTTAACGGAAAATTTCCTCTGATGTGCCATTTTAACGGTAACATAAGCCCAAACATGTATGGTGTGTGTTCACAACACCCTCCCGGGCAAAACTTGCTTCGTCTGTAAATAAAATGTGCACGAGGAACTGTGGATCATTCCCTCCAATGTGTAGGGATACAGAGCCGTGTACGGCTCGTGTTCATCCCATTTATTGTTTGTCATCTTCTATTACGGTACTGCCGCCTCGTTATCTTATTCCATTTACTGCCGTCACTTAGTTCCTGCCTTACTTGCTCTGAGCGGCAGCAGCAGCGCATATCGATAAGTGCACTTTCGTACCTTCTCTGGAGCGACCGATAGTATTTCCTGGTCTCGTGTGTCTGGCAGTCAGATGGAGACGGACCAGCGGTGCAGTCGGGACGCAGCGCCAGTGAAGTCGTAGCACCGGTGAGGCGCCGACATCCAGTGCTCGCCGACCGCTGGCGACACACATGAACTGTCCGACGGGGAGAGATTGGAACGGGACGACAGTTGATTGGTCATCTCATCGGCCGACTTATATTTGATCCTTTCACCGTTTCCGGGCCTGAGGAGTTGGTCGGTTGGCGTGGAGCAGCGATGAAGTCTCCGTGACGCGCATCTGGCCGGGGCCTAGCGGCGCCCACGTGCGGTCGGAGAGTGAGGGGCTGTTCCCATTGCTACGGGGTCCGTGGCTCACCGATCCCGGACACGAAAGTTGAGTCTTTACTTAACCTACCACCCAGCCCCTCTGTTCACATTGTGTCGTTTCAATTCCGTTGTGGGCTGTTGGGACAATCCCACGAGCAACAACGTGTGTTTTCAAGTTGCCGAAATTCTAGCCGCCATCCTGTGGAGTATAACTTGACTCGATTGTTTTTGAATTGAAGTGCACCAGCGGAATCTTCTGTCTTATGGCCGTTAACGTTGCAGTTACCTGCCCTGGCCGTTGACGCAAATTCAGGCAGTGTATTTTCCACGTTGTGTTGTGACTGTCCAGCACGGCGTGTAGTTTGACAGCTGAATGTGTAATTCGTTGTGGGTTCCGATGCCTTCCGCGTCGTTCCATTGAACTCCCTGTTGTATTATGGTCGGGTGGGGAGGAAGTTATCCTGTCGCTTGGTCTGTTGACTGTCTGTCGGTTGGGTTGCCGTCGGATTGAGAATTTTTGGGCCGACTGCCTAAGCGAGCGTTAGTGTTTGATTTCCAGGCTGACCCTTGGAAACTTCTGAGCGCCGTTTGATGTGCTGCCTTTTCTTATTTTTCCTTGTTGTTTGTTTATGTATGACTTCAGCCGATTTTAAATTAGTTTTGCCCTTAAGGCGTGAGATTGTTTGAGCCTTCAGCCTAATTTAGAGAAATGTTTTAAGATTAGGCCTTCTGCCATTTAAAATTCAAATTCTTGTTTTGAGTCTTAAGTGACTGGCCTTCGGCCGGTTTTAAATTAAAGTTGTTTTGCCTTTGATGCATGAGATTGAATGGCGCATTTAGCCGGGAATTAAGTTCTAAAATTAAGTAGTAAGTTCGAGCGCAACTGACAGCCACTCATTTTGGCCCCTTTCCACAAATTAAACTATCTGTCCTGTCCTGTGGGTATAGCAGGGGATCTCAGATATGTTGGCAGAAGACAGCATAGGCTGCATTGTCAGGTGTGGCGAGGATTTGCAAAATTTATACTTGATGTGAGTACAAGTATCTCCTACGTTGTTCAAATGTGTGTGAAATCTTATGCGACTTAACTGCTAAGGTCATCAGTCCCTAAGCTTACACAGTACTTAAGCTAAATCATCCTAAGGACAAACACACACACTCACGCCTGAGGGAGGTCTCGAACCTCCGCCAGGACCAGCCCCACAGTCCATGACTGCAGCGCCTAAGACCGCTCGGTTAATCCCGCGTGGCTGACCCCCATTTAATATCCGCCACACGGTGGTGGGCAAACGCGCCCTGCTGCAGTAATTCTTCTGGAACTTGTGCCTGGCATCGCTTACACTTGTAATACACGCTTCGCCAATCGTGGTGTCGACACTCTGCTCGTCTACTTGGTCGCATTTTGGGTTTAGATGAACCGATCCTTTGCAGGCGCTGCTGGGAGGTAGTGAATACTGTCCGACTGTCTCTCTAACGACAGGGTTCGCAACACAACTGTGCTGTCTCCAGGGCACTGGCATTAACACGCCCGTACATGAAGTGGACGTCAGCCATTTCTTCATTTGAAAATGAATATAAGGAGCAACAGCAATCGCTTTAAATGCTACATATGGACACTCTGTGTGGTCTTCACTTTGGGGGTTGGTAACTGGAACACAGTAACACTCTTTAAACACTGGCATGACTGCGTTTGTGTATACGTCGTATGGAGGAGACCACTGGTTTTCCGACCTAATACAATTAATATCAGTTTTAGAAGGCTGTCTGTATTAGTGCTTACATTACGTTGACATGGCTTAAAGTCATAATATCACTTGATAATGGCCTAAGGCCGAAATTGCAGTAGTGAAAAAAAAAAACTTATAACAGTCACTGGCGTAAAGATGTCCTTCAAAAAATGTATGAGTGGTGTTCGGAGGACAATGGAAAAGAAAACTAAAAAGAAAAAAGGAACTTCACGTGCGGCTGGTATAGTAACTTCAATAATTATAATTTCCATTTTAGAAAATACATTAGTATTTCTTCCTATAAATAGTGCAACACAGATTCAATGTATTTGAAAGATGACATCATGGAAACGATTAAAAGCTGCAGTAATATGTATTTATTTACGGTATAATGGAACAAGCATTAGCCTTGATGAAACACATCAATAATCGGATTACTCGATACGCAGAAATTACCAGATTACTCGACAAATAGAAGCAAACAGATTTTGTATTTGCATGTACATCTGTACTCTGCGAACCACTGTGAAGTGCATGGCAGTTAGGCAAATCCCACTATACCGGTTGTTATTGCTTTTTTTCCACCCTAAGTAAGCTGCATCAAACCAGTCTCAGGACTGAAGACCATAACAACAATAACAACGTAAGCCGTGATCCCTGTAGGTGCCATATATAGGAGAATGTAGTAGAGTCCTAGAGCCATTATTTAAAGCCGGTTTCTGAAATTTGATTAGTAGATTTTCTCGGGATAGTTTCCGTCAATATTCAGGAGTCTGCCACTTCAGTTCTTTCCAGATCTCAGTGGCACTCTCTCATGGATCAAACAAAACTGTGACAATTCTTGCTGCCCTTCTCCTTGTACGTTCATTATCCCTGCTTGTGCTACTTGGTACGGGTCTGACGCACTTTAACTTTTATTAATAGTCACTGCTTTGTTAATTGCCTTACGATTACGTTTATGGTGACTGATCTGTCAGTCTGGAAGATTTTATTTTATAGATGGTTTTTGTTGTTATACTTTTTATACCGGATTTTATGCAATTGTATGTTTTACCTTGCTAGGCTAGGAGCTTCACATTATTTGTATTTGTACCTTTCATGTGGATTCTGAGTATGGATCCAAATCCACGCATAGTATGTCAGTACATGTTTTATTGTCAGACGCTTGTTTTGCCATGGGAAGTAATTTTAATTAATGACTACGCATACCGATTTTTAACCACAACATTTTCGATATTGGTTAATCATGTACCCTAGCTATAGTGCCCTCTGTTTGCCTCCGTTTCCTTGTATAAATATCAGACGCGTTCTAATCATCACCAACACTTACTACGTACCTACATGTTTAGCTTGACATTATGTAGCACCAGGACTTGTAATAGACTTAGCGTCAGCAAAATGAACTTAGTTGGTTACATACTGTTTCTGTTTGTAACAGATCTCAGAATGGCAGTAACCGAAACCGGCGATAGTGATGTGTAAAAATTTGTGTGATCAGGACGGACCCGTAAAATAAAGTGCGAAATTTTAGTTTGCCAAGTATGGGCTTGACAGCTTAATACTCCCGGATTTCCGCGTCCTTATTATTTCTGATAACGTATTCGGCAAATTGAAAACGAAGGGGCTTGGGTTAGGAACACAAAGTGAAGAATGATTACCCTATCCTGTGGATACTGCACTGGGACGCAACAGTTACGCTTATACATCACAACAAAATTATCGCTCCTGCGAGAAACGTAAGAGACTATCACATTTTTATCCACAATTTATCGTCTTTTTCCTTGTAACATGTATAACAGAAACGAGGGATATGGGAAATGCTATTGAAATCTGCCGCTTGACATGCGAAATATAGTGGTAAAATTAAATAATGTTATATTAGTACAAACTTATTTGCAAATTATTGTGGTTACTGATGTTGAATTAAAAATAGTAATAAAAGCTTCTAATATGAAACATTGTATAGACGTGCACTGCAGAGGACATAGCCCAGGACATAAATACACTGCGACGTAACAGAAAGTATTAGATGAATAAAATTTTGAATAAACTAGCTTACGAGAAATGAAAACGTGGAACAAATGCTAACTTTTAAACTCAGTTATGGGAGACCACTGACGTACGTTACATCTATTGCTGAGAAACTGTGTAGACCTTCAGCCTTCAAAAAGTATGAAATAATACTCGGGGAAAAACAGAAATGTCGTGATAAGAGACATCAGACCTGCAGTGTGTGTAACAAAGGAATGCAAAGAAATGCCAAACTCAAGCACACCTACCCATTAATTGAGGGTTTTCATAGGCCCTCCGTCTTGTGGAAAAATGTATGAGGGCTAGGAGCAGGCAAACCTCAGTCTGCAGCTGAACCTCTCGATTCTACTAAGGGTGAAATGAGTATTCCGGAACGCTTACATGTCTACTTGACCAACGCACAGACACAAATTCCGTGAAGTATCTGCGGACAGTGGAAACGAAAAATTTTTTCTGCAGCGCGCAAGCCTTACAACAATCAGGAAGTCAATGGAGCGAATTCGTTCTGCAGCCGCAAGATTTGACATTACAATGCAAATGATCAATTTCCTCGATAATCCATCGCTGCCGATACTAATGAACATTTTTAACCATTCTCTGACCTCTGCTGTCTTCCCAATGGCCTGGAAAAAGGGTCTCATTAAACATCTGTCCAAAAAGGAATCTGTCAAAGAACGTTCTGGCTATAGACTCATTTGCATTCTACCATCATCATCTAAGACTTCAGAATGCGAGGTTCACGATCAGCTTAACAGTTGCTTAAGCTCCGGATGTATACCAGTCTGGATGGTCAAAAGCACACTGACAGCAGCAAGTGAGTTGCCAGCCACCAGCAACAACTGGTGCTGGTGGAAGATAAGCAAAGATACACAGTACTTTCACATTTGAAAATTAGACAACAAATAATGTGATAGCAGACAGAATAACTCAAAATCACTTCCACTTTCAGCAGCGTACTGTACCGCCAATCCATAAGTTTCTTGGCTAAACTA
The DNA here is from genome assembly GCF_021461395.2 of Schistocerca americana. Lineage (NCBI taxonomy): Eukaryota > Metazoa > Arthropoda > Insecta > Orthoptera > Acrididae > Schistocerca > Schistocerca americana. Next base: position 690,453,841 of record NC_060120.1, on the reverse strand, counting down.
GGTCTTTGACAGCGGACGTAAACAGACAATTAAAGTCCACCCGAACACTTCAAATATCGGAAGGTGAAAAGCACGATAGGAGAACTGAACAAACACTTAGCTGATCGTAACTAGTAATCAAAACACTAAACGGTACAGGGGTCCACCACATTCCGTATAACGTTGTGATATTACCCCTGTCGCATGAACACCTAAATGCAGCACTGCTCCTCGGCAGAAAAAAAAAAAACACACACGATCGCGACTACATGAAGTGACCATGGCTAGAAGCTGGTTCCGTACTGAAGCATCTTACGCTAGACAAGACCTCTCCCTCAGGCCGCTGCACGCCAGAGATCGCACAAACAGCGGCCTGGGAGCGTCAGATTGACAGACAGCGTTCTACATGGAAAGTGGTGGGATTTTCCAAATGAGCGCAGGGCTGGGCCTTACGATACACATATGGTAAATAGTTTTCCGTCTACACTGACTCAAATACCGTAAGCTTAATTGTATCCACCCCAAACTTACAAAGCCTCTCCCTGGTACCCCGTTTATGCACCATCTTCTCGGAGCTCACTGAGGAAACTCCAAATGCCACAAGTCAAGTCACCGATGCTAGCTTGCAGTATATCGATACTAACGTATCATTATCTACTTTACACATCACCTGCGTTTTCCTCATTTTCATGTTACCAATAATGAGTTAGCGACACCCTTAGTTTATGTCTCTGATATTTCGGACGTGCTGTGATCGTATTAGACTGGTAATTGGAAATGTTTTAATTTCACAATGTGTGAGACTTTTTCTGATCTGTCTTCCTACTACAGTTGCACAAGGAATCTCTGTGAGTGTTTCAGGAATTTGGTATTGAACCTATGGCCTGCAAGGTAAGAAGATACCATCTCACGCATGCAGGGTACAGAAGAGTGCAGCAGTATGGACAGTGTTGTAATCAGACAATGATCTCAATGTCAGTTCCACTACACTCCCTGTAAAGGAAATGGTATCGCTAACAAAAATTAATATACGGGATCAAGCGTAACTATATGTTAGCGAAAATGAAAATCTTTGACGATTACATCATATAGCAATGTTACGAAAATTATGTACAGAATGTTAAAAATATTGATACTGGGTATTCACAACTATGAAGCGAAATTCATAACTATTGTAAGGTTCTGTGATGGTAAGATTGTTGATGACCATGTCTGGGGGTCGATAAAAATACAAACAAATTAAATTCAGTTGGGGCTAGAGATATCAATTTCGTTAAAATGCACAATGAAAATACCCTAAATTGAATGGGGGTCGATAAAGAGCAGTCAAAAAGAAGTACAAAATTAAAACAATTCAGCAAATCCATAGTATAAACCACTCTACAGTGGCTGATCAGTCGTTCATGTTAGATTGGATATCTCACGTTTCAGCTTCAATTAAGCCTGACAATTGTGAATATGTTTAACTACAAGTCAGAGCTGAATGTACAAAAATTAGGAGAGACGGAGACGACCACAGTTCTGAGTGTCAATTGAATATCACTTGCTGGCGTAGAGTGAGCGCGTGTACTAACTTTCGGTCGGCAGCAGCAGCGGCTGCTTTCGGAGCGAGCTGTGAACCTGAGAATGTATTCTAAATCTCTCTCGACTGTTAAACACCAGTCGGATACATTTCCTACATCTTCGGTGAAGTAAAGACCTCTGGTTATTCCCTGGCTATGTTAACTGGCATGGTGCACACTATTTGGCTGGAATATTGTGTACGTCATTGCCTCAAATCACTTGCAAGAATTATCGTCAGTGCTTAGTGCAGTTCTCTGTACTAGAATACTTATCAGTTTAACTCCTCACGAGTTAAGACGAGCCAGAGAACAAGTGTTCACATAATGAATCTTGCAATCGTCTCAGTGCGGCGCGAGTCACCTTGCTCAAACACTCGACGATTTTCTGCAAGAGAAGAAGCGAATTACTCTGTCTGCAATTGGCCTATATCAAAGCTCGTGGTCACGCATTTTTTTCTGGCCAATCAGAGCATCCGTACTTCATAACTCCAGCCACTAGAATTTTTGTAGCCTATCACAGGCGCCGTTTCCTTCATAGGGCAGAGTTTAGCCTCTGCTATGGAATACTGAGAGAAACAGTTTTTTCTTTCATGCGAGTTTTAACACAGGTGGCTACAGTGAGGCACCAGTGTTTTGAGTTTGGTTTCTCTGGACGTTTATCGGCTGTCTCCAGACGTGTTCCTGTAGAAAGGCTTTCTGAAGGATTGTCTTTGAAAGCAGGAACAAGGGATGCTTTAATCGTCAGTCTACACAGTGGCTCCGGCGTCTCATTGTGTCCGCTGTGTGTCCCGCTGCGAGGTTTCAACCATGCAGTACGGCCACGGCATCGTAAAATTCTCCTTCCCTCAAAACTGTGTCTTCTAGCTCGGATCAAGGAAATTACTTGTGTGCAATTACTAGTGTGAGTGTTATTGATTTATATGGATGAAATGCTGGCTTATTTATTAGAACTACATATCAATAAAATTCGTGCAATTTCACATAACTATGTCGTGTGACATATCGATTTAACTGGAAATGTCTCAGGAATTCAATGTAAGTTGTGTTATTTGTTTGACGTCTTACATAATATACAACAAAACTCTGCTGAAAAACAATAAAAGGTTCCTGACAGAGAGAGAGAGGGAGAGAGAGAGAGAGAGAGAGAGAGAGAGAGAGAGAGAATGCATTGCATTTATCTTACCCCATTCTGGATTCTGCTTAGCATCACTGTTATGTAGTTGCTGATGATGTGGCTGTAGCAGATAGTCTGAAGCGATTTTTAATTAGTTTTTATCAAACTATACTGGCTTAGAGCTACTGGAGGACCTTTCTCAGATGGCGATAATCAAATTTATTTTGTAGATCATTTGCAGATCATCGCTGCGGTTGTGGTGTCGGCGAAACTATCTTGGTAGATTAAAACTGTGTGCCGGACAGGGACTCAAATCTGAGTATTTTGCATTTCACAGCAAGTTCTCTGGAGCAAAGGTCCCACGATGGAGTTCGATCTTGCACACAGTTTTAATCAGTCACGAATTTACAGGTCAAGAAACACTTTGTTGCAGAGCATAAAAATTCATTCTACTGGAAGCACAGAGATATTAATGGCAGTTATCCGTTTCTTTATTTACACGTCATGAAGCCCAATAGGAATCTATAAATGTGTTGTAATAGTGTCCATTTTGCACCAGTGTGGAAACGTAGCATCTCTGTGCACGGGGTTCCACTCTTACTCTACATGAACTTCACTAAATTGTGATCTTCGATATGGCAGTTTCTCATTTGTTGAAAGATATTTCATATACTTTCATAATAGTGTTGTACATCTAATGATGACATATGAGAGGCCCACCTAAATTTGATGAGTCCGCCAACTCCATTGTTTCAGTCTCCACCCAAGCCTGCCACTATAAACCTCTGAATTCAAGAAACGAAAATATGAAATTTTCTTGACCGCAGAACGAGTAATTCAAGCAAATCATACAGATACTTCCAGGTAACAACACATGGAAATAACAGTAAGGATTTACAAAAACTGGAAGATAAAGCAATGGAATTGCCAGGTTCCGTTTCAGAGGCTAAGTGCTTAGAAACTACAGTCAGTCAACACTAGAGTTTACTCCTCACAGTGAAATGGCACTGGAATATCCATATGGTGTTTGTCTGTAGTAGGTGGGCTACCGTATGTAAATAAGAACAACGTGAAAGATCACCCTGTTATTGACCATTTTGTGAGTTGATTGGAAATGCTAAAAAATTTAATGTGGTAAACGCTTGAGAAAGGGCGGGAAAACTACTACAACCTGTTTCTAGGGTGGAATATACCACTCTGTTTGACTTACCTTCTACAGCCGCCCACCAAGAGCATTAGAATTAGGCCAACAGCAGCTGGCACAGAGAGATACAAGCAGCACTCTTCCTCATGGCCCGTTCATGGTGTGGTACAGGAGAAGCCTTTAATATAGAGTCAAACGTGTCCTTGCATTGCGGATTGTATTACATCAGAAAGAGTAATATGATTGTATACAGACATCATGACCTAAACAAAACGGAGCGTCGAGTGTAACTAGGGGTCTTTCGCTCTTGGGCACACTCACTGGTCACAACCGCAGTTTCCTGTAGGTGTTGCTTACCAGTAACGCAGGGAACCCTGCGAGCGGAAGTTGACAGTGCCCTCTGTGTGTGAGGCGCGTGGTTGCAGGTGCGGGGGCGCTACACGCTGATTCCATTAAGCCGTGTATTGCCCGCTGGGGGCCAGAAGTGCGCAGTGCTGTTAGAAGCTTCGTTTGTGAACAGCCGCGACGTCGGACGACAGAAGCCTGGCAGGCGACGCTGTGGGCTGGCGGCAAGGAATGCAGACTCCGTTGTTACTTTATATTAGCAGTTATTCGCGATACAACGTACTGGTTTTCAGGATTATATTACGCACCATTTGTACATATGTATAACGTCAGAGTAACAGGTCGAATTTTTTTAAATATTGGCAAGACCTCGTTCCTGATCTTGGTAGCTATGATCTGTTAATACACTTCACATCGATCAGGTGACTAACGTACGATACTGCCAGAAGTTCGTAATGAGAAAGTCAGATTTTTGTATAAGATCTGAGTTTCACATATGTATGTAGAGGATCATTAGGCACAGTTTAATTTAAAACTTACTGAAGTCTACGTATATGATTTATTTAACTGTCGGATCCTTACCATATTGAACCAACAGGGGTAGTGAAAGTATACAAACAAGAGCATCACAAACCACAGGTTTGTTTGATCCATGGGAAAGTGTCACGGTAAGGCATGCGCCTGGAAAGCGAGAGGTCGTGGGAAGGAATCCTGATCAGACGATGGTTTTTTCAGTTACCTTTTAACCTAGAATTCACTGCTCTGCGATGTGAGGAATCGTCGAAAACGACATGTGCTTCTGATTCCATATTAAACTCTATCCCCTTTCCCCCATTGGATGGCTGTGGTAGGTTAGTCACTAAATTGGCGTTTAATTGAAAACGACTTCCACCAGGCCAGTAAGCCACGTGAAATTATCATTATTATTAATTTATTTAAAAGAAATGAAAAAATCATAACTATGCAACCAGCAATAGGGCATAAACTTAAGACGTCTTCATCAATATTCTGCAAACAACCCTGAAGCACGTGGAAAATGATACATCCCATTGTATCGGTTATTAGGGCTTTTTCAGTCTCCCTTCACGTATGAAGCGCAGGAACAACGATCTTAAACACCTTCATGCAAGCTGTAATTTGTCTAATCTTGTCTTCGCGATTCTGTCGGGACTACAGGGGTTGCAGTAATTTCAAAGATTTGTCAGTTTTGAAACTTACTAAGTAGACTTTCACGGGGTAGTCGGTGTCTGTCTTCAAGCGTTCGTCAATTCAGATCTTTCAGCTTCTGCGTGACGCTCTTCTACGGTTCATCAAAATTTACATCGATACCCTGGAAATCACATTTAAGTGCCTATCAGAGGGTTCATCGTATCAGCTTCACAATAATTCTCTGTTATTCCAGTCTCGTATAGCTCTAGGAAAAAACGAACACCTATGTGTTTCCGAGCGAGCTACGATTTCCCTTATTTTTTATGATGATTGTTTCTCCCTATGTAGCCGGCCGCGGTGGTCTAGTGGTTCTAGGCGCGCAGTCCGGAACCGCGGGGCTGCTACGGTCGCAGGTTCGAATCCTGCCTCGGGCATGGATGTGTGTGATGTCCTTAGGTTAGTTAGGTTTAATTAGTTCTAAGTTCTAGGGGACTTATGACCACAGCAGTTGAGTCCCATAGTGCTCAGAGCCATTTTCTCCCTATGTATGGTAGGTCAGCGTCAACAAAATATTTTCGCATTCGGAGGAGAAAATTGATTTAAATTTCGTCAGAAGATTCTGCCTCAACGAAAAACGCTTTTGTTTTAATGATGTCCACCCCAAATCCCGCATCATTTCAGTGACACTATCACCCCTACTTCGCAGTAATACAAAACGAACTGCCCTTCTTTAAATGTTCTCGATGCACTCCGACAATCCTATCTAGTAAGGATCCCACATCGCACAACAGCATTCAAAAAGAGCATGGACAAGAGTAGTGTAGGCAGTCTCTTTAGTACACCTGTTACATTTTCTAAGTGTCCTGCCAATAAAACGCAGCCTTTGGCCACCCTTCCTCACAACATTTTCTATTTGTTCTTTCCAATTTAAGTTGTTCGTAATTGTAATTCCTAGAGGTTTAGTTGAATTTATGGCCTTTAGGTTTGATTGATTTATCGTGTAACTGAAGTTCAACGGATTCCTATTAGCACTCATGTGGATGACCTCATACTTTTCGTTATTCAAAGTCAACTGCCAATTTTTGCACCCTACAGATACCTTTCCTAAAACGTTTTGCAATTTATTTTGATCTTCTGATGACTTTACTAGTCTAAAAACGACAGCATCATCTGCAAGCGACCTAAGACGGCTGCTCCGATTGTCTTCTAAATCTTTTGTATAGATAAGGAACAGCAAAGGGCCTGTAACACTACCTTGGGGAACGCCAGAAATCACATTCGTTTTACTCGGTGACTTTCCGTCAGTTACTGCGAACTGTGACCCTTCTGAATTCACGAATCCAGTCACATAACTGAGACGATATTCCATTACCATTCAGTTTCACTACAGGCCGCTTGTGTGGTACAGTGTGAAAAGCCTTCTGGAAATTTAGAAATATGGAATCAATTTGTAATCCCTTGTCAATAGCACTCAACACTTCGTGTGAGTAAAGTGATGGTTGTGTTTATATGAACGATGTTTTCTAAATCCGTGTTGACTGTCTGCCAATAGACCGTTCTCTTCGACGTAATTCATAATGTTCGAACACAATATATGTTACAAAATCATACGTTAATGATATGGGCCTGTAATGTAGTGAAATATTGGTGTGACCTGTGCAACTTTCCAGTCTTTGGGTATGGATCTTTCGTCGAGCGAACGATTGCATAAGATTGTTAAGTATGGAGCTATTTTATCAGCATACTCTGAAAGGAAACTAACCGGTATACAGTACCAACAACTCGCATCTGTGGTTATGCTCAAGTCAGTCGTAAAAGTGCCTAAGTGAAGTCTGCCAGAGAAGTCACCTCACCATCAAATCTGCCCAAGATGGCTCCTGTCTGTGAAAACTTTCAATATGGCACCTGACTGAAGAGATGCTTGGCGGTAGAGTAACTTTCGGCCGTTGCTTCCTACAAGAAAGACCAAGATCTATGCGTTTTTGTAGCGTCACGAAACTTTGATTGGCTGTATGATAAATATTCCAAGCGCCGACAAGTGAGTAGTTGTATTAAAAGACTGGTATCCTTCCCTTACTCTCATTTGAAGTGTATAATCAATAATAACTTTCGCAACACTTGGCATTAAAAAACTGTGTCGTCTTCTCTTTCTGTGCCTGCGTTCACATATCAGCCAATGATAGTGGACCACTATAAGCACAGCCATGTTTCTCTGTCCCACTTATAAATTATTTAGAGTACCTATTAGTAGCTGATTTCACTTTTCGTTAAACATTTTATTGCAGGGCCTGAGCTTGGTGGCCCTATGCTACACACTTCCTGTCCCTCATTACACTCGCAGATGTTATCTTTAGCGGTCTGTGTTTCTGACGAAACCTGGTTTTGTACTGTTCTGTCCGGTCCACAATAACGCTCTTCTGGGATGCTGCCAGAAGGAGCACGCACTTCCCTTCCACACAAAGATCGTTAAAAACAGACGCTGTTGTCCCGGCATAACTTGTAGATATAATTCAGTGTCCGGCACTCAAGCACTGCCCAGGTGTGCAAGGGCCTTCTGCGAATTCTCTTGAGGACTGTCTCCCAGCTGGCTTTTACGATCTACAGCGCATTTGCTCTCTCACAGTTCAGTGTAAGATGCTATTTTGGAGGCTATTTATTTAGATGAACATGCAGTCCAATATCCAAAATTGTAATCGACGTTAGTTAATTACTGTCAATCACTGGTATCAGTATATATTTCATTTATCGGTCAAGATTAACTATTGTCATTCGATTGGTTTTTTTCTTTATGGGTTTTATATCAGGTACCAGGCCGTTTGTTATGGTCAGGTAACAGAAGCTATATTTTTTCGTTTTGTGAAGCTCAAAATTTTACATTTCTGCTCATTTAAAGCAAGATGCTAATCTCTACACCGCTTTCAAATCTTATCACGACTTCACTGAATTTTTTTCATAATGTACTTCATTACAGGTAATTGCATGATCTGCGAAAAGTCTGAGGATACTATTGACGTCTCTGCATAGTCATAAGCGATCTTTTAACATTTAACACGTGATGCATGATCCCACAAATGTAAAGTTAGATTTTCTGCACCTTATGGTCTGTACAGCTCTCCAGTGGAAGTTTTCACTTTTTCATCTAACTTATGCAGTTCCTTAGACCAGAATGTTAAGTAATATTAGAATGACAAGGGAAAGCAGGCGCCAGACTGAGATTCAGAGGAAATATAGCTCACTCATGAAGGAAGTGGCTTATAAGTCACTTGTTCGACAGTTTCTTGAGTATTGTTCATCAATCCGGTCCGCTTACCACGTATGTATGACACAAGAGGCAGAAAGATGCAACGAAGAGCAGCACGTTTCGTCACTGGTTCGTTTAGTCTGCTCCAGAGCGTTACAGGGATGGTGAACAAAGTCGTTACAAGGGAACCGTTGTGCATCACGCAGAGGTTTGCTTTTGAAATTTAGAGTAAGTACTTTCAGAGGAGAGTCGGACAACATATAACTTCCTCCCACATATATCTCACGAAATGACCACGACGAGAAAATTAGAGACTTACCAACAATCTTCCCACGCGCCATTCCTGAGTGAAACAGAGCAAGGGGGAATCAAGTAGTGGTACCAAAGTACCCTCCTCTACACACCGTTAGGTGGATTTCGGAGTATGATGTAGATGTAGACACATAAGAAGCCACTTCCTGGTGTGATGGACCTGCAGACGGAAACTCGACTCGTTGGTATATCAGACTCTTGCGTTCACCCTTCAGCTATCCTTACAGCTAGTACCCCGTAAGCTTCACAACTATGATTACGCATTATCAAATGACAGGCCATTTTCCCTGCAAGAAAGGACATATTACAATATATTAGCATTGCAATATGAAGAAAGATGCCACATAATTCATGATAGTAGTAAGTCATCTTCTGATCCAATAGCTAATTGTTGTGAATCGCATTTCGCCAGCAGGCTGAATATTCCGCAGTTTTAACTGAATGTTTGCCCTGCTGACGAAGAGCATTTCAGAGGAATGAGCTAGGGAATCTGAAGACGTCTCGAAATAATGATCGAAATCGATAAGCGTAAAAAAGATAAAGAGTGACAAAAGCACTATCTCTTTTTCTTCGTCGAATTAATGGTGGCCACGGAAAGTTCATTATTCAAATATGAGTCATTCAATATGTTATCGTAGACAACGGTATTGTATCCCTTGTTCTAGTTTACGTGGAGAATGAGTATGAGTCTACTGCTTGGCATATGTGATAAAATGTAGCAAACGTTAAACGTATCGTCCTGTTAGTACGAAAAATTACAGCATACATGAACTCGTTACAAAATTGATAATGCTACAGCAAGAGGCCATGTGTATGGACTTAACATATCAATAGGATAGTTCTCCATCCAATTCCCACATCGACGTCCATGAGTTCTTAAACACATCATCGCAAAACCTGTCAGGTGTTTGTGATAGGTACAAGGATAAAATATTCTTGTCATGCTCTCCACGATCACCTGACTTAATCCTGTACGTTTTTGGGGGATGATTTAACATACTCCAGTTTTTTACCATCTTTATGAACAGATCTGTCTCAAATACTTGCTCACACCGTTAGCACCTACGAACCGGTTGATGTTATCCCGTTTCGTCAATTGTGGCGAACGTTTTTTTCTGTGCGACAAATACTCTTCTTTAAGTGAAGAGCTACCTCTACGTGATTTGTAAATGGGAATATATAAAATACTTAGATCACAGATTTTTGTGTACCTAAGGTTTGTAACTATTCTAATGGTAGATGTAGATGAAACTATACGTTTAAGCAGATTTACTATCTGATATTTCCAGTTTTCGTTCTCATCAATAAACACTCTAAAGGCCTGAGATATTTCAATCTCTATTTTTGCCTTTGTAAAATGTTTCAAATGGCTCTGAGCACTATGGGACTCAACTGCTGTGGTCATAAGTCCCCTCGAACTTAGAACTACTTAAACCTAACTAACCTAAGGACATCACACACATCCATGCCCGAGGCAAGATTCGAACCTGCGACCGTAGCGGTCGTGCGGCTCCAGACTGTAGCGCCTTTAACCGCTCGGCCACTCCGGCCGGCCTTTGCCTTTGTATTCCGCAACAAGTATCACTTTGCATCTTCAATCCCTCTTCTTTATGTTTAGTTTCCTATTTTTACAGTACTTCATCTTCTATGACGTCCTTTCGTTCTTATTCTTTCTGCCTTGAAAGCTTCCTAAATTTAGTACTTTCGTCATAAAAAGCTTTCTTGCCACTATTCCTGATTCTTTGGCTTTGTTTCTTTCTATTAATTTTTCATTTATATACTCAAAGCTATTTTTGATTTCACTTTTCAGAATTATAGAAACATTTGATTCGATAGCCTGTTCCAGCTCGTCCGGTAGAGATATCCAAAGAAAATTAATCTTCACTTTGCCATTACTTCTGTTACTTTTAGTCTACTGTTTAATATTATTTTTAGTAACAGTATTATTCGAAAACTGACAAGCAACAACTGGGGAGCACATCCGGATCTCCTCCGCACGTCTGCCCTTCCTTTGTGCTTCTCAGCTGCAGACTATGCAGCAGCTGTTGGCAGAACCCAGCCATGCCAAATAGGTAAATATTGCCCTAAATGAGACAGGTCACAATGTGTTAATAAAATCTACTATTCTTAGGTATAGCGCCTCAGATATCCCAAGGAGAATGCAGCTGAAATGGAAAGAAAGAAGCAGTAGACAGACCGAAGATGTCCCTAGTTTGGACATTAACATCAGTCACCTAGACTGAAATCGAGAGAAAGTTTTCTGCAGACAACACATCCAATTCCGACACCACCTGTAATGCGTAGAATATACAACTCTGGCGTAGTTCATCATCAGAGGAATATTGGGATGGCACCAAAGAAGGTCGCCAGCTTCGAGACATAGAAGATCCTCAGTAGATTGAGAAATGGAGTACCTCTGTGTAAGGTAAACATGAAGATGTGGGGATACATTTCCGAGGACGAGCTATGTGAGTGCGGTGTACATCAAGACCACCAGCACCTACTTCGCTGTTTTTCTGGGGGAACGCTGGGGATGCGTACCCTTAAACTTTTTCGTCAACAAAATTTTTTTACGATGTTGAGAACTTGGAAGAGTGCCAAGGATTTATTTCACGGACGTAAAGTTTTTATTTCACTTTTTCGTGTTGGTAATCGCAATACGAACGATACCAGTGCAGTTTTTTGTGGGAAAAACGATGTCATTGACTGTTTCAAGCATTTCGAAGCTGCGGCAACCGTTCTCGGCAACTGAATCGCTGGCAGCCAGTTCGACAAGCATGTAGTGCCCTCGCCCGCTAATGGTGGGTGATGGTCCTACTAAACGGATACGCGTACGCTCAAACGCAGAGCTTCTGATAGATGTTTCTACGGTCCCGCTACCGTGATGATGATGATGACGTCATGGCTAAAAGCAGACGGTTCAGTTATAAGTTATTTTCACTGCATTGTATCCAATGTCGGAGTACCCTCAAACTTCTTTTTAGAAAAAAAAGCACTGTGTAATTATATATATATATATATATATATATATATATATATATATATATATATGTGTGTGTCATTGTTCTGGGCACACGTAAATAAAAAGTAAAGTACACTTCACTATAGCTTTTGACAGTAAAAGACTAAATGAACTAATATTTTGAAAATAGCCTAAAGCTTTTCCATTTGTGCAAAACAAGTGAATAATTTCAACAGAAACATAATTCACTGTTTTTGCTGTTATTGCTTCTTGCTCTTCTTAACAGTAATACTTTTATCATCTGCATAAAGGACTAATTGTGTAGGACTCGTTGAGACGTTATCATTGGTTAATAAACACTTCAGGAGAAACGAAAGCTCGCAATAAACTAAAGCTACCTTCCAAATCTGTGAGACTCGTTTATCATTCGAAGGAAGAACAATGTTGCATGTACGAGGTATGTACAGGAGGCAACCGCGCGCCACCCCGCACCACAACAGAAAGCAGTGCTTCCGGCTTGCCCCACTAATGACAGCTCACCCCGCCGTAGTTAGTTTGGGGCGGACGGCGTCCAATTTTCGGAGGATTATAGGCAGCCGGATAGCGTCCGGCTTAATGGCGACCCGGAGCTCAGGGCATGTCCGACCGCCACCGCAAGGGAAGGCAAGCCCTCCTGCTGATCACAGCATCGGCCGCTTCATTTCTTGTGTTTATGGCCGCCCTCACTGTCTGCCAGCGGTTGGACGTGCAGCCGAACTACCCGCGTCGTGGTTAGAACTCGCTTTTCCGAAGGCAAGAGTATTTCTTCCTCTCGCAAGTAGTAGCACAACGTAAAACTATAAGATTACAAAGTCGTTAAGAGAGTGTAAAGCAGATACAGCAATTTCGTAGCCAAACATTTTAACCTTCTTCACTTAGTAACTACAGATTACTGTGCACGTTTGAAAGAGTATTTGATGGAATGATTCACGAAGCTAAGACTAATATATATTTTATGGTGCCGTTTCTGTCTTTTTTCATGCAGCTCATGTTCTGTGACCTAAGAACCAATGGAAGTGGTAAGTGGGTCGGAATTTTATTGGTGTAACTTTTTAAGCAAATGTAATTCGCTTTGCCGGCCTGAGTGGCCGAGCGGTTCTAGGCACTACAGTCTGGAACAGCGCGACCGCTACGGTCGCAGGTTCGAATCCTGCCTCGGGCATGGATGTGTGTGATGTCCTTAGGTTATTTAGGTTTAGTTAGTTCTAAGTTCTAGGGGACTGATGACCTCAGATGTTAAGTCCCATAGTGCTCAGAGCCATTTGAACCATTTTGTAATTCGCGTTATTAATAAGTATAAGTAATCCAGAGCGCGTACAGAATGAGGAACGATGAAAGAACTCAGAAAAACTAAATATGCCGTATGATCTAATGCAGGTAATTCACTTTTAATGAAATTCCCTCAATAGAATCAACCTACGTTACCATAAGAGGACGAAAGTGTATATGAAGTTTAACAACACACTAGTATTTAATAAAATAGACAATATTAATAAATCAGGACCTCTGAATTCATTCAAGCTACAACCAGGGCATCAGTTGCGATACAGAAGGGAGATTCAATACCAGATCTTACCCGAGACCAAATTCGAAAAATACCCAAGCAAATTAACGAACTACTTAATACTAAACAGACCACACAAGACAGAATTTACAATGAAGTAAACGATCCATACATTCCGCAATTCCACAGCGCACAAAATATCAGACCGGCACAGTAACGAAATCCAACAGCAGTGACAATTTAATTTTCACTAGTCACACTTCATTCAGGTAGTCATCTTTCAGTCGAATACGCTAGGCCCAGCAGCAGCCTACTCGTGTTTCACCACGAAATCAGTAGCAACTCGAACAGACCAGCCCTGCCTCAACTCGTATGCATTGCAGCCAGAAACAGTCGTTTCTGATAAGACGCCACAGCAACCAGTTCTCCTGGATGCTCTGCATTTCTTGGATTCGCAAAGCCCAGCACCGTGCACTGCTCCAGCCAAAAGAATACCTCGTGTTGACAGTAAGTGCCTGTTAACCTCGGACTGCCCAGCATGGGTCTGGCGCCGAAGCCAAGGCTTGTCCGCCGCTGTCGACAGCCTTCACTTGCTGTCTCCAGTTGAAGCCACAGTTCCAGTCGCCAGATTGCCCAATGCTACGCCAAACATTAACAACTCACTTCAGAACAGCACTGACACCGCAGAGCTAGCTATTTGTTCGTCTCCAGTGTGTGCAGGAACTCAAGAGCCTCACTGGCGCCGCCAAGAGGCCGGGATAAAAGTCAACTGTGCCGAAAACTGCTAATTTGCGGCACTAACTCCCCTCACACAAAGGCGTCGCTATCCCTGTGGCACAAGAGGAGAAAAACCACAGGACAGCAACTACAGTTAAAATACAGTTAATACGTAACAAACGCGACTAGCATAGATAGCCATTTCTAGCACCAAGGCACAGAACAGCTCAAGCATTACGGCGATATAGCGGGCTTAGTTGGGAAGCGTGGCCCTAGCAATCTTTTGTTGTAGCCAAATATCGGAGCAGTGCCTAGGGCCGGTGCCGCTCCCATGTGAAACCAACATCTAGACATACAGGAGTCTTTCTTTTCCTTTGGATGAACTCACCTAAAGAGACCTGGCACTCCACAAAGGAAGCAACTATTTGACCTCCCGTCGTTAATTCACCATCCATTTATCATCTTCACTTCTTGCCCGCTATTTTGATCAACTTCCTTAATGTAACTATCGTATGGCAGAGGAACCTGGTACATATGCTAATGCGTTAATGTGGAACCAGATTACATTGGAAAAATTTAATTCCAATTTTGGTCACCAGATGCAAATCTTTCACTGTGCAGTATATCATCGACGTCTCAGGTGCTCATACTGAACAAGAGGTGAAAGCGGTGCTTAATAATAAATTCAGTATTATGCCTTTCTCACTCGTTTGAATTTTTCTGCTCACATTGGATTCGTAATCCGACGCATATGGAAATATTTCCATTTGTCTTTCTTGCATTGCGAAAACTGGACGAGTTATGCTGCCATAGGATAATAGAGCCCACAGTGGCCCTCTCACTTTACTTATAACCACCTGAACCCTATACAAAGTTTCCTTTTTATCTTAGCCGGCCGGAGTGGCCGTGCGGCTCTAGGCGCTACAGTCTGGTGCCGAGCGACCGCTACGGTCGCAGGTTCGAATCCTGCCTCGGGCATGGATGTGTGTGATGTCCTTAGGTTAGTTACGTTTAATTAGTTCTACGTTCTAGGCGACTGATGGCCTCAGAAGTTAAGTCGCATAGTGCTCAGAGCCATTTGAATCACCGTTGAACCTTTTTATCTTAACCACCCAAATAACTTTTTATCCATAAATAAAATTAGAAATATATAAAACATGTTTATCTATCACTGGGACATTAACCAACATTACTCTTACCGTTACGAAGATACGAACAGCAGTGCCTTATATTGTTTTCAGTAATCCACTTCCTCTCCTCAAGACCTGTTGAGATACGCAAGTCAGTGCACCAATTATGTAAACGTGACATTATCAAAAACGGAACTCAAAACTGACTTTGGTTCTCCTGTACCAGCATACCGTTCAGTTGCGTGGCGTAATGTAACTCGTCCACGTGCTTGAGTTGACAGTAAAGAAACGAACTCTCTAGTTGATCGGTTGTGTAATTACAACGGACATCAACGAAGAGGAGATATAAATGCTACTCTTCTATGAGAAATAGAAGGTAGAAGATCCTTAAATGCAATAATTATATGAATGCGTTGTGTTTGTTTTATTTTATTTATTTTTTCCGGACATCATGCTCAATCCGCAGCTGTGATACATATTCTGTAAATTGTAGGTGGATGGGGGAGAAAGGAAAGGGACGAAAAGTGAAGGAACTAATGATACCAGTTGCATCAGGACTTTATGCGGAATTAGCGGCGCCGAGTGAAAATGTATGCCTTGTAAGCAGAAGATCCCAGGTTCGAGCCTATGGTTTTTTCGTAAACGTTCTTCAGCAGAGCCACAACTCTTACCTCTTTTAAGTACTCTGATTGAAACAAGAGAGGAGCTGCCCTTACAAGCACGAAGACAAGCAATAGAAGCACTCGCCATGTGCGGGCGGCCATTACCTTGCTGAAGAGTAAGACCAGACCAGGATGGATTGCCTTGAGGAGCAACAAAACGGGGCATAGAATATCGTCGACGTACCGCTGTGCTGTAAGGGTGCTGCGGATGGCAACCAAAGTTACAAAATGAAATGGCACCTCGGACCATCATCCCTGGTTGTCGGGTAACATCGAGGGAGACGGTCAGGTTGGCATCCCACCGCTGTCTGCGGCGTCGCCACACGCGTCATCGCTGGTCATCGGGGGTCAGTTCGAAGCGGGACTCATCACTGAAGACAATTATACTGCAGTCAACGAGATTCCAGGGCGAAGACGTGTCTGGAAGCTCTCCCGACAGCTGTGGGATACCAACCTGACTATCACCCACCGGGAGTGATCGTCTCGGGTGCCATTTCTTTTCATAGCAGGACCACTTTGGTTATAATCCGTGGCACCTTTAGAGCGCAGTGGTACCCCCTTTTGTTGCTTTCATGGCATTCCATCGTGGGCTTACATTTCAGCAAGATAATTCCGCAAAAGGCAAGACTTCCTGCTGCTTGTCTTCGTGCTTGCCAGGTCCTACCTGAGCCACCAATGGGCGCCGATATAACCCCAATTCACAACTTTTGGAGCATTACTGGCAGGGCCTCCAACCAGCTCGGGATTTTGACGATCTAACGCGGTACTCGGAATTTAGCACAATATCCCTGAGGAGAATATCTAACAACTTAATCAATCAATGCCAAGCCAAATACCTGATTGCATAAGGGCCAGAGGTGAACCAACGTGTTATTGACTTGCTCAATTTGTGAAGCTCTTTGTCTCGAATAAATTATCCGATTTTTCTGAAATTGTAATCATTTGTTTGTCTGCACAAGTGCATCACACGATTTTCGATCCATTCGGATAATTCGTTCGTGGTTCGTTTTTGTTTTTTGTGCTTGAGTGTGTTTTATTTGGTAAAAAGCAGACTAGCACAGGCAAAGAATGCATTCCTGTCGCCGCGCGGGATTAGCCGAGCGGTGCAGGGCGCTGCGGCCATGGACTTTGCGGCTGGTCCAGGCGGAGGTTCGAGTCCTCCCTCAGGCATAGGTGTGTGTGTTTGTCCTTATTATAATTTAGGTTAAGTAGTGTTTAAGCTTAGGGACTGATGACCTTAGCAGATAAGTCCCACAAGATTTCACGCACATTTGACCACTTTTTTTTGCATTCCTGGCCAAAATAAGCCTACTAGTATCAAACATCGTACTTTATTTTAGGAAGAAATTTCTGAAAATATAAGTTTGGAGCACATCACTGTGTGGAAGTGAATCATGGACTGTGGGGAAAACCGGGTTAAGAAGAGAATCGAAGATATCGAAGGATGCTGAAAATCATGCGAACTGATAAGAAATGAATGTCGCCGTAGGATCTTGGGGTAGAAAACGTCGAAAGGAAGAAGGGGCCAGATGACAGGACGTGAGTTACGACTTTACGGAATAAGTTGCATGGTACTAGAGGGATGTGTAGCAGGGTAAAATCTCTTTGAGGGACACAGAAACTGGAATATAGTATAAAAAATAGTTGACGACGTTTGGTGCAAGTGCTATTCTGATATCAAGAGGTTGTGTCAGGAGAGGAGGAGTGAAGACAGATGCCTCTCCCACTCCCCCACAAAAAAGAAAAGCTTCTTGCATACAGGTCATTTCTCTCTTTCTTTCTTTGCTTGTTTTCGTTTTCTTTTACTTACATTTTCAAAAACTTTGCACAAAATATTCTCCTTTCGCAAACGCACTTTCCATGATTCCACATCGCCCAAGAGCAAAGGAAGCGCAAGTGATTTACGTAAAACGCAAATGAGCCTATATGTAAAATGTAAAACAATCAAACAGGAATATTTGCGGCGAAGGTGAAATGTGTCATACCTCATATGTTGTCAGTAGTTAATTCTGGATAAGACTAAATTCTATATCCTGTCACACTCATATTCTGCGTCGCTTGCGTTCTACTAGGTGTTTTTATTGGTGGTCTAGTCTAATCTTTAAAATCATAAAATCCAGAGAGAGTATTAGGCGGAGCTAGCAGATTTCTTCTCTTGTTGCTGGCGGTATAGAGCGACTGGATAGCTAACGGAAAGAAAAATTTTCTGAGATGCTTCCTGGATCGCCGCATGTGCGGTAGGAAGGTGATGAGCCGGTCCCATCTCCACTACCTTGTTGACTTTATTTCGTGTTTCCATAATATTGTGAATCGATTTCTGCTCGTAGCCTCCAGCTCGGAAAGTGAAACGTAACTTTTTCGTTTGCATCAACATTCCTGAGTCGCTGATGCGTGTGTCAGCCTGGTTATCATGTGGGTAACGTAGTTTCACTGTTTTGCGTGGTGAGGTGAGTTGGCTGACAAGTGCCTAACCGTGCTGGTGAGTTTCCTATGAACAGAAGCGTATGACAGTCTGTATACTTCCACATCATCGATAGGCAGTACGATACACTTTTTGCCTTCACCGTAAATTGAATGATAGCAAGCTGCTGGTTAAGGTGGCGGGGTAAGTTGTAGAGAAGCTCTTCTCAGTACAGTATCCGTACAGCAGCTGCATCAGAGGCAGAAATAATATTAGAAGAGGTGTTGGGCTAGTATACTACGCCGAGGAACGGCTGTTGTATTTTCGCGAAACGTTTAGCTGTACTTAAGGTTTGTTTGGTGCCTATTCTTTTATCCTATAGCTATGTATGAACACATCTGTCTTTAGCTACAGCTGTTGTTCCTAATGATTTAGCTTATTTCGTAGAACATTATGACAATACGCTCATTATTCTCAAGAAAACAAGTAGTACTTTCGAGTATTCAACTACGGCTGATTTGTACTTGTACCAGTTCGGAACTGAAACTGTGACCCACTTAGAAAGTTGTATTTATTCAGGTAATTCATTAAACTGTCTTTTATAACCGACTATTATTTTTGAAAGTGATAAAAAGATAGAAAAGCGCTGGTAGTTTTCTATAGTTTCTTCATTATCGTTCTTTGGCAGGGACATAACTCTTAACTATTTTGGAAATTCCTCTGATGTAAGTGATTAATTTATTACATCTGTCAAAGGAGCTAGTTTGTAAACGCTGTGTATATTGTTTCAGCTCACACATTGATAGCAGACACATTGGTCTTCCTATTAACGCGATAAAAAAAAACATAGTACTCACACAACCTTCCCCAGGATTAACTCTCCCTGACTTCAGTATCTGCATCTTAAACACAGCGCCGGAGCCGGCTGATCACTTTTCATGTGTTGGAAGCATCTGCCTATACGGTGTACCTGCGAACAGGTATTGATAAGAGAACTGTGGAGGTCCATGCAGCATTCGGGCTGTTAATGCACAGAGTATTCATGAACAAAAACTAACTGCATACCAAACTCATGGTGTACAGAGCCATTGTCATTTCTACTCGCACGTTCCTTTATGGCCGTAAAACTTACTCTGTCGGCGTGATATCAAAAAACCTGAATGCCTGCAAAAACAAAATATGAGATACATTTTGAGGAATAAGCTAGAGGACCATGTGACCAGCGCAGTGGTTCTCGAGAAAGCGGATCTAAATAGCTTTGAGCCAACCATCACCGCTCATTATGTGAGATGATTAGTGAATGGTACAAGGCTTCCCCGTGAAATCCTTTACAGCGAACTCTGCCACATCTTGAAGGCCCTCTTAAGGACCAGCTGATACACATCATGAAGACGATTGGTAAAGATGTATCAACCTGGGAAGAACGTGCTGTGGGCTGTTTACTGTGGACGAACACTAAATGCACCGCTGTCAAATTGCCTGAAGGAGAACAACGCTGACACGAAGAGACTATTCGACGAACAAGATAGATCTGTAATTTACATCCTCGCCGTGCTCCAACCATTCAGTGTCATTCGTGCGGGCGCATAATTTATGCAAGGATTGGTGTGTTCAGCCATCTGAAACACATACATAAGTTGGGTTGAAATACTCACTCTATACAGGAAAAACAACCTGCGTATTCGGAATCGACTTACAGCCGACGACATCGACGGGCGACAACGATTGACTTCATACTCTATGGCCAGTAGTAATATCATTGTACCTTGTGCATACTTATTTCAGAGAGGTATATATTGGTTATGGGGAAATTTTGTTGTAATTTCTCTGCAATACTTGGAAAATTCTCATTTAAATAGTTAGCTAGATAGTGTGGATCATTTATTACTATATACCCCTTCCCTATTACTGGCTTTATTATCTATATTGAATATTATTTTGGAAATGAATGAAATTTTTGGCAGCTGTCAAAACCCTCCTATACATCTCTTTGTATTTCTGATAGACATTTGAGAATTCCGGCTCATTATGATTCCGGCTCATTATGACTTTTTTCATAGAACTGAGGTACTTAAGGGTTTGAGAGGACGTCTTAACAACTGCTGTTACACATTTGTTTTTGTGACACATTGCTAGTTACCGAGATGGGTGTGTGCGTCAGTGTCGTCCCCCTTCCACGAAGAGAGATACTCATTTTGAAAATCACCATAGACAAACTCTGACTCATTAGAACCAAACCCCAGATCTGCATTTGGGCATAATCATTGTCGGTGATGACGCTAGCACAAAACTAATGACATCAAGCGAGCAAACAAACAAATGTGTTCGCTGTGAGGGGACGACTACGCCGCTGTGGTTTGGTGCAATGCTGCAGCGACCTACGTCGGACGACTACAACGGCTGCAGAACCGGATCCTGCGGCTGGCGCTTCACCTGCCGCGGGTCTGAAACATACCTACTGTCCGTGGTAGGTTCCGCCAGGCTACACGGCTCTTCTATGAGAAATCCGCTCAGTCCACAGATCCGCTCCTCCGAGCACTGGGTCACCGGAGCAATGACTTAACGCAACCAGATGGCCCCACCTGCTTCGCGAACAATAAGTCGCAAATGCGTCAAGAAGACACCGTTCCAGCCGACTGCAAGGACATCATCATGAAGTCAGGACAACTTACGAACACTCGCCACCTTGGAGGCATAGCTCTCCCGCTTGGACTCCACCGAACAAATGGTTCAAATGGCTCTGAGCACTATGGGACTTAACATCTGTGGTCATCAGTCCCCTAGAACTTAGAACTACTTAAACCTAACTAACCTAAGGACATCACACACATCCACGCCCGAGGCAGGATTCGAACCTGCGACCGTAGTAGTCGCGCGGTTCCGGACTGAGCGCCTGAACCGCTAGACCACCGCGGCCGGCTCCACCGTACAACGGGGGCCCATATGAACCTGTCATGCAACAGCAGCAGGCTAAGACGGGCTACTCACGCCGTCACGGAGACCACTGATCTGCTCCACATGAGTCCATTTGGCACCAGAGGGCGTGTCCGCTGCCTGCAGCTCTGCTCTCACAGCGGAAACACCCCATTGCACAACCTCAGATTTTATGGTAAGGGGACTCAGTGGACAGTCCGTCAACAACGGAACACAGATCAAGCAAGGAAACTTGGAAGAAGGTTCTCTGAACTGCGAATAAAACGTACACTACTGGCCATTAAAATTGCTACACCACGAAGATGACGTGCTACAGACGCGAAATTTAACCGACAGAAAGAAAATGTTGTGGTATGCGAATTATTAGCTTTTCGGCGCATTCACACTAGGTTGGCGCCGGTGGCGACACCTACAACGTGCTGACATGAGGAAAGTTTCCAACCGATTTCTCATACACAAACAGCAGTTTACCGGCGTTGCCTGGTGAAACTTTGTTGTGAAGCCTCGTGTAAGGAGGAGAAATGCGTACCATCACTTTTCCGACTTTGATAAAGGTCGGATTGTAGCCTATTACGATTGCTGTTTATCGTATCGCGACATTGCTGCTCGCGTTGGTCGAGATCCAATGACTGTTAGCATAATATGGAATCGGTGGGTTCAGGAGGGTAATACGGAAGGCCGTGCTGGATCCCAACGGCCTCGTATCACTAGCAGTCGAGATGACAGGCATCTTATCCGCATGGCTGTAACGGATCGTGCAGCCACGTCTCGATCCCTGAGTCTACAGATGGGGACGTTTGCAGGACAACAACCATCTGCACGAACAGTTCGACGACGTTTGCAGCAGCATGGACAATCAGCTCGGAGACCATGGCTGCGGGTACCCTTGACGCTGCATCACAGACAGGAGCGCCTGCGTGGTGTACTCAACGACGCACGTAGGTGCACGCATGGCAAAACGTCATTTTTTCGGATGAATCCAGGTTCTGTTTACAGCATCATGACGGTCGCATCCGTGTTTGGCGACATCGCGGTGAACGCACATTGGAAGCGTGTATTCGTCATTGCCATACTGGCGTATCACCCAGCATGATGGTATGGTTACACGTCTCGGTCACCTCTTGTTCCCATTGGCGGCACTTTGACCAGTGGGCGTTGCATTTCAGATGTGTTACAACCCGTGGCTCTACCCTTCATTCGATCCCTGTGAAACCCTACATTTCAGCAGGATAATGCACGACCGCATGTTGCAGGTCGTGTACGGGCGTTTCTGGATACAGAAAATGTTGGACTGCTGCTGGTCAATGGTGGCCGAGCAACTGGCTCGTGACAATACGCCAGTCACTACTCTTGATGAACTGTGGTATCGTGTTGAAGCCGCATGGGCAGCTGTACCTGTACACGTCATCTAAGCTCTGTTTGACTCAATGCCCGGGCGTATCAAGCCCGTTATTATGGCCAGAGGTGGTTGTTCCGGGTACCGATTTCTCAAGGTCCATGCACCCAAATTGCATGAAAATATAATCACATGTCAGTTCTAGTATAATATATTTGTCCAATGAATACCCGTTCATCATCTCCATTAGCAATTTTAATGGCCAGTAGTGTAAAATAGAAAGAGTGAACGGTCCAACGAAAGGAAAGACCAGGCTGAATGAGCGAAGGCATCGTAGTTAAGTTGTTACGGTGTTAGACTGCCAACTGAACGTGCGGTGATCAAACCTCACTTGCGCTATTTTTTTTTGTCGGTTTTCACTGTATTCAAATTTGTGTCTGTACCGTGGCGTAACGTCAGTTTTAAATAGCGAGGTGTAAGGAAGGGCCTATGATGACGGTTCTAGTAGCAGCCGAAAGAAAATGGCTTTCGAATGGGAATCGCCAACCTTTGATGACCAGCCGACAAGTCAACCGAATCCTCCACCGGAAAACATGCCTGCTGTGTCATATACGGCATTAGTGACAGGACGTATGTTATATGATAGGAATCTCTTACCAACGCACCTAATTTGCAAGCCTGGTAAGTGAGTGAGATATGCCTCCTTGCCTGATTTAAGTGTTCATATGAATGTGAATGTGATCATTCCCAAGGAAATGATGGAAACGTTATAGTTTGTCACATTAGATGTAGTTTGACACATTAGCTGTAGCAAATGATGGCAACAGTGTCGCCGGCCAGATTGGCCGAGCGGTTCTAGGCGCTACAGTCTGGAATCGCGCGACCGCTACGGTCGCAAGTTCGAATCCTGCCTCGGGCATGAATGTGTGTGATGTCCTTAGATTAGTTAGGTTTAAGTAGTTCTAAGTTCTAGGGGACTGATGACCTCAGATGTTAAGTTCCATAGTGCTCAGAGCCATTTTGCAACAGTGTCACATTCACATAGATTGTCTGTGTTCTGTCAAAACACATATTTTTAACGTGTTTGAAGTTGTGTTCCGTTTTGGAAGTTTTGGCTCTTGAATTTCTTTGTCGCAACACTGTTACACCTGTTTACTTGTTTTCACTTGTCAGACGTCTGTGTGGTATCTCGCCTGCTCTCACTATTCATCACGTTTACTTGCGATGGTAACTTATTCTTACCACAATATTCATACTCTATAACCAATGTATAGTATGATAACTGCCAAGACTACAGAAAGACAACAAACATTTCAATAAGCGGAAAGACAGTTCATAATGTTGTGAAAAAAATGAATTAAAAATAAATGGCTTGAGGAAGTATTGAACACGGTTCGATCGTTTTATAGTCCATCAGTATGACCACGTAACCACGAACTCACAGGCGTTGACTCTCCTTCAATATTACATTTGTTGAGCCTGCACCCTTCGATTTTTTTCACAGTTCAGTACAAATTCTTCCTGTTTTTTTGGTTGATCTGTGTTGAGTTTGTGACGGGCTATTCACTAGACCATCTTACTACTAAATCTGAGGGCGGCGCCGTGGGCAGCTTCCCTTGTCAGAAGAACCCAGCGGAGAACAGTGCCACAGGCGGGGCCGTCTGATAAGTCTGCCCGTGGAACCTATCGCAGTAGCTGAAGGATACTACATTGATCTCGAAAATCAGGGGTACAGTACCCAGCTTGGTGATGTGAGGAAATGGAGCAGCAATTGTTGCAATCTTGTCAAACTTCGCCAGGTTATCCGAGGGCGTTTGAAAGAATTAGTAACTCCCGTACAGAAGCGTGAAGCAATACATCAAAATCGGAGAACGAAATGTGGAACACATTTTTCAAAAGGTTTCAGTGTATAGTAAATTATAGCGTGTAAATTTCGGAAGTAGAGCTGTATTTCTTCCAAGTTGTGTCATGTGTGAATTTGAGCGCAGTTAGATGGGAACTTACTGCATCAGGTTACTTTTCAAATACATTTGTACTAACTGGAACAATGTTTCACAGTGACAGCTCGCAAACACGCATTTGCAGCTACGTCACAAATTGTTCGTGGATACATTTTTAACAGAATGTTTTTTCTTCTACTATTGCATAGTTTCACTCTTGCCAGATAAAGCCTGAATAAGTGTCTCCACATACTTGTTGATTTTGGCACGAACTGTGCCTCTAATTTTAGCAATATGTTGAGCAAATTATGACTCGCTTGAAACAACAAAACGTTTCTGTCGTTAAGTCGTTAATCAAAAACTGTCGGGCAACGAGTTAAGCCTTCCTGTGAGGAATGATATTTTATCGATTCTTATAAGCAAAGAATTGTAAATAAATGGGCTGTTAAAAAACATTATCCATATCTTAAGATCTGGTACAATGGACCAAAACAAGACAAACCATGTGCTATGAAGTGCATATCTTAACAAGTACGAACAACAGTTCATATTCGCTACTGCGAAACACATACATTCTGTTGCAAGTTGTTATTACGAACGAACTACCGAATGCAGCCAAAAACGGAGAATACGTTATTCTGTTCCTGTGAAACAACAGAGCCTCTAATTTAATGTGCTTGCACCTATATACGACTTGCACTTGTGAGCCATGCCTAAAGGAGGTACTCAATATGGTGTTCATTCATAGTACAGCATGTTTTTGTCTGACTTTTAATGTATAACGCAGTCTGTGAGGAACTCCAGGTTTGTCACGGCTGCGCTGGTTGGCATTGATGATTCGTTCCCGTGGTATTTGTACAGCATTAATGAGGATTGCATGCACCAAAGCTTTAAAGTATCCATACACCCAAAAGTCCAACTGATTAAGTTAGGGTGAACAAGCTGGCCAATCCATTGCCCATTACATGGATGTATAAGAGATTCTCAGACGTTTCGGAGAAAATTGGCTGGTGTTCCGTCATGGATGATCCATCTCTCCAGCCCTTGTTGGGATGGTACCTCCTCTAGTAGAACAGGCAAGTCATTTAATGCGATCTGAAGATACTTTGCACTTTTCAGTCTATTTGGTAGTACGTAAGATCCTATTAGTCTGTCGCCAATAATTACTGCACATACAATAACTGAAAATGGCTTCTTGAACTATATGTGGATTTCCATCAGCCCACACATGATGCTTATGAAAACTGACAACCCCATATCTTGCGAAACTAGCGTCGTCTGAATAGAATCTTTCATTTGTATGGATGTTCAAGTCTTTGCAATGACCATTTGTAGAACTATATTCTTCTAGGCGGATTTTGTGCCTCAGGGTTTGGTCATGCTGTTCATAATATAGGTATAGCAACTGTTCATGCGGCACCGTCCAGGCTAGAGCTTCATTAACCCTGCTACGTTCTGAAATTCTACGTACACTCGTTCAAGGGTCTATTCCACTTATTGCAGTACTCGCTCATCGAGGTGTCCCACAATCCTCCACCGTTAGAGCTACGGAGCCAGGGTCTGGTAGACTCTGAAAAGACGGCTAAATAATTGTGCAGGCAGCACCCTGCATTCTGGATATTTTTCAGCCTACAGGAGACGGGGTCGATAGTTGCTTCCATCAATTAGATCACAACGAAAGACCAGACCATGTCCGACATTTTCCGTGTGGAATAGTAGGGTTCCATTCTGCTGGTACGTGCAAAGGCAAAACTACAAAGTAAATGAAACCTGGTAGTCAAGGAAGGCAGGATTCGCTTAAGATTGTGGACAGGACCGTAATCAGTTACTATTGGTTCCCTTTTGCAATTACACACATTTATTTTAAAACGATAATTCCAGTCTCAGCAATAAATAAAGATATCACACGTTATTAATGAAACAATAAACAACTGTGTAGTTAATAGTTCTTTGAGTGCGTTATAATTGACCAAATGAGCATAAAATACAGATATAGCAAGTAATGTTTCAAAAACAAGCCAATGTGATCCCAATTAGAATTTTAAGGCAAGTAACCACAGTCACGGCTGAAGGCCTTTAACACCATAACGGCAGTTATAAAAAAATTGACCAACATACTGTAAAACGTCAATGCAATAGCAAAGGTTAATTTAAAAAGGCAGGCAGCTGACCACCAAACGGGTGTGAAAAAATGATGGTAAAATTGGTAGCAACAACCATTTAAACCTGCTGTCACGCCAAGAATGGCAATTACATAAAAATTTTTAGAAACATAGAATAAAACAGCAAAGATAGTAATTAAACACAAGGGCCAGCCACAGACGGTGCACCAGGAATTGACCTCTGAGTCGGTCCGACCAAAAACACTTTCGCGAGCGATGAGATAGGCAGCCAAGAGTTGCATTCACTTCACAAGATGGTAATACAGACTAGTGGCAGTCTAACGAATCACTAATGATAATCTTGCTGAGGCTGCCTGACGTCCACTAAACCAAACGAAAAGATGTAAAAATACGCCAAAGGCAGAACCGGTGGTCTGGACTCCATCTGCAGAATACTGTGCTTAGAGAGCCGGAACGAGAAAGGAATCACTACCACCAGAGTAGAAGATTCGCCAAGCAACCTACAATCAAGGAAGCTGTCAAAACTACACGCCTCACAGGACAGCAGTGGCAAGGCAAGGAAACGTACACTGCTGTTATATACACTGACCCCAGGGGAGATATCTGGGGTGTTAGCGGCCACGAGCCAGGAAAAATACCGCTAGTTGATTGAACTTAACAAATAGTTACAAACTGAACGCAATAAATAGTAATTAGAAGTCCCAGAATGCTAATCAGATCCGCCTTCCCCAAGTACTCCACTCGCTGCTCTTCGCCTCGGCAACACTACGAGCAGCAACACGAACCCAAGTCACTGGAGAATCCGGTTTACGACGAGGTCGTGGGCCATCGTGACCATAGGCCTTCCATCCGGCAGTCCATGCGCGTCGCCAGTGGTGCTGGCGTGTTTACGCACTGCGCGGACCTGGCTCCTCCTGAGTCTCCAACCGAAGTGCCCACTGACTCGGCCCGGAAGAGGGTAGCATTCATCTCACGCTAGCTGCGGAGAGCTCTACGTCATAGTGACGTAACGCTACATCATCAAGGCGTAAATAAACCTAAATCGACTTAATGAGTACGTTTATCGATCTTTGCAGTTATACCACAGAGGTTGCACGGTAACGTGAAAGCTAAATATAAATACACGTGTACAAACGAAGTGACAGCAGTTGTGTGGTATGCTTGTCCCAGTTGAATTACTTATTAAGCTGTAATCTCAACAATTTTCGATGTTATTGTGTGTTTCTTGATGTAATGAACGTCTGAACGAAGGAACCAAAGCAATAACAAAAGTCACAAATAGCGTCTAGTCATTTTTAAAAAAAAAATCCGATTAACTGTGCATAAATCATGTGGATAGAAACGTGGAATAGGGAGAAATTAAAGTGTTTCGTATTTTTATAAAAGCCAATGGATTGTACAAAATTCAGTCCACATGATTTATGCATACTTAATCTTTTTTTTTAATAACTACTCGCTTTTTTTTACATTCGTTATGGTTATGGTTCCATCGTTCAGATATTCACTATATTCATGTAACACACAATAACATCCCACATTCTTGGGATTAGAGCTTAATAATTAACTATTTCAAGTTTCTTTCTACACAATCATGCACGATTCATGGAATTTTTCAAAAATGACTACAAACTTTTTTTGACTTTCGTTATATTTATGAAATACCCAATAACATCTAAAATTCTTTGTATTACAGCTTAACAGTTAATTATTTCACGTTTCTTCCACATGATTTCTGGACGATTCATTGGGTTTAAAAAAATGACTGCAAGCTTTCTTTTTTTCTTTCGTTATGGTTCCTTCGTTCTGACATTCATTATGTTCAAGAAACCCACAATAACATCCAAAACTGTTGGGTTTCCAGCTTCATAAGTAATTCAGTTGCGCTGAACAAATCACATTTAGCTTTCACGCTACCGTGCAACCTCTGTGGTACAACTGCAAAGATCGATACACGTACTCACGAAGTCGATTTAGGTTTAGTTACCTCACGATGACGTAGCGTTACGTCATTATGACGTAGGGCTCTCCTCAGCTAGCGTGAGATGAATGCTACCTCCCGGAAGAACCACGACGTCGCCCCAAAGATGGGGCCACAGTTACTACGTATCGATAACCACCACTGCTGCCACTAGCGGACAGGCAACGCTTGCGAAACGAGGTGACGCCAGTCAACACGAGAAGAAGACAAACAAACGCAACCATGTCAACTAAACGATTCGGTCTGGTCTCCAACAGAGGACCGAAACCTACAAGCAGCACCAACGCGAGCCGCAGCACGGCTCAATAAAAGCATTTAATAAACTTACCAGAACACAAACCCGTTTCAGTAGAAGCAATGAATGCGCTGCATTTACCCAGTACTGCGAAAGTTTAGAGTAACAACACTAAATTATGTTTATTGCATTCTGTGTATGACAATAACATAGACATGTGTCCACATTTGTTTACTGCTTTCTGTAGGACGTTAGCGACAGCAAAGATCTTTCAGAATAAGTGATGCACTTCGCAATAGCGATGAGTAACAAGTGCGCATAGCAGTAGCGAAGACTAACAAGTGCGCATAGCTGAATTTTACAGTTCATGTTTGACAGTTTTAACTTGTTTTAGTCTTTCAAATATGGAATACTTCTTTTCAGCACACTGTATAATTGACAATAGTCCAATGTGTTTCCACTAACACATATTCTATTTTCCACGACTACCCACTCGCATACACTGCACACGTGCCTTTGAAACGCCGTCGATGTCGTATCACGGAATACTGGAGAGCCATAGCTCACACTGCCGTGGTAGCATTTCGCGTAGTTCTTCCCTCCTCTGCTTCCCTTTTCCGCTCGCAGGGACCGCCGCTCGCCATCATACGGCTGGATTCCTGGAGCCGGTTGGCGTTGCGCGGCCCGGAAGAGCGGGCGGTTCTAATCAAAGTTAACGCATTAGCAGTAATGTCCGTGTCAGCGATAAGCAATTTCCGGCACTGCGTCTCATCCCAGGAGCCACGCACGCTCGCCCCCCTCCCCCTAACCTCCCGATCCTCCACTTCAGGATCGCGGTGCACGGCTGCCTGCTCCCCGGGGAAACGTGCGGCGCGCCAGAACTAATCGAATCGCGGCGAGATACAAAGTTTCCTCTTTGGCCGTCGCGCCGTCTCGGGCTCCGCGAGCACAGTAACTTGCGTCGAGTATTGCAGCCGCTCACTGCAGTCACTCGCCATGCGACAGCCAACGCTCCAAGGGACAGGGAGGTCGTATGTGACAAGTATTCCCAACCGGCGTAGCACGTGACAGGTCGAAACTTCTCATCTTAAAAACAATGTGCTTTTTAGACCGGACACGCACTTATAGACTACTGGAACAGTTTTGTGAGAAATGCCTATCGGCTGGGTGTATTTGTGTTCGCATCAAAGGGGAGCAGGGATTGAAATAAAAACCTTTATGAAACTAAAAGAAAGTCTATACTGAAACAAAAACGAAATAATCAACAAAATAATGGCAGTCTGTCTGAATCTTTCAACAGTCATGAAATTAAAATCTGCTGCTGGGTAACATTCAGTACCATGTTACTCCTCCCCATGCTTGGTAACATGTTTGGATTCTTCCTGGTATTCTGTCTACAAGGTGATCGACGCATTGCTACTCAAGCTTGACATTCCTCAGCGGAAATCACACTGACGTCAACGCCATATTGAAAATTTCATCTGGTAGTAAGCGAATCATTCCATTCTGTTGATTCTTGTCTTCTGGACATGTGTGTCCTTGAGATGGGCGCTATATTCTCGTGCATAAACCAACGCCGAAATGTAACTACAAGGTTGGAAAATAGTTTGGAGGATGTTCCTTCTTCTGTATATGCTAGGATGTTTCCTGACACCTCTTCTTGCCTGACATTACTGATTTTATTTTTTTGTTCATCATGTTCAGCATCTTAGTGATGCTGTTGAAGAAACTGTCAGTATCAGTTGCACTTCACTTTATATGTTAAACCACTATTGGTTTAGGCCTCCAACGCCATAATCTAGTGACCTCTACATAGTATCAAGCAACAAAGTGCAACATAATTAGCCAAATGGTGAAGAGCCTAGCAGCAGGCATCATAAACAACAAACAACTCGTGCACACGCTTCATAAAAACAATAAATTAAAAATAATTTAGTCTAAACTCATACTTTTCAAATGGATATATTTTTGTAGAAAAGTTCTGGCAGAATGTACATACTTCTGGATTAAAAGAGACCACTCACTGAAAACCAGAAGCACTGCGTCATCTAAAAGCGCACACAAAAAGAAAGAAAACTTGCTAGCTCAGAGTAATCCTATTTAGAGCTAGCCGGCCGCGGTGGTCTAGCGGTTCTAGGCGCTCAGTCCGGAACCGCGCGACTGCTACGGTCGCAGGTTCGAATCCTGCCTCGGGCATGGATGTGTGTGATGTCCTTAGGTTAGTTAGGTTTAAGTAGTTCTAAGTTCTAGGGGACTGATGACCACAGATGTTCAGTCCCATAGTGCTCAGAGCCATTTGAACCATTTAGAGCTAGGTTACAAATTCACACACACACACACACACACACACACACACACACACACACACACACACACACACACACACACAAAGGTATACATACACACGCCTCTGCCAGCACATGGTACCGGCTGGGCGCACAATGCTACATTTCGGGAGGTGAAATTGTCTCTGGTGGGGGCTGTGTTCGGTGGAGTCAGTAGAGGGAGGCAAAGGGAGGAGGCAGCGAGAGGGGCTATAAGTGGGTGGCTATCGGCTCAGAGGGAGGTAGCAAGTTTTCCAGCTAGGAATGTAGGAGGAAGGGATGGGAGGTACATGGTCTAGACATGTCATACATGATTGTTCGAACCGGTGTAAAGTGGCACATGCTGAAAGAGACAAGAAGACAACAATTGGAAGATGGTGATAGGATAGAGGAAGAGGAAACTATTGAGTTGATGGTGTGGGGACAGTCGGTTACCGGAGATTGGCGCCAAGACAATTGTGGGAGCGAAGGATGTGTAACAAGTATAACTCCCATCTCTGTATTTGAGAGAAACAGTGGTGGAGAGGAAGATCCAGGTTGTGAAGCATGTTGTGAAGCGTGTTGTGGTCAGTTGCATGTTATGCCACTAGGTACTTAACTTTCTAGATCTATATCTACGTCTACGTGATACCCCGCAAGCCGCCATAGGGTGCGTGGCGGGGGTTATCTTTTACTACTACTTGTCATTTCCCCTCCTGTTCCACGCAAACAGAGCGACGGAAAGATGACTGACTGTACGAATTCGTATGAGACTTTATTTCTCCTATCTTATCTTCGTGGTCATTACGCTCATTGTATGTTGGCGGCAGTAGAATCGTTCGGCAGTCAGCTCCAAATCCCGGTTTTCAAAATTTTTTCAGTAGCGTTTCTCGAAAGCAATTGTCGCCTTCTATATTAATATTGACGTAAAAAGCTATGAATGACGCTTTCACAGGCGGCCTGGCCTCTAATGGTATAGAATAAGCCTTTGACAGGACTGGAGTAGGAAGTGATGGATGGGTGGATTGGGTATGTCTTGCACCTTGGCCTTGACTAGGATGTTGTGTAGGTTGGGTGGTTGACAAAACATCACCTTAGGAGGGGTGGGTATAATCTTTGGTAGCATGTTCGTTATTTCAGGGCATGGTGAGTGATAATCACAGCCCTAACGAAGGATAGGTTCAGCTGTTCCAGTCCAGGGTTATATTGTGTGCTGGGGGACTGGAGAGCCTCCTTTCTAGCTGATTCGTGGGGTGGACTAGGTTTTTTTTGGGGGGGGGGGGAGGGTAGTGCATCTCTGTGAAGGTCTTTGCAAGACCTTCAGCATACTAGGAAAGGGCGTTCTCATACTGCAGATAAGTCATCAAAAAGTGGAAGGGATATTTTGGTGTGAAAGGGATGGCAGGTATCGAAATTCTGGTACTGTTGATAGTTAGTCGGTTATACGTGAACAGAGCTTTGGACAGAGCTAACAGAGATTTGGAGGTCAGCGTCCAGGAACCAGCGTATGATTGAAGAGGACGTGATGAAGCAGATGTGAGAGAAGGTGTTGAGTTTGTGAAGGGATGAGATAATGAGTCTTGGCTCTCAGTCCAAATAATGAAGATGTTATTCTCTGGATGACCCATAAAGGGGATAAACTGGTTAGCATACGAGGATATCACCTACCTCCCCATGGCTATGAACTGAATTTGTTTGCGTACCCTTCTTTCAAAGGAAAATTAGTTGTGTGAGGAATCGATAGTGACAAGATCGTGGGCGCCAGGGATGTTGGTGTAAAGAGAGATGGGATCAAAAGTGAAGTGTATGGAATCAGGAGGCAAAGGAGTGGGGATGGTGGAGACTCAGCGAAGTAACTGGCTGGTGCCTCAGATATGGGAGGCTAGGTTCCCAGTGGTTGGTTGATGGTATTCGTCAACAAGAGTAGAAGCAGTTTCAGTGGGAGCATAACAGCCAGTTGCTATGGTGTATCCAGGATTGTTATTTGCCAAAATTACTTTAACAACCAAGGGGCATATGTAGGTCACTACTCATGCAACAGAATTTATTTCAAAGACAATACTTTTTTTGCTGAAAATAACATCACTGGGGTGAAGTCTACTCATACCAACAGATTTTCAATAAACATCAGAAATGCTATTGAAAAATCTAATTTTTGGCTTAATGAATTTGCAAAAAGTTCTCTAAAGATTATGAAACCATTGAATGAGAGTTCAATCCAAGATATGTAAAGGACATGTGCCAATAAGACTTAACGCATTTAGCAACCCAAGCTATTTGATTTCTAAAAAATAAGATACACTGCTGCAAATGCATTATATTTTTAATAGCGATTATTCAGTAAGAAACTACTATGATATAGCTAAGTGAATTAGACCCATTATCATTTCACAAGGAGCAATTTGCGTTGTTTGACATTCTCAGTCATCACACAAATATTGCCGTGGATTAAACCATTGAGATAAGTAAAAATAATTTCCTCATCTTCAAAACATCATCACAAGTGTAACAGGTAAACTTGTTGAATTATGAAGGTTAGTAGCCCACGACAATTAACCTTCCTTCAACAATAAAATTTTTATGTAGAAAGGAGCCCTAACCATTGGCTCTCTACTTGCCGCCTCTGTTACCCATTGAAAACCAGTCCTTCAATAAGAATTTACAAGAGGTACAGAAAATGATTTAGTATTAAATATGTGTGGGTGACATTCTGTTTTTGCATCTAGAATCGAAAGATGATATTGTACAAGAAGCTTGTAAGTGAACAAACTTCATCTTAGTGTTCACTCTGCTGTAACTTAAGCAAAGTATGTTGTTAATTGTTGAAATTAATACATTATTAACATCTATCTGAGTAATTCATTTGTCAATTATCACAAACCTACAACTGATATTATTTCTTAGGATCCTTACCAACCAGAGCACCAAAAGAAAAACTTTTTTCAAGCAATGATAAGCAGATTAAGAAAATTACGCTTTAATAATACAGAACCTATCAAAAAACTATATATTTGCTCAAGACTGACTCCAAAAAAGGATATTTTCTCCATAGTGGATAAGATATAGTTCTAAACCTTACATTCATCGAAAAAGAGGCAACGTAGTGACGATGCTGGAGAAAGAATAAAATTTATTTCGATTTCGTTTTATGGGAGCGTTTCTTATGTATATGTGCACTGTTTCTCAGATTCAATGTTATAATTGCCTTCAAAACCGATAACACACTAGGTCAGCTGCTTGTACACAATATTAAAGCTAAAAACAACAAATTTACAACTGCAGGCATTTATAAAATGTGCTGCACTGATTGAAACGTCCTTTATGTTGTCCTGATAGGGAGAAACCTTGAAAGTAGATTCAAAGGCATAGAGAAGCAAGGAAGAAGAACGCAGAAGACAAATGAACCTTTTCTTCTCACGTAATTCCAGAACGACAGTTGTCACCATTATTGCCAATAACCTCACAGTTTTGCAAAGAAAGGTACCCCTTTGAATATGTTTGAGGGACTTGAAGTCTACAACCTTGTGCACTACATTAAGAGCTATATTCTTAACGAACAAAAAAGCGTGGGAAATATTGTTCCTTGCATATCTTTCACAATGTGTTTTATGTATTATACGGAATTTATTCTTTACACTGTTAATTTTCATTACATAGTACAGCAGATCCATTTATTGTAAACTGCAGATGATAGTTTGTCATGGCTAAATGGCGTATCAACATTGTGTTTGTATGCAGAGATATGCTGCACTTGTTTAGTATCGTTGGTTTCCAAATTGACTTTTCGTCCTCCAGAGGACCTCTAAACTACTTCTGATGTGCTTTCTCTTTCCGTAATAATGCATTTTAGATGTATTTTCATTTCGTATCCATTTCTGTCTTATAATTCTAATATTTTTCGTATTTAATTCAACTTTTAGAGCCTGTTACCGGCTTTTATATCATCATTTGCCTCTGCCTGCACTTTGTTGCTTGGTGCTATATGGATATCACTAGATAATGGCGTTGGGGGCCGAAACCGGTCTTGGTTTAATAAAAGAAAAAGTGCAAGTGGTGCAGACAAGCTCTTCAAAAAATTAACGACTTTTTAACTTTTCCTCGGTGTTCCTAAAGATTTTCTGCCCACTGGATAATAATTCATAATTAATTTTACTGTTCTGTTGGCTTCTGTTCCTGTGACGTGGTGCTTCAGCTTCGGTATCCCTTAGCCGCTCTCCCCCATTTCCTCTTTGATGTCAGCATTCCTTCATCTGTGAGATAGTGTGAACTCATCTATTCTTCTTAGGAACCGCATCTCATATGCTTGTATTCTTTTATGTAAATTGAAGGAGAAGTGAGTAGAACGGAAACGAAAAGGAAGGAACTGTTGATGTCAATGGCGTCGAGACTTTATGCGGAATCAGCAGCGAGGAGTGAAAATGTGTGCTGGACTAGGATTCGAATCTGGGATTTCCTACTTACTTTTTTCCCACTCTGCCACTGAGTTAAGGAGGCTACTTTTTTAATCTCGCCCCTGGACAGGAAAGACAACTACAAAAAAAGATATTCTTGCCACCACCACTTGTGTCCTGAGAGGGGAAAAAAAGAGCTGTACCTCTTCAGGCGTTGGCACCTCTCCATGCCTATGCAAAAACAGTTAACCTATTACTAAGAGGGGGTAAGAAGGGAAAATAATAGGGGAAGAGAACGCATAGGGGAGCGATGAAAATGAAGAGTTTTGAAGAATCTTTTTTGTTTTATTTTATTTTTTATTTTATGTACCAGAATTCCGGGAGTCGCTCGAGTCTTCGGATGGTGGAACATCCAAACGTGTCTTCTTGAAATCGTTATGGCAATTCCTTTTGTAGTTCGTGCATCACTTTCCGTAAATGACGCCATATAATATGGAGATATTTGTTTTCAAAAAATGTTAAAGTGTGTGTGAAATCTTATGGGACTTAACTGCTAAGGTCATCAGTCCCTAAGCTTACACACTACTTAACCTAAATTATACTAAGCACAAACACGCACACCCGTGCCCGAGGGAGGACTCGAACCTCCGCCGGGATCAGCCGCACAGCCTGTGACTGCAGCGGCTAAGACTGCTCTGCTAATCCCGCGCGGCTATTTGTTTTCTATTGGATTTGGGGGTCCAATGCATTTGTAATGCATCGTGAACAGATTTTGTCCGGGGTGTTCGTGGAAATGCTAAGGATGTAGCTTAATTCCAGAAAGAAATGTCGAAAGTGATGAAAAGGGGTGGAATATTTAACAAAGTGACTGGGGCTGACATGAAGACTAGCGCATGCTCGTGTAAAAGCAGTCTAGTGAGGCTAGATGGGCAACGGCGTCAGACTCTCAGTTGGGAGCTACGAAAAGTGCCGTAAATCGATCTGGCACATGGATTAAGGGAACCCCACCTCGCTCCCATTGGAGGGAAAGGGAGGAAGACTGATATTTGAATAACAACCTGGTACAGACAAAAGTTCCCATTACCATCGACATACGATGGGCGAGTGTAATCAGGAACGAGAACACTTGTGCCACATGAGGGACGTGGTAGACATTCACAAATTGCGCACATTGTACAATGTCGAGGGATCTGAGGCGGTAATCAACGAGGCTAGCGCTGATCGTTTGGTGGAGACGTCATGTGTTTGTTGCTGCCGAACGACAGAATCATTTTTAAAATGAATGCCGAAGCAGCAAACTGTGGTGGCCACATCTCTCAGATAGTCTTCACTAATGAGCAGCACACGTAATTTGGAAACATTAAGGGAAATTGTCCGATGTCGCCACTCATGTCAGAGCAGCACGGCATCATATTCATTACATAGATAGAGGACGAGATTGTCTACATAGGCCTTACAACAGAGGCGGCGTCCGTGCAATGACGGCGTCCGTGCAATGACGGCGTCCGTGCAATGACGGCGTCCGTGCAATGACGGCGTCCGTGCAATGACGGCGTCCGTGCAATGACAGGCCAACCATGCGTTGGCAAACAACCTGGAGAACACCAAAGCATACAGTATCGTAGAAAGTAGGCAACACTATCGGACGGAGCGCTCGATCGCTAGAGACGCGATGAAGTCGCGATGCTCAAGAGGCGCTTTACCACTGATACTATATGAGCGGGAAGATTCAATATAGCTTCAAGCACTATGGGTCTAAACATCTGAGGTCATCAGTCCCCTAGACTCTGAACTATTTAAATCTAACTAACTTAAGGACACTACACACATCAATGCCCGAAGCAGGATTCGAACCTGCGACCGTAGCAGCTGCGCCTAGAACCGCTCGGCCACAGCGGCCGGTGAGCGGGAAGACCCATGTGCAGAAGGACCATCTTTTTAGAGATGGTTGCGGGACTCGGCAAAATAAAAAAATAAGTTTGAAAACTAGACGGCTGAAAGGTATTTAATTTGACATACACCTTCAAAAAGGAGTAATCTACACAGTCGAAACGCTGACAAGTCAAGGAATGCCAATTCACCAGGCAGATGTCGCGACCTGTTGAATGCTATCATTTCCTCGTCAGCACAAGGGCTAATATGAATATTGTTATCATATAGGGAAGCCTGATGAAAGGACGTGACGTATTGTGCTGCCTTCTTCAGTCATGATGGCAACAAATGGGTGAAAATTTTCGTGTCGCTTTTGAGGAGAGTGATGGGCCGGTTATCACAAATCCGCAGTTTAGGGTCGGGGATAACGAGCCCATCAAGGAAGGTCGCTGGGATTGTTATTGAGCGTACCAGTTCACGACAGTTGGACGTTTAAATAGGTATCAACAGCTAAAACGTAAACTTCGAGAGGAGACCTTCATATCCGTCACGTCCGGGGGACTTATTGGCAGCTCCCATCTTGATAGCGTGAAGGACTTCCTGTGATCACGTTTTTCTGAAGTTCTTGAGCCACATCCGCCAGTACGGCGTTTACGGCAGGTGCCGCTACTTTCTCAATTACTATCGAGTGATTCGGGTGGCAATATACAGCCAGTTGGGAACTAAAAGCGTGACCAATGCGCATTGCATAGTATATCGTCGTCCTTCTGCATCGGTGAGGTGTGAGTGCTTGACGGCGACGCTCGCTTTCTGTGAGGAGGCGGTACATTGACACACTGACAGCGTTCCGTGGGGAATACGGTCACGGATGCGGAACCTGACCGGGGTCCCTTCCAAGTGGCATCATATGAGTGAAGTGGTCTGCTCTTTAGCACGGTACACTGTCACCTAACGGGTGGTAGAGAATGCAATCGAAGTGCAGGACTGCGTACTGAAATCCATGGTGCTCACATGCCAAGCCTTGACATCTTTGCTATATCCCATCAATGCCCTGTGTAGAACAGATTCCGCACAGGAAAGCCACCAGAATAGGGAGGATGTGTAGACGAGGCGACGTCGTCGACAGAGAGCCCATGCGTCCTCAACGATTCACCGGCAGTCATGGGCAGTCAGGTGGGCAACGTTTAACTTTCACAGGCCACGACAGTGCCACACCTGTTGGCGCGTGAGGGCGACATAGCAGACATAGGCCTCGTTGTTGGAGAAACCCAGATGCCAAACTCTGGCATGTCGAGTGTCACCAGAAAGGGAATGTGAGCTAGATACGGTCGAGGTGACTGCTCTGTATAGTATGAAAAATCTTTGCATGTGCCATGAATCTTCATCCATGTGTCGATAAGCTGGTTAGTCGACGAAGACAGAGAGGGCTGCACATGGGGAATGTTGTAGGCCTTATGTGTAGTTAAAGTTCTCTCCAAGAACGAGATCAGCCGCGAACCCTCAAAAAGCGGCGTTACCTCGGCAGCAAAGAAGGTGTGTCGTCCGCGTCGTCGACTGGAGCTTGACTGTGCGTGTATGTTTAAGATGCTAACACTAAACAACTTGAAGGCCGTACCTCTAGCGCTAGGAAGGTACACTATATCTTCAGCAGGAATCCCTGTACGCCGAGGATGGCCACTCTGTCACCACTGTCAGAGGCACGGGAGATATGGGCCGTGTATCTGCTGGGAACATAGAAATCAGCGATGATCACTTCTTGGAGGAGGACAGTGAAGAACATTAGCATCTTTAATAGTGTCTCTGAAAATTGTGTAGAGCCTGAATGGTGACCAGATTCATTACTGTGATGCGGTATTTTGCGGACGTGCTCCCCCTATGAGCAAGGAGCGTCCTGTGGAGATGTCAGGCTGGCGTGAAACATCTGACGCGGCCACTGTGGCCGCAATCACTGGGTGAAGGGTGGGTCGGTCGCCACAGTGGGGCACTCCCCAATGGGTGTGCTATCACCCCAATATGCTTCGTTATCGACATCCATAGCCCAGGAGACCGAAACCAGTGGCTGGCGATTGTCGCACCCATCGAGGTCTAGGGATGGTGACGCTGCCACAGTGGGATCTGGGAAACCTCGATGGAATCCGTCGTCGTTGGGTATACGTTGACATTTGAAAGGATGCACCCCAGGTGTGACATTGGAAGCAGCCACTTCTGCCATTGGGGCGCTCCAAATGGAAATCATTGCCTGCCGTAAGAAGAAGAGTGTCGTCGGAAGGCATTCCATTTCGCTTCTTCCAGTTTTGGGACGACTGCTTCTGTAGGTGCTGTTCCATGTCGGAATGTAGCCGTTCATCGTCCGATGTCATGCCTGTCTGAAGAAAAGTAGGGACAACACTCGTTCCACTGTCCATCGCTGCAGGCAGTCCGTTCATCAATCTCTGGAGGTTTGTTAGTCTCGTCGCGATCAGAGGAGATGATATCGGTGAAGTCTCGTGCACAACGTTGTTCCCGAGGGTAATGCTGGCGGGAGAACACAGACATCCTGAAGTGGCGCATTCGGGTTGCACACGACCGAGGTGTAGGTATTTGGTAAAGAAGTTGTCGCTTGGGGGGGGGGGGGGGCACTGGTCGGAATCTGGAGCAAACGGCGATGGAGGCAATAGGACCTAACACGGCAGTCTTGTCCACATCCTGCATAATAGTTGGCCATCGTTCGTGACGATGACTCGCACACTACCTATCAGCAGATAAGATGGTAGATGTTTGGACAGTTTAATCTTTATCTGTTGGACATCATTTAACACGTGATGTATCGAGAACATCTGCCATTTTTCTGCAATGTGGCCCCCAACAGTGGTGTAGGGTCGGAGAGCTTCAATGACCACGACTTGGGGCATCTTGAAAGAGAGCTGTAACACCCGAATTGTTCTAAGACCGAAACCAGTGTCTTTTACTGTCACCTCCCCAGTAAGCCTGTCAGAATGTTTGAATTTTAGTCCGTGTGTACGTTGTCGTATGACGGCAGCGCATGCTTCCTCCGCTGTGACTGTAATGTGGACGATACTGCTAGTGATAGACAAGTGAACACCTACCACTTCTTGCGGGTCGCTCTTCGTGAATGAATTTTTTGATTTCAAAAGCGCGTGGTCGTACATGTTCGGCTTGAAATGCAACTTTATGTGCCGCTCGGCGGTAAGAGTGCGCAGTGGGGTACAATATGGATGGGCGCTATGCAACACGAACATTACGAGGCAGAAGTAAACAACTCCGTTAGTCGAGCGCTGCCCAGCTCCGAGGCAGGTCCACACACGACCGCGGCAGAAAGCCGATGTTTTTTTACTAGGCAGCTGCGTTAACCGCTGCGCCACCATGATACGGTGTTTATCGCAATTGTGCGACTATCTCGGTACGCCACCCGACCGCCCCACGCTCCCACTTAGCACCACCTATCCACAGTTCTTATCTACGTTCTGAAGACTCGCTACTTTGAGATTCCCCTAAGAGGTCGAACGAAATCGTGCATCCGCACTGAAAGTGGTGGATTCATTGCTCATCGAGGCGAATCAATTGTGTGAGTTCATATTCTTGAATCCTCCTTTTATTTTTCTTTGTTACAGTCCACGAGTTATTTCCATGTTTCACTTTTGGTACTTTCATGGTGCTATAGAACTTCAGTATAATTTCCTTTCCTATTTTCTGTGGATTGTTTGAATTTTACCGTTAATGTAATTAAATCTTCCTAGTTTCTTTTGTATGTCTGTTTTTGTCATGAATGAGACAACATTGCCTAAGAAGTTGAAGTACTTCAACGTTTGTATTTTTAGATCATTTATTATTTTGATGGGAATTGGTCCAAGAAAGACATAACTTTTGTTTTCGATGAAGCTAATAATGATTTACGTAACAGATTTTGTGGATGAAATATGAGCAGCTGTTTATAGTGTGTTGAAAAAAATGGTTCAAATGGCTCTGAGCACTATGCGACTTAACTTCTGAGGTCATCAGTCGCCTAGAACTTAGAACTAATTAAACCTAACTAACCTAAGGACATCACACACATCCATGCCCGAGGCAGGATTCGAACCTAAGACCGTAGCAGTCGCTCGGCTCCAGACTGTAGCGCCTAGAACCGCACGGCCACTCCGGCCGGCTTATAGTGTGTTCTTACTATTAGCAACCACAATTTTACTGTCAGCAAAGAGTAAAGTCGTTCAATATCTCGTTTCATTGAAGTCATTAGTGCAAAATTTAATTTATATATCCATTTATTCAGCATGCCGTCAGTATAAATATTAAATAGAATCGGAGATGAACAGCATCCTTGTCTTACTCCCAAGTTCTTCCTGTACCT